>NW_027632409.1:5195467-5435455 GCF_902686455.1 Sciurus vulgaris
GCAAGGGCTCTCTGGGTATGTATGGTGGGCTTGGTGTTAGGGTTAGAGGTAGGGTTGGATTCTGGGTTGGAGTCAGTATTTGAATGCATAGGGAAGTCTCTGTCGTGAATTGAAAGGGGTTCCTTTTGGCATGTACTGAGGGCTTTCTGAGGTGAGTAGATGGGCTTTCTGTGGAATTTAGAGAGTACTTAAAATGAAGTATAGTTAATAAAGAGAACTTTTAAAGGAGTCTTCTTTGTACTTGCTGAGGTGTGCAGGGAAGACTCTCTGAGCTGTGTAAAGACTGCTGTTGAGGTAAGTAGGGAGGGCTTTCTTTGATGTGAATGAATGTTACTTTGAGGTGTGTAGAGAGAACTCTGAGGTTGGTAGCTTGCTGTCTCTGATCTGTTTAGAGGAACTTCTATAAGGTCTTTAGAAGAGATCTTTGATGTGTGTCAGAGGTCTATGATGTTTTTGGGTGGTCCTTCCGAGATGATTTGGGAGGGGTCACTCAGCTGTTTAAAGAATGTGTACTGAGGAGAATAGAGTGGACTCAGTGAGTTGGTTCTGGAGGTCCTCTTTAGCTGAATAGTGAAAGTTCTGTAAGAGAAGTAGAAAAAACTGATGTAGAAGAGAGAACATTATGAAGTATGAAGGAGGAATCTATGTCATGTGTAGGTCAGACTTGCTGAGATGCATAGGGAAGACTCTCTGAGCTTTGTAGTGTAGGTTCTCTGAGGTGTATAGTGAGGGTTCATTTAAATGCTTAAGGATGGCATTCTGATGTGTGAATGAGGTCTCTCACAGTTTCATAGGGAGTTTTCTATTAGATATGCCAAGGGATTTGAGGGGTGTAAGTGGGCCTTATGTAAGTGGGCCTACTCAGTGTAGCGATGTTAACACAGTTGTGGAGGGAATACTCCCTGAAGTGAATAGTGAGATCTTTCTGATATGTATAGGGAGAACACACTGTGTTTTGATGGGAGCAATTTTTGAGGATAGCATAAAAAATCTCTGAAGTGTTTGTGAAGACTTTCAATGGAGAATGTTAGGGGCTGTCTTAGGTGTGTACATGCAGCACCCAGAGATGAGTAGGGAGAGTTTTGCATAGAAGTGAAATATATCTGTGTTGTGTTTGTAGCACTGGTGAGGTGTGTAGCATGGGCATTTCTGAGGTTTGAATTACATCTCTCTGGTGTTTATAGGGAGTGGTTTCTGGGATGTATATGGAGGGCTATCAGAGTTGTTTGGGTGTTGCTCAATGAAGTGTGGAGAAAGCATCCATAAACTGTGTATGGATGGCACTTTGGTGTGTAGGAATGGTTCTTGATGTAATTAGGTTGGGATTACTTAGATGTGTAGGGGAATGATTTCTGTGGTGTTTAAAACAGGTTATCATTGTTTTAGGGAAGATTTCTAATGTATATAGGGAGGGCCTTCTGAAAGGTGTAGGGGAGATTTATAAGGTTTGTCAGTGAATTCTTGCTACAAGAGGGATGGCTCACATAACTGAATAAGTAGGGCTTTTGCAGTGTATAGGAAAGACGTCTGAGGTTAATGGAAAGAGCTCTCTAAGATGTGTAGTGAGTACGCTCTGAGATGAGTAGAAATTCTCTCTGAGGTGTTTGAAGAGCACCACATAGAAGTATAGTTAGTAAAAATATCTTCCATAGGAATATAATTTGTACTCAGTAAGGTATATATGTATATCTACCTGAGGTTGTCTACACAAGTAGGTACTACTCTTGATATAATGATGTGATACATTGATGTTTATGGGCATAATATGATGTGTGTAGAGAGGGGTCTCTAAGATTGGTAGTGTGCAGCTGCTGTGCTGTGTAAGGAGGTGTGTATGAATTTTGTAAGAGGGCTATATAATGCTTGTCCTAGGGCTCCTTTTTGTGTGTGAGAGAGCCCCCTGAATTGAGTTGGGATGGCTCACAGAGTTGCACAGAATGTGTACACTGGAATTCAGTAAGCTGTGTTTGGAGGGCCATTTGAGGTGAGTAGTAAGAGTTTGGTGAGATGAGAAGGGAGAAAAACAAATTTAGAAGGCAGAGTACTATGAGATTAGGGTTAGGATAGGCCTAAGATTAGGGTTTAGGGTCAGGGTCAAGTCATTGTCAGTTTCAGGGTCAGGGAGGACTCTTTGGCATGTAGAGAGGACTTAGGTTTATGCTTAGGGTTAGGTTAGGTTCAGAGTAAGAGTCAGCATTTATGGTGTGTAGGGAAGGCCATGGCGAAGAGTCAAACTTGTTTTCTGAGTTGTGTATATTGAGGCCTCTGTGAGTTGAGTATACAGGCTCTTTGAGGTGTTTATAGAGGGTTTGCAAATAAGCATTTTTTCTTCTTCCAAAGAAGTATGGTTTTACTCACTGAGTTATGTAGAGACTTCTGTGATATGTGTAGGAATTGCTTTAGATTTGAGTATGGAGAGTACACTTTGTTGTATGAAGGTTAAACTGAGGTGTTTAGAGAAGTCTCTCTGAAGTTGGTAGCATGTGGCCTCGTAGTTGTGTTTTGTGGACTGTATTAGTTGTGCAGGATGGTTCTGCGATGTGTGTTGGAGAGCTAAAAGAAGTGTGTGTGTGAGGGTCCTTTCAGTTGAGTTTGGAGGGCTCACTCTGGTGTACAGATAGGGTGCAGTGAGATTAATAGAAAGGGTTTACTTAGTTGTATTTTTATGGGTTTTGTGTGAGTAGTGAGAGCTCTGTTAGATGAGTAAGGAGGACATAGAAGGGAGAGTCCCATGATGTTTGGAAGGGAGATCTATATGGTCTGAAGTTAGGAATCATGGAGATGAATAGGCTGGACTCTGAGCTTTGTCATGTATGTTAACTGAGGTGTGCAGAGAGGGTGAGTGGATATTCAGAAGGATAGCACTCTGATATGTGTTTGGAGGGCTCTAAGAGTGTGTGGGGAGGTCTATATTAGGTGGGCAGTTGGATCTATAAGGGGTGTAGGAGGCCTGTTTGGCATAGGAGAAATGGTATCTCAGTTATGTAGGGAGGGACTTCTACAGTGAATAGTGAGAACTCTGATATGAGTAGCAAGAATAAACTCAGGTGTGGTGAGAGGAATATTTGAGGATAGAAGAAATAACCTGTGAAGAGTATTGGTAGGACACTCAGAAGAGTATTTTGGGGTTCTTTTATGTTTGTATTTTTGACCCTTGGAGGTAAATATGGAGGGCTTTTTGGCTAGTTTTGATGGATACAAGAGATGTGCAGATAGGGTTCTTAAAGGTTTGTTGAAAGGGCATTCTGAGGTTTGTATAGGAGTCTCTCTGAGATTTGTAGGGAGGACTATTAAATGAGGTGTATAAGGTGGGTGATCATTGGTAAAAATTAAGAGATAACTGAGGTGTGCATTTGTGGACATCTGTGGTGAGAAAGAAGAGATCTCTGGGATAAATGAGTACAAATTGAAATTTGTACTCAATTTTATAGAATACATGAGGTGTGTAACAGGGCCCTCTAATAGTGAAATTATGCCATTCTGAGGTGTGTAGAGACATGGTGTGTGGTATACAGCAGCAATTTTCTGGTCCCAACATCGATACAGTGATTGATAAATAAAGTGTGCAGGAAATGTGTCTAAGGTGTGTATGGATGGCCCTATGGATTCTGTAGAAATGGCACTTGATATGAGTAGGTAGGGCTATGAACTGTGTGGAGAGGTGACTGCTATGTGTGTAGAAAGTGTTCAGTGAAGTGTGAAGGGAAGGTTCTCTGAGATTTCTAGTGCAGATAATTTGACGCATGTAGGGAGGCCTCTATTAAGTGTTCAGTAGGAATCTATGAGGGGTATATAAGGGTTTTTGTCTGCCTAGGAGTGCTCTCTGTTGTGTAGTTAGGGCCCTCAGAAATGAATAATGAAATTTATCTGATCTGACTAGGTAGAACACAACGAGGTGTAATGGGAGTGTTCTTTAAGTATAATAGGGGGAAATCCTACATTGTTCAGGGAGATCACTCAACAGTGTATCCAGAGTCTTCTCTGAGATGTGTCAGGCCAACCCTCAGAGGTGAGTAGAAAGGGCATTTTGGTGAGATTAAGTTGTATCCAAGTTGTTTAGTAAAGTGTGTTGTTATTTGTAGCGTGGGAATTCTGAGGTTTGAATTAACATCTCACTGCAATTTATAGGAAGTACTCTCTGGGTGTATAGGAAAGGCTTTCTGAGTTTTTAAAGTGTTGCTCAATAAAATGTGGAGGCAATGACCCTATATGGTATATGAATGGGAATTTGAGGTGTGTAGAAAAATTTCTTGGTATTAGTAGGGAGGCATTATTTAGACATGTATGGAAGTGAGTTTGAGGTGTGAAGGAAAGATTCTCTGAGGTGTTAAGTGGGTTCTCAATTTTATGTAGGGTGGGCTCTCTAATATGTAGAAAGGGCCCTCTGAAAGGTGTAGGAGGGCCTTATGAGGTTTGTAGGAAGGCTTATTGATGAGAGTGTAAGTGTTCACTGAAAAAAAGGGCTGAAAAAAGGGCTATTTTCTGTGTATAGGAAAAGTCTCTGTGTTGAGTCAAAAGTTTTCTCTGAGGTGTGTATTGCAGGTTCTCTGAGGTGAGTAGAAAGGCTCTCTTAGGTGTTTAGAGAAAACTCGCTAAGAAGTATAGTTACCAGGGCTTGTGAAGTACTAGTTTACACTCACTCAAATATGCAGTTATGTCTCTCTGAGGTGTGGAGGGAATGATGTAAGGTGGCACTCTTGAAGGATAGTATCACAGCTTGATCAACATCAAATTCAATTAGTCACAAATATGAGACACAAATATAAACACACATAGACAAATCTTTGAGGGTCTGGTGCTATCTAAGTGGGAATCTGAGTGGAGGGCTAGACTCTATTCACTTTCAATGGCCTGTCTTCTTTCATCTCTGGTCTTCTTGGTAAATATGACCAGAGTTGTTGGTCCCAACATTGATACAGTGCTTCCAATCTTGGAAAAGCCCCCTAAAAGGGACTGTTCTGAAAAAGAAGCATCCAAATGTGAGTAGACAATAAGAACTCATGGCTCTGGTCTTGCTATCTCAACACAAGTGAGCAGAATGGGAGTTTATCTGGAATGTGGTTGCCTAGCTACTAGAGTTCCAAGTTCAGTGTGTTCTACTGCCAAGGAAGTGAGGTCACTTCCTTGGGTACCCCATGCTCAGAGCCCTTTCTCAAACAAGATGGTTCTAATGACCCACTGTGATGCTGATTCCTCCCATCTTTCCTTGACATATACACAAGTGTTAAATGGTTACACCAAAACACCCTGGATCTTGTTCCCAGACTGTCCTGGGTGTAGCCAACTCACCTGGTTTGGAAAGACAGTTTGAATCAGACCCATTTCCTCCTTCTGGCCATGTGGGTGGTCCTAAAGAAGTAATTATGCCTTACTAGGCCTAAATACTTTTGTCATTTATTCCCTTGGGATTATTCTAGTGTAAGCTTTTGAAGTTGTCATCAGGTAAAGGCCATTTATATTTGCACTCCTTGGAAACCCTAATGTTTGAGCTATGTGTCTATAATGCACCAACATACAGAAAACACAACACAGAAAGGAGAGGAACAGAGGATGACATACAAATCTACCAATGTGAGTCCAACAGTGAAAGAGGGTAAATCATTTTCTACTTTGTCCTTGTTTCCACTCTGCCCCACTGGAAGTTTGTCATGACTGATTTTCAGAAATAGACTCCCTGTGCCATAGACCTTCCAATGGTGAAATTTAGAATTGTTTCAACATTTCTTCTCATTGTATGATGTGGGTACACTACAAGGGATCCCTGGCACCAGAGAATTCTATTGTCCAAAACCTGTAGCTTCCGAATCTATGTGAATCCACATCAGCTTCTGGTTTCAAAGAAAAATAAATCAGAAAGAGCCATGGTATTTTACTTCCAAAGTGTAATCATCAGAAGTCTCATTTCTCTGTCTCCATAGTTCCATAGCAGTGGCACTGCTTAAATTCCAGAGATTTTTTTGTAAAAGTTTGTGTGGCAGCAGGCAAAGTTCCAAGGACCCCGTTAACTATTAAGGAACTGCCATTTCTGTTTCCATTTCTAAATGCCTCACATAGATTAAAATACTTTGTTTATAAAATTCATGAACACAATTTTTATCAAGAATAAATAATGATGTGAAATTGCCAAAACTTTGTTCATTACCATGTTCATAACCATAGGAGTGAAATTCTCTTTCTCTGTTTCTTTAGGAAATGTCTGCATTGCTTCTTTCAATGTCATAGCAGGTCACTTATTTTGTGTGTATGTTGTTGAAGACAGTTTCTTTCTATTCTTTTAACTAAAATTTGGAAAGAAGATCCCAATAGAAGAACAAACAACCAACTCAGAAGACAATATTTCTCTCTGTGCCCTGTGCCTAGTTTTGAGTAAACACGAGAAGCTGATCTCCTTCTCTCCTGTTAAAAAACATAAAAAAATAGCAAACTATCTCAAAGACTTAGAACCATCTTGCTTGTGCATGCAGAACAAATTGGTTTTTATTACCTTTCCACAAAGATGAGACTCTGATGATAGACTACTGGCTAGGAAATACTTGAATATCAATACTTATATGTGCAAACACCCCTGAGGGAGGATACCTGTCCAGAGCCAGCAGGTCATGTGCCCTGTCTTGCTTCATGGTCACGCCCCCTGCCTCACCTCATGCTGAGCTAAGATGGCACCTGCAGGATGCTGGCGGGGTGTGCTTCTACCTGCACACACAACTGTCAGACTATACCAGGTGCATCAGACTAGATTGCATGGTGCTTCATGATTGGCCAACTACACTTCCTTATTCGAGTTCTGGCTCAAGACTAGTCTTGCCTTCGCATGTTTTCCCCTGATTGGTTTTTGTACTTTATATTAACTGTTTTTATTCCCCTAATAAATGAGACTTGATCAGGCTTTTGTCTTATCTCCATTTCTCGTGTCTCTTGTCTCTCCCAATCCCCACTCCCCCCTCCAGGTTCCCATTGTAGTCCTGCAGGTCGGGACAGATTCCCAGGGTAGGGCACTGCCGAATGCTTCTGTGTTCCTTAAAATTTACTGGGGAAATACAAATGGGGAGGATCAGCACAAGAAGGACCTGCGACAGTGAATGATGCTGAGTTTGGTAAGTACTTAGGCATCAGTGAATTTGAAAAATGGAAATAGCCCCTGTTTCTTAAACTGGTAATAATCAAAGTCATGGAAGTATATCCCCTCTTATCTCCTGTGCATTTTGAACATCACTCTGCTGGGTAGAATTTTGCAAAGTAATATGACAAAGGGAAAATAGAAAAGAAAATGATCAAGGAAGGTGTCAGTAGATTGTAAATGTAATGTCTGGGGACGCAATGGTGAATGATCCACAAAATCTCATTTCATATTAACAACCTAAGAATATTCTAATACTCACATAGACCAGACTCTCCTCTTGCCCTGTCCTCCATGAATCACTGATATCATTTTCTGCTCAGGAATCAGCTACAACCGGTTTCCTCCTTAGTAAAGATGGGATAATTCTTTTTCTCAATACACACCCTTAGATGGTGGGTCTTGAGATGCAAAATGTTTATTTGCAAAATTGTTATGAAAAAGAGAATTAAGAATTCCTTAGTCATTGATTGGCTTTGTCTAGGTTTCTGTCTTGCATAGACCTCCACACACACAGAACCTGAGTGGATCAATTCATGTACCTTAAAGGAGCTCTTCCTGTGCTGAGGATATTGCACATCCCATAGTGCAATGGCTTTGCAAAAGGGAAGATCGGGGTTCAAATCCCCAACACCATGGAATTGGGAAAAATAAAAAAAAAAAAACAAGAAAAAACACTTCTTTGTGTGCAAACATTGTATCATCTCAATTGTTTTCTTTTTCTTCTCTGTTACTCAATGGAATAAACACTTTTCAAGAACTAGCATTTTCAGCTACAGGCAATATCCATTAACTCCTTTCAGACTGGAGCTGCAATCAATGGGAGCAGTGCATCACCAGTTACCTGCATTGCTTCACAGTACGTGTTCCTTTACATCTTTCAACTCTCATTATTCAGACATTATATCTCAATCATGAGTATGCTGTGTCCATCATTTTCCAGCAAATTCTCCTGATAGGCAATGTACACCAGGTGCAGTGATACAAAATTCAAATTGACACCTCACTGGTGCTTGCCAATTTCGACGCTTTTTGAACACACTCCCAGATTCCCAATGAAGTTGACTTCCATACCAGAGCATTTGCCATGTGAACCACAAGGTCAACTGGAAAACCAACAAGTGAAGACAAAGGACAGTCGCCCCTGGTCCTGATTTCCTTGTCAGATTTATTTTGTGTTGTCTTTTTTATGACTTGATGAAACATGGTAGGAAATGACACTGAATCCATGTTAATTTGTGCTGATAGCATTCAGGAGGAATGGAAAATTTTTCACCTACTCTCCCAGTATTTTTGGAGCTCCAGTGTCAAAATTAACAGAGCACTTGTAGAGACTCTTGCTAATTTTGAGGGAAGTCCTCAATAGATGCACTGTAGAAGAGAAAAAAGCATATGTTTTTCTCACAATTTTCACGGATCTAGGAATTACTCATTTGGAATTGGTAGGGAACCAGGAAAAAAAAAAAAACACTAATTGCAAGAGCTCATACTGAAAGAAGGAACCCAGAGACAACAGGCAAGTTGAAGATTTGTGATGGATAGCAGCAGTCAAGAAATAAAAAGCATTTGACAATTTGCAAATGCCTGTGGTACAAGTTTCCTGCTCAGTAAGTCTGATACCACATTTGGATATTCTTGAACCACTCCTGTTTTGATGTTCAGTTTTGGGTCTTCACTTTTGCATTTTACACAGCTGTTTCTGTTTACATGTGTGATGTTGAGGTTCAGTCTTTATTTCGAGAGCTGAGTTCAGTGCTGCATATTCCAAATTCAACTCATTTTAATTGAAGTTCATGGGTGTAATGCTGTGTTTACAAGAAAGCCTTTTCTCCTGGTTCCTGTGCCAGAAAAAGT
Organism: Sciurus vulgaris; assembly: GCF_902686455.1. Taxonomy (NCBI): domain Eukaryota; kingdom Metazoa; phylum Chordata; class Mammalia; order Rodentia; family Sciuridae; genus Sciurus; species Sciurus vulgaris. Next base: position 5,204,439 of record NW_027632409.1, read on the forward strand.
ATGAATAAGCATATGTATAATCAACTGTCCCTTGAGAGCAACAAGAAAGAGCCATGATTTTCAAGGTCTTTGAGGTCCTTGCAAGGGGAATTAGGGTCTGTAATGATGGTTGCTTACAGAATAAACTGGCAGGTACTACCTCCTGTATTTGTAGAGTATGTTGAAAGTGAAGACATGTTTGGATTTTGAGGGTGAACGATGATGGCTGAATAGTTTTAGAGTGTCTCTTCATTGAAGTAGGCTTTCAGCACTAACAGCGTTCTGCTTAGTGTGCCAACAAAATGTCCTTGTTCTCCCTCTTTGAATATTCATCTTGGAAGCTTTTCATCATAGCCCTTTAAGCACAGTGCATTTTCCAATCTGGAGTTATGCCATGTGCTGCTATGTTACTCTTGCCATCAGCAGACTCTTCTATTATCCACTGGCTTGTATTCAGCATCCTCCTGGGGTTGCTATCAGGACTGCTGGAATGTTTCCAAAATGCCTTTTGCCAGCCTGGCACTAGTCTGGTGAAGAGAAAGAACACATGTGTGAACAAAGAGATTCCAGATATTTCTGCATCTCGAGGTGAGTTGAGGTGGTCCTGGAATTTCCCAGCAGGTAAATTTCTGAGTGCAGTTTAGTTTTAAGGCCACAGCCAAGGAGGTGTGGCCTTGCAGTTGTAGTGAGCACAGAATATCTCTCCTGGTATGTCAGCACCATCCTATCCTCCGTACAACATCCTGAGTGAATGACTCCCAGGACACAATATAAGCCTTCAGAAGATGCATCCACCTTCATCTTGAAGACCCACTTGCCAGGTTCAGCTGTCACCTGGCTGAACTTTCTCAGAAAAAAAGGAGGAACCCGCATGATTGGGTGTGAAGTGTCCCAAATCATAGATCACTTAACCCACCATGCTCACTGCATGCTCCACTGCCATGAGTTCTCAGCAGCCATCATTGGGTGCGGTTGCTAGGGCCCTAAGCTAATTTCCTGACTAGGATATTCCGGGTGTGCCCAGTCAAGGAGAAGTAGGTTAGAAAGGAAATAGTGCTGGAGCCAGTGCTCAGCTTGGTGATCCACGTGTCCCCAAGCACATCCACCCAAGCAGGCCCACTGGAACTGGTGCGGGATAACTGCCTGCTGTCATGTTACCTGGTGCAGCAAAAGGAGTATAGCAACACCTAGTGGACCTGAAGTTTAGTGTGAGCTGTCAGGCTTCAGAGGAGTTTCTTGTCCCACCTGGTCCTAGAGGAATCCATGGGCCATGGGGCTGTACTCTCCTGGCTGAAGAGGTTAGAATCACTTTTTGGAAAACTTCAGTTCCCTAGCACTTGCTCCCGTCTTCTTTCCTCCGACCATTGCAACTGAGCAGGTGCTTATTTTCAATCTTGGTCTCTGGCAGACAGGAGCGGAAGATTCTCTGTTTGCCATGGGAACCGTGACACCATCATGCTGTCACGCTTTCCTCTGTGACCTCAGGCGGATTCTGAGGTGTGGGCGCCATGTCACAGGAGCAACTCCTCAATCTCCATGTTGCTCAAGGCTCAGAAAAAACCTCTGGGGAGAGAAACCAACTGTTCTCCAACCAGAGCCGGAATCTCTTAGCCATTCACACCTGACCTTCCCGATGCCTGCCCTTTTCACCTGGATAGAAGAACGCTCCCATTTTTGCTCTCATATCACAGGAGCATTGGTTACCAAGTGAGTCGTTGCCCTGAATATAACTCTAAGCAACTGAATAATTGAGAAATCAGGGATATGAATTTCAGAGCTTATCTCATGGTAACAGATCTTGAGAGTAATAGCTACAAACATACCAAGAGGAAGATTGAAATTGGATTGAGGAATGTTTCCTTACTGCCAGTATATATGGCTCCTGAGAACCCAGACCCCAAGAGCCATCACCACTTGCCTGCTTTTAATTCCTGACATCGTCTGGTTTATTTGATGTGGCATTTCCTTGTTGAAGGAAACTGGCCTTTCCCAGATGAAACACCTTCCTCTACCTCACCCCTACGTGAGATAATAGGCAAGATCCAGAGCCAGCACTGCCTTGTGCATTTTGCAAAGCACAATCCTGGTTAGAATTTTCTAAAGTAAAATGCCAAAAAGAAAAAAAAAAAAAAAAAAAAAATAGATGAAGGATGGTGTCAGTAGATTGTGAATGTAATGACTGGGGTTGCAATGGCAAATGATCCCCCAAATCTCCCTTTGTTCTAATAACCTGAGCATATTCTAATAACCACATTGTCTTGCCTCTCCTCGTGCCATGTCCTCCATGGATCACTGATATCACTTTCTGCTCAGGGATCAGCTACAACTGTTTTCCTCCTTAACTAAAGATGGGATAATTCCCTCAGGACATACCATAGACTGTGGGTCTTGAGATACAAAAAGGTTTCTTACAAGATTGTTGAGAAGAGGAGAATTAAGAATTCCTTAGTCATTGATTGGCTTTGTCTAGGGTTGCTTCCCTGTCTAGAACTTCACAGACACAGAACCTGAGGTGATCAAGTCATGTAACTTATTGGAGCTGTTCCTGTGCTGAGGATATGGCCCATCCCATAGGGGGCTGGCTTTGCAAGCGGAAATGCGTGGTTCAAATCCCCAGCACCAAGGGATGGAAAAAACAAGAAAAAAAAAAAACTTCTGAGGGTGCAAACCTTCTATGATCTTGACCTTTTTCTTTTTCTACTCAATTATTCAACAGAATCAACACAGTTCAAGAACTACCAGTTACATGTGCAAGCTATTTCCATTGACTCCTTTCAGCCTGGAGCTGCACTCAAAGGCAGCACTGTATTCCCAGCTACTGCATTTCTTCTGTGTACATGTTCTTTCATATCTTTCAAGTCTCATTAGTTCAGACATTACATCTCACTCATGAGTATGCTATGACCACCTTTTTCCAGCAAATTCTCCTCATAGGCAAAGTGCACCAGGTTGTAGTGCCACAAAATTCAAATTGACACCTCACTGGCTCTTGCTCTTTTGAGACTCTTTTTACACACTCCCAGACTGCCAATGAAGGGGACTTCCACACCTGAGAATTTTGCATGTGAACCACAATATGAACTGGATACCCAACATGTGAAGACAAAGACAGCCACACCTGGCCCTGATTTTCTTGTCATTTTAATTCTGTATTGGCTTGCTTATGAGTTGATGAAAAATTGTAGGTTTCAAGTCTGAATCCTTGTTAGTTTGAGCTGATAGCACTCAGGAGAAAGGGGGAATTTACCACCTAGACTCCCACTATCATTGGAGCTCCAGTGTCAAAAGGAATGGAGCACTTGTAGAGACTCTTTAATTTTGATGGATGAACTCAATAGATGCACTGTAGAAGTGGGAAAAGCATATGTTGTTCTCATGTTTACCACTGATCTGGGGATTTTTGGATTGTGCTTTGTAGGGTAAAGGAAAAAAAATTCATTGCAAGAACTCACACCAAAAGAAGGAAACCAGAGACATTAGGTATGTTACAGGTTGGTAGTGGGTAGCAGCAAGTTAAAAAATAAAAAGCATTTGACAATTTTCACTTGACTGTGGTATAAGCTTCCTGCTCATTAAGTCCAATCCCACATTCGGATATTCTTGAAACACTCCTATTTTGATATTTAGTTTTGGGTCTTCACAATTACAGAACTATTTCTGTTTACATTTGTGATACTGTGGTGCAGACTCTATTTTGAGAGCTGGGTTCGGTGATTCATTTTCCAAACTCCACTCATTCAAGTCGTAGTTCATGGGTATATGTGCTGTGTTTTATAGAAAGCTTTTTCTCATGGTTCTTGTGCCATGAAAACTATAAATCAGCATGTGTATGATCAGCTGTCCCTTGAGAGCAACAGAAGGAGCCATAAGTTGTCAAAGACTTGAGGTCTTTGAAAGGGGAATTAGGTTCTGTAATGATGGTTGCTTGCAGAATGAACTGGCATGTACTACTTCCTGTATTTGTACACTATGTTGAACCTGAGAATTGTCGTGGAATTTGAGGTTAGACAATGATTCCTGAATCACTTTAGAATGTCTCCTCATTGAAGTAGGCTTTCAGCACCAAGAGTCTTCTGCTTTCGGTGCCAACAAAATGTTCTTGCTCTCCTTCTTTGAATATTCATCTTGGAAGCTTTTCATCATAGCTCTTTCAGCTCAGTGCATGTTGAATCTGGAGTTATGCCATGTGATGCTGTGTTCCTCATGCCACCAGCAGGCTCTTCTATCATCCACTGACTTGTAGTCGGCATCATCTTGGGGCTGTTAAGAGGACTGGTGGAAATTTTCCACAGGGTCTTGTGCCTGGCTGGCACTAGTCTGGTCAAGGGAAAGAACACATGTGTGAACACAGAGAGGCTCGATATTTCTGCATCTTGAGGTGACTTGAGGTGGCCCTGGAATTTCCCAGCAAGTAAATTTCTGAGTGCAGCTTAGTTATAAGGCCACAGCCAAGGAGGTGTGGCCTTGCATGTTTAGTGAGCACAGAATATTTGTCCTGGCATGTCAGCACCATCCTATCCTCCCTACAATATCCTGAGTGAATGATTCCAATGACTCCAAATGAGCCTTCAGAAGATGCATCCACCTTCACCTAGAATACCCACTTCCCAGGTTCCAGTTGTCACCTGGCTAAACTTTCTCAGAGAAAAGGAGCCACCTGCAAGATTTGGCATGAAGTGTCCCAATTCAAAGTTCACTTCAACCACCATGATCACTGCACGCTCTACTGCCATGAGCTCTCACCAGTCATCATTTGGTGTGGTTGCTAAGGCCCTGGGCTAGTTTCCTGACTAGGATATTCTGGGTGTGCCCAGTCCTGATGGAGCGAGGTTAGGAATGAAGTAGCGCTGGAGCCAGTGCTCAGCTTGGTGATCCACTGGTCCCCAAGCACACCTCCACCCAACGAGGCCCACTGGAACTGGCGAGGATAATTGCCTGCTGTCTTGATGTCCAGTGTGGCCAAATGAGTGCAGCGACATTTAGCGGACCTGAAGTTTAGTGTGAGCTATCAGGCTTTAGAGGAGTTTCTTGTTCTGCCTGGTCCTGGAGGGATCCACAGACCACAGGGCTGTGCTCTCCTGGCCGAACAGGTTAGAATCACATTTTGGAAAACCTCAGTTCTCTGGCACTTGCTCCCATCTTCTTTCCTCTGACCATTACAACTGAGCAGGTTCTTGTTTTCAATCTTGGTCTCTGGCAGACAGGAGTGGAAGCTTCTCCAGTCACCATGGGAACCGTGTCACCATCATGCTGTCACGCCTTTCCTCTGTGACCTCAGGCAGAATCTGCGGTGCAGGCACCACGTCATGGGAGCAACTTCTCAATCTCCATGTTGCTCAAGGCTCAGAAAAACCCTTTGGGGAGAGAAACCAACTATTCTCCAACCAGAGCCTGGAATCCCTGAGCCATTCACACCCGACCTTCCTGATGCCTGCCCTTTTTACCTGGATAGAGGAGTGATCCCATTTTTGCTCTCATGTCACAGGAACACTGGTTACCAAGTGAGTCATTGCCCTGAATATAACTGAAGGCAACTGAATCATTGAGAGATTGGGGATATGAATTTCAGAGCTTATCTCACGGTAACAAATCTTGAGTAATAGCTGCAAACATAACGAGAGGAAGATTGAAATTGGATGAGAAATGTTTCCTTTCTGCCAGTAAATATGGCTCCTGGGAACCCAAACCCCAAGAGCCATCACCACTTGACTTTGTCTGTTTATATTTCCTGACAACATCTGGTTCATTTGATGAGGCATTTCCTCATTGAAGTAAACTGGCCTTTCCCAGGAGAAACACCTTCCTATACCTCACCCCTACGTGAGATAAGAGGCAAGATCCAGCAACAGCATTGGCTTGTGCATTTTCACATCACTTTTCAGGTTAGAATTTTTGAAAGTAAAATGACAATAGGAAAAGTAAGAAAAAATAGAACAAGTAAGGTGTCAGTGAATTGTGAATGTAATGGCTAGGGATGCAACAGTGAATGATCCCCAACTTCTCCTTTCATGCTAACAAGATGAGCATATTCTAATTCCCACATAGGCCTGCCTCTCCTCATGCCCTGGCCTCCATGGATCACTGATATATTTTTCTGCTCAGATATCTGCTACAACCTGTTTCCTCCTTAAGTGAAGGTGGGATAATTTATTCCCACAGTACACACCCCTTGACTGTGTGTCTTGAAATGCACAAAAGGTTATTTTCAAGATTATTGTGAAAAGGAGAATTAAGAATTCCTTAGACATTGTTTGGTTTTGTCTAGGGTTTCTTCTCTGCAGAGAACTTCAAAGACACAGGATTTGAGTGGGTCAAGTCAGGTACCTTAAAGGAACTCTTCTTGTGCTGGGGATATAGTCCATCCCATAGAGCATTTGCTTTGCAGTTTAAAAGACTGGGGTTCAAATTCCCAGTATGATAGAATGGAAAAAAAAAGAAAGTCAAGGAACTACTAAGGATGCCAGCCTTCCATCATCATAACCTAGTTTTTTCCTCCACTGTTAATCAATGAAAACAACACTGTTCAACAAGTACCAATTTCACATGCAGCAATTTCCTTTGAAACCTTTCAGCAGGGAGCTGCACTCAAAGGGAGAATTGTATCCCCAGTCACCTTTGTTTCTTCAGAGTACTTGTTCCTTCACATCTATCAACTCTCATTAGTTCATGCATTACATCTCACTTATGAATATGCCAGGCACATATTTTTCTAGCAACTTCTCAAATAGGCAATGTGCATCATGTTGCAGTGGCAGGAACTTCAAAATGACACCTCACTGGCCCTTGGCAATATCGAGGACTTTTGGACACTGTCCCATACTGCCAATGAAGGGGATTTCCACACCTGAGCACTTTCCCTGTGAACCACAATATCAACTGGAAAACCAACAGGTGAACACAAAAGACAGCCACCTTTGGACCTGAGTTTCCTAGTCAATTTTACTTTGCATTGGCTTGCTTATGACTTGATGAAAAATGGTCAAATTTGGGGCTGAATTCATGTTACTTTTCTGCTGATAGCATTCTAGAGAAATGGGGGAATTTATGACCTATTCTCCCACTATCATTGGAGCTTCAGTGTCCAAAGAACTGAGCACTCGTATAGACTCTTGTTAATTTTGATGGATGTCCTCAAGAGATGCACTGTGAGGGTGGGTAAACATATGTTGTTCTCATGTTTACCACGGATTGAAAATTATTTGATTGTGCTTTGTAGGGTAAGAGATGACCAAAGGGCCATTCATTACAAGAACTCCCACCAAAAGAAATAATCCAGAGACATTAGGCCTGTGGCAGGTTGGTGGTGGGTAGAAGCAAGTCAAGAAATAAAAAGGAGGCCTGGGGATATAGCTCAGTTGGTAGAGTGCTTGTTTTGCAAGCACAAAGCCCTGGGTTCAAATCCCCACCCAGCACCATAAAAAAAATGAAATAAAAAGGATTTGACTATTTGCAAGTGCGTGTTGTACAATATTAATGCTCACCAAGTCTGATCCAACATTCTGATATTCCTTAAACACTCCTGTTTTGATATTCAGGTTTTGCCCATGTTGGGTCTTCACTTTTGCTTTTTAGCAGAGCTGTTTGTGTTTACATTTGTGATATTGTGGTGCAGTGTTTGTTTTGAGAGCTGGATTTGTACAGTATATTCCAAATTCAACTCATTTAAATTGTAGTTTGCAGGTAAAAGTGCTGTTTTAAAGAAAGCCTTTCCTCATGGTTCTTGTGCCAGAAAAACTACAAATAAGCATGTGGGCAATCAGCTGTCTCTTAAAAGCAACAAGAAAGAGCCACAAATTTGCAAGGGAATTGAGGTCCTTTCAAGCAGAATTAGGGCCCATAATAATGGTTGCTTACAGAATGAACAGGCAAGTACTACTTCCTGTATTTGTAGACTATGTTGAACCTGAAGAGGTGCCATGGAATTCGTGGGTAGACCATGAAGGCTGAGTAGTTCTAGAGTGTCTCTTCTACTGAAGTAGGCTTTCAGCACCAGCACCCTTTTGCTTTCTGTGCCCCAAAATGTCCTTACTCTCCCTCTTTGAATATTCAGCTTGGAAGCTTTGCACCATTGCTCTTTCTTCACGTTGCATGTTCCAATATAGTGTTATGCCCTGTGATGCTGTGCTCCTCATGCCATAAGCAGGCTCCTATATCATCAACTGGCTTGTAGCCTACATCCTCCTGGGGCTGGTAAGATGACTCATGTCAATATCACTCAGGGCCTTGTGCCAGGCAGACATTAGTCTGGATACAAAAATGAACAGTGTTGTGAACACAGATAGGCCAGACAATTCTTCATCTCTAGATGAGCATCACCTACCTGGAAATTCCCAGCATGTAAATTTCATGCAGCCTAGTTGTAAGGCAGCAGCCAAGGAGATGTAGCCTTGCAGGTCGAGTGAGCTCAGAACATCTCCCCTTGCATGTCAGAACTGTCCTGTCCTCCGTCCAACATGCTGAGTGAATGACTCACTTCTCTCCACATTAGCCTTCAGAGGAGCCACCCACCTTCACTTAGAAGACCCACTTTCCAGGTTCCAGCTGTCTCCTGTCCAAACTTTCTAGGAAAGGAGGGACAACCACTCAAATTGGGTTGAAATGTCCCAATTGAAATATCACCTATATCACCATGCTCACTGCATGCTCTACTGCCCTGAGCTCTCACAAGCCATCATTGAATGTGGTTTCTAGAGCCCTAGGCTAGTTTCCTGACTGGATGTGCCCAGTCCTTGAGGAGTAGTTTCAGAAGAAATTACCGGTTCAGCTGGTGATCAGCTTGGTGATCCATGTGCCCACAAGCACACCTTCACCCAATGTAACCTACTGGACCTGATGGAGGATAATTGCCTGCTGTCATGATGCCCATTGTGGCCAAACAAGAGCAGCGTCACCTAGCAAGCCTGGTCTTTAGTGCGAGCTGTCAGGCTTCAGAGGGTTTCTTTGTCCTGCCTGGACTGGAGAGATCCACCAACCATGGGGCTGTGCCCTGCACACTGCCTTCATTCTGGTCTCCTGGCTGATGAGGTTAGAATCACATTTCTTGGAAATTGCAGATCCTTGGCACTCGCTCCCTTCATCTTTCCTGTTACCATCAAAATGGTGCTGGTGCTTGTTTTCAATCTTTGTCTGAGGCAGCCAGGAGCTAATTGTCTCTGGTTGCCATGGGAACCATGATGCCATCATGCTGTTATGCCTTTCCTCTGTGACCTCATGTGGTATATTGGTGCAGGTGACATGTCACAGGAGCCACTCCTCACAATCCATGTGGCCCAAGGATGGAAAAATCCCTTGTAGATAGAAATCAAGTGTATCCTCCAACTGGAGCCTGGAATCCCAGAGCCATTCACACCTGAAAGGCCTGATGCCTGCCCCTTCCACCTGGTTTAGAGGAGCTCTCCCATATTTGGCTCTCATGTAACAGGAGCACTGGTAACCAAGTGAGACTTTGTTCTGAGTGGAATTGAATGCAACTGAATAATTGAGAAATCATAGATATGAATTTCAGCCCTTATCTCAATGTAATGAATCTTTAGAGTAATTGTTGCAAACATACCCAGTGGAAGATTGAAATTGGTTGAGGAATGTTTCTTTCTGCCAGCAAATATCTTGGCTAGGAACCCAGACACCAAGAACCATCACCACTTGCCTTTGCCTATTTATATTTCCTGACATCATCTGGCTAAGTTGCTGAGGCATTCCCTCATGGCAGGAAACTGGCCTTTCCCAGGAGTAACACCTTCCTCTACCTCACCCATCCCTGAGATGATAGGCAAGATCCACTACCAGAACTGGCTTGTGCATTTTGCACAGCACTCTCCTTGGTAGAATTTTTCAAAGTAAAATTACAAAGGAAAAGTAAGAAATACAAAGGTCGAGGAAGTTGTCAGTAGATTCTGAAGGTAATGACCAGGGATGCAATGGTGAATGATCCCCAACATCTCATTTCATAGTAACAACTTGAGCATATTCTAATTCCCACATAGACCTGCCTCTCCTCATGCCCTGGCCTCCAGATATCACTGATATAATTTTCTGCTCAGGGATCAGCTACAACCGGTTTCCTCCTTAAGTAAAGATGGGATAATTTTTTCCCTCAGGACCCACCCAGAGACTGTGGGACTTGACATGCAAAAATGGTTATTTGCAAGATTGTTGTAAAAGGGAGAATTAAGAATTCCTTAGACATTATTTGGCTTTGTCTAGGGTTGCTTCTCTGCAGAGAATTTCACAGACACAGAAACTGAGGAGATCAAGTCATGTATCTTAAAGCAGTTGTTTCTCTCATAGGGCACATACCTCGCATGTGGAAGGACAGGGTTTTGAATCTCCAGCACTGCAGGATGGGCGGGGAAACAAGACCAAAGACTTCTGAGCATGCAAACCTTCCATGCTCTCAACCTCTTTTTCCTCCTCTGTTAATCAATGGAATCAACACTGTTGAAGAAGTACCAGTTTCATATGCAAGCCATTTCCATTGCCACATTTGAGAAGGGATCTGCACTCAAAGGGAGCAGTGCTTCACCAGTGTTCTGAAGAGTACTGAAACCACACATCATTTCAACTCTCTTTAGTTCATATGTTACATCTCACTTATGAGTATGTTCTTGCTGATATTTCTTCTGCAACTTCCTGTACTAGGCAATATGCACCAGGTTACAGTGGCAGAAAATTCAAAATGACAACTGAACTGGTCCTTGGCAATTTTGAGACTTCTTGGACACACTCCCAGACTCTGCCAATGAAGGGGACTTGCACACCTGAGCACTTTCCATGTCAACCACAATGTCAACTGGAAAACTAACAGGTGAACACAAAAGACAGCTGCCCTTGGCCCTGGAGTTTTCTAGTCAGTTTTCCTTTGCATGGTCTTGCTTATGTCTTGATGAAAAATCTTAGGATTTGGGGCTGAATCCATGTTAGTTTCTGCTGAGAGCACTCGAGAGAAACGGGGGAATTTATGACTTACTCTCCCACTAACATTGGAGCTCCAATGTCAAAAGGTGTGGAGCGCTTGTATAGACTTGTTTATTTTGAAGGATGTCCTCAACAGATGTACTGTAGAAGTTGGTAAAGCATATGTTGTTCTCATGTTTACCATGAATCTGTGAATTACTGGATTGTGCTTTGTAGGGTAATAGATGACACAAGGAACCTACTTTACAAGAACTCACACCAAAAAAAAAAATAATAATAATAATAGACATTAGGCATGTGGCAGGATGGTAGTGTGTAGAAGCTAGGCAAGAAACAAAAATGATTTAACAACATGCAAATGCCTGTGGTACATTTTTCTGCTGAGTAAGTCTGATTCCACTTTGGAATATTCTTGAACCACTCCTCTTCTGATATTCAGGTTATGCCCATGTTGGGTCTTCACTTTTGCCTTTTAACAGAGCTGTTTGTGTTTACATTTGTGATATTGTGGTGCAGTCTTTATATAAAGAGCTCAGTTTAGGAATCCAAGATGGCGGTCTAGAGGGAGGCTGCCTTCCTTGTCGCTCCACAATGCGGGATTCAAGCAGAGGATATCTGTTTCTCAGTGAGGCAGTTTTTGCTGCTCATCGATCCCCTGCTCTTGACCCCATTTGTCTGCTGTGATCACCTGCAATTTGCCAGCATATTGACGCCTTTTTTGAGAGCAGATTGCTCACTGTCAGGCGTCTATCATCCGCCATTTGCCTGCCTCTCGCCTGTCCATTGCCTGCCTTACCCCTATCCATCACCCAACGCTCGAGGTTCACCTCCCGATCATCCGTCAGCTGCCAGCAGATTGACCACAGACCACCAGTGGAGAACCAGCTGCCTGCTGCTGCCTGGAAGTTCACTGTTACAGTACCTGCAGGTTTGATTACACGTGGCTGCCGCCATTTTGAGACAACAGCCAGGCCCTGTAGGACTCCTGGCCGGACTGACTGAGTCCCGTCTCCAGGATCCTTCAGCCCAACCGATCACGCCCTGCCTCTGTGGCCCTCACATTGACTGACTGCTCCCTGCCACCAGGACCCCCAGACCAACTGACTGTGCCCTATCACCGGGAACCCAGACCAACTGATTGCAACCAGCCTCCTGGATCCCACAACCACACCAAACACACCCGACCTCCAAGACCACTGCTGGACCAACTGCATCCTGTCTCCAGGACCTCCAGCTGACCATGTCCACCCCTGAGCTGCAGCTCCCCATTTGCCAACACATTTGGAAGCCAGAGCAGCCATCTTGGATAATCCTGGAAGCTGGAGCTCTGATCTTCGGGTGGGGCAAATTTCATCCTGAGACGCCTGCTGGAGGCTTGAAGCTCATTGTCAGGTACCTCTCATACATCAGGCTACTGAACACTGGGAGGTTCCATTAGTATATGACTATTATACAGTAGATTTTATTTTTTCTCCTTTTTTAAAAAATGTTTAAGTTTTTATTTCTTTACATTTCTTGCTTTCTTTTCCTTCTGTTTACCTGTTCCCTCAGAGTCGCTTTCTCCCTTATTTACTTGATGTTATTGTCCCCAAAGGGGCTATTTGGTCTAGGATTGCATAGTGTCTGATTTGGGCACTGCTAATATTGCTCTCCCTTAAAGAAAGGGTTTTGGAAACCTATAGGGCCACTATAAGCCTATAGGGGGAAATCTGCAATACCCCAGATCTGCAGTGCTAGAGGGGAAGATACATGAACAACATGAAAAAAACAAGGAAAGAAAATGATCCAAACAAATCTAGATTCTATAGTAATAGAATCCAATGACAGCATGTTAGAAGAAATGTCAGAAAAGGACTTCAGATTATACATGATTAAGATGATTAGTGAAGCAAAGGATGAGATAAGAGAGCAAATGCAGGCAATGAATGATAATACCAATAAGCTGAAAGAGCACCTGCAGGAAGCAAAAGATCATTTCAACAAAGAGATAGGGATTCTCAAAAAAAAAAAAAAAAAAAAAAACAAAAGGAAATCCTTGAAATGAAGGAGCCAATAAACCAAATAAAAAACTCAATGGAAAGCATCACCAACAGACTAGACCACATGGAAGACAGAACCTCAGACAATGAAGACAAAATATTTAATCTTGAAAATAAAGTGGCCCAAACAGAGAAGATGGTAAGAAATCATGAACAGAATCTCCAAGAACTATGGGACATCATGAAAAGACCAAATTTAAGAATTATTGGGATTGAGGAAGGCACAGAGATACAAACCAAATGAATGAACAACTTATTCAATGAAATAATAGCAGAAAATTTCCCAAATCTGAAGAATGAAATGGAAAATCAAATACAAGAGACTTACAGAACACCAAATGCACAGAATCACAACAGATCCACACCAAGGCACATTATAATGAAAATGCCTAACATTCAAAATAAAGATAGGATTTTGAAGGCTGCGAGAGAAAAGCATCAGATTACATATAGGGGGAGACCAATAAGGATAGCAGCATACTTCTCAACCCAGACTCTAAAAGCTAGAAGGGCCTGGAACAACATATTTCAAGCTCTGAAGGAACATGGTTGCCAACCAAGAATCCTATACCCAGCAAAACTAACCTTCAGATTTGAAGATGAAATAAAATCCTTCCATGATAAACAAAAGTTAAAAGAAATTACAAATAGAAAGCCTGCACTACAGAATGTTCTCAACAAAATATTCCATGAGGAGGAAATGAAAAACAACAATGGCGGTCAGCAAAGGGAGGAACTACCTTAGAGAAAAACCACTCAAAGGAGAAACCAAGCCAACTTAAAAACCAAAAATAAGCCAAATGACTGGGAATACAAATCATTTATCAATAATAACCCTGAACATTAATGGCCTAAACTCATCAATCAAAATACATAGACTGGCAGAATGGATTAAAAAGAAAGACCCAACAATATGCTGCCTGCAAGAGACTCATCTCATAGAAAAAGACATCCACAGACTAAAGGTGAAAGGATGGGAAAAAACCTACCACACACATGGACCCAGTAAAAAAGTGGGGGTTTCCATCCTTATATCAGATAAAGTGGACTTTTAGCCAAAGTTAGTTAGAAGGGATAAAAAAGGACAATTCATACTGCTTAAGGGAACCATAAATCAGGAAGACATAACGATAGTAAATATTTATGCCCCAAACAATGGTGCATCCCTGTACATCAAACAAATCCTTCTTAATTTCAAGAATCACATAGACTACAACACAATAATTCTGGGTGACTTTAACGCACTGCTCTCACCACTAGATAGATCTCCAAACAAAATCCAACCAAAGAAACCATAGAACTCAATAACACAATCAATACCCTAGACTTAATAGACATATATGGAATATTCCATCCATCAACGAGTGGATATACTTTCTTCTCAGCAGCACATGGAACCTTCTCGAAAATAGACCATATGTTATGCCACAAAGCAGCCCTTAGGAAATGCAAAAAAATAGAGATACTGCCTTGTGTTCTATCAGATCATAATGGACTGAGAATAGAAATCAATGACAAAGTAAAAAAAAGGAAATTATTCCAGCACTTGGAGACTGAATAATATGCTATTGAATGAAACATGGATAACAAAAAACATCAGGGAAGAGATTCAAAAAAGTCTTAGAGGTCAATGAGAATGATGATACAACATATCAAAATCTCTGGGGCACTATGAAAGCGGTACTAAGAGGAAAATTCATTGCATGGAGCACATTACAGAAAAGAATGAAAAGTCAACAATTAAATGACCTAACATTACAGCACAAAGCCCTGAGAAAAAGAAGAACAGAATAACAGTAAAAGTAGTAGAAGGCAGGAAATAATTAAAATCAGAGCTGAAATCAATGAAATTGAAACAAAAGAAACTATTCAAAAAATTGACATAACAAAAAGTTGGTTCTTTGAGAAAGTAAACAAAATAGATAAACCCTTAGCCACACTAACAAAGAGAAGGAGAGAGAAGACTCAAATTACTAAAATACATGATGCAAAAGGAAACATCACAACAGACACCACTGAGATACAGAATATAATGAGAAGCTACTTTGAAAATCTGTATTCCAACAAAATAGAAAGTACCGAAGACATTGACAAATTTCTAGAGACATATGCTCCTCCCAAACTGAACCAGGCAGACATACACGATTTAAGCAGATCAATATCAAGCAATGAAATGGAAGAAGCCATTAAAAATCTACCATCCAAGAAAATCCCAGGACCAGACGGATTCTCAGCTGAGTTCTACAAGACCTTCAAAGAAGAACTCATTCCAATACTTCTCAAAGTATTCCAGGAAATAGAAGAGGAGGGTACCCTACCAAACTCATTCTATGAAGCTAATATCACCCTCATACCCAAACCAGGAAAAGACACATCAAGGAAAGAAAATTTTAGACCAGTATTGTTGATGAATATAGATGGTAAGATCCTTAACAAAATATTGGCAAACCGTATCCAAAAACATTAAGAAAATTGTGCACCACGATCAAGTGGGGTTCATTGCTGGAATGCAAGAATGGTTTAACATCCATAAATCAATAAACGTAATCCATCATGTCACTAGACTTAAGGATAAGAATCATATGGTTATTTCAATTGATGCAGAAAAAGCATTTGACAATATACAACAGCACTTCATGCTGAAAACATTAGAAAAAATAGGGATAGTAGGAACATACCTCAACATTGTAAAGGTTATTTATGCTAAGCCCATGGCCAACATCTTTCTTAATGGAGAAAAACTGAAACCATTCCCTTTAAAAACAGTAACAAGACAGGGATGTCCTCTTTCACCACTTCTATTCAATATTGTCCTTGAAACTCTAGCCAGAGCAATTAGGCAGACTAAAGAAATTAAAGGGATATGAATAGGAAAAGAGGAACTTAAGCTGTCACTATTTGCGGATGACATGATTCTATATTTAAAGGATCCAAAAACCTCCTCCAGAAAATTTCTAGACCTCATCAATTAATTCAGTAAAATAGCAGGCTATAAAATCAACACACATAAATCTACAGCATTTTTATATGCAAGCGATGAAACAGCTGAAAGGGAAATGAGGAAAACAACTCCATTTGCAATAGCGTCAAAAAAAAAATACTTGGGTATCAATGTAACCAATGAGGTAAAAGATCTCTACAATGAAAACTACAAATATTGAAGAATGAAATTAAGGAAGACCTTAGAAGGTGGAAAGATCTCCCATGTTCTTGGATAGGCAGAATTAATATTGTCAAAATGGCCATACTACCAAAAGTGCTATACACATTCAATGTAATTCCAATTAAAATCCCAATGACGTACCTCACAGAAATAGAGCAAGCAATCATGAAATTCATCTGGAAGAATAAGAAACCCAGAATAGCTAAATCAATACTTAGCAGGAAGAATGAAACAGGGATATCGCAATACCAGAACTTCAACTATACTACACAGCAATAGTAACAAAAACAGCATAGTATTGGCAGCAAAATAGACAGGTAGATCAATGGTACAGAATAGAGGACATGGACACAAACCCAAATAAATACAATTTTCTAATACTAGACAAAGGTGCCAAAAATATGCAATGGAGAAAAGATAGCCTCTTCAACAAATGGTGCTGGGAAAACTGGAAATCCATATGCAACAGAATGAAACTAAACCCCTATCTCTCACCCTGCACAAAACTCAACTCACAATGGATCAAGGACCTTGAAATCAGACCAGAGACCCTGCATCTTATAGAGGAAAAAGTAGGTCCAAATCTTCACCTTGTTGGCTTAGGATCAGACTTCCTTAACAGGACTCCCATAGCACAAGAAATAAAAGCAAGAATCAATAATTGGGATAGATTCAAACTAAATAACTTTCTCTCAGCAAAGGAAACTATCAGCAATGCGATGAGAGGGCCTACAGATTGGGGGAATATCTTTGCCTCTCATACTTCATATAGAGCACTAATTTCCAGAATATATAAAGAACTCAAAAAACTCTACACCAAGAATACAAATAACCCAATCAACAAATGGGCTAAGGAAATGAACAGACACTTCACAGAAGAAGATGTACAAGCAATCAACAGATATATGAAAAAATGTTCAACATCTTTAGTAATAAGAGAAATGCAAATCAAAACTACCCTAAGATTCCATCTCACCCCAATTATAATGGCGATTATCAAGAACGCAAGCAACAATAGGTGTTGGAGAGGATGTGGGGAAAAAGGTACACTCATACATTGCTGGTGGGATTGCAAATTATTGCAGCCACTCTGGAAAGCAGTGTGGAGATTCCTTAGAAAACTTGGAATGGACCTACCATTTAACCCAGCTATCCCACTTCTTGGCCTATATCCAAAGTACTTATAATCAGCACACTACAGAGATACAGCCATATCAATGTTCATAGCGGCTCAATTCACAATAGCCAGACTATGGAACCAACCTAGATGCCCTTCAATTGATGAATGGATAAAGAAATTGTGGTATATATATATACAATGGAATATTACTCAGCTATAAAGAATAATAAAATTATGGCATTTGCAGGCAAATGGATGAAATTGGAGAATATCATGTTAAGTGAGATAAGCCAATCTCAAAAATCCAAAAGAGGAATGATCTCACTGATAAGCGGATGATGACACTTAATGGGGGTTGGGAGTGGGACAAGAATGGAGGAAGGAGGGACTGTATAGAGGGAAAAGAGAGGTGGGAGGGGTGGGGAGGAAGGAAAAAATAATGTAATGAATCAAACATCATTACTGTATGTAAATTTATGAATATGCAAATGGTATGCTGTTACTCCATGTACAAACAGAAACAACATGTATCCCATTTGTTTACAATAAAAATAAATTTAAAAAAAGAGAGCTCAGTTTATTGCTGCATATTCCAAATACAACTTGATCAAATTGTAGTTTGTGGGTGCAAGTGCTCACCTGTAAGGAAAGCCTTTCCTTATGGTTCTTGTGCCAGAAAAGATACGAATCAGCATATGTATAATCAGCTGTCCCTTGAGAGCAAAAAAAAGAGCCACAAATTTGCAAGGGCATTGAGGTCCTTGCAAGAAGAATTAGGGTCTAGAATGATGGTTGCTTATAGAATAAACTGGCAAGTACTACTTCCTTTATTTGTAGACTATGTTGAACCTGAGGACATGTCATGGAATTCGTGGGTAGACCATGAAAGCTGAGTAGTTCTAGAGTGTCTCTTCACTGAAGTAGGCTTTCAGCACCAGCACCCTTCTGCTTTCTGTGCCCACAAAATGTCCTTACTCTCCCTCTTTGAATATTCAGCTTGGAAGCTTTGCACCATTGCACTTTCTTCATGGTGCATGTTCCAATCTGGTGTTATGCCCTGTGATGCTGTGCTCCTCATGCCACCAGCAGTCTTCTATATCACTGCTCGTAATCTACATCCTCCTGGGGCTGGTAAGATGACTCATGTCAAAATCCCTCAGGGCCTCGTGCCAGGCAGGCACTAGACTGGTCACAAAAATGAACAGTTGTGTGAACAGAGATAGGCTAGACATTTCTGCATCTCGAGGTGAGTTGAGGTGTCCCTGGAAATTCCCAGCATGTAAATTTCATGCAGCCGAGTTGTAAGGTAGCAGCCAAGGAGGTGCAGCTTTACAGGTGGAGTGAGCACAGAACATCTCTCCTTGCTTTTCAGCATGATCCTGTCTGCAGAAGAACAAGCTGAGTGAATGACTCCCACATCTCCACATTAGCCATCAGAGGAGACACCCATCTTCACTTAGAAGACTCACTTTCCAGGTTCCAACTGTCTCCTGTCTGAACTTTCTAGGAAAGTAGGGGCAACTCTCTGCATTGAGTGTGTAGTGTCCCAATTGAAAGATTACCTACGCCACCATGATCAGAGCATGCTCCATGCCCTTGAGCTCTCAGCAGCCATCATTCCATGTGGTTGCTAGGGCCCTAGGCTAGTTTTCTGACTAGAAAATTCTGGGTGTGCCCAGTCCTTGTGGAGCAGATTTGGAAGGAAATATCGGTCCAGACAGTAATCAGTTTGGTGATCCACATGCCTCCAAGTACACTTCCACCCATCCTGGCCTACTGGACCTGATGGGGGATGTTGCCTGCTGTCATGATGCCCGGTGTGGCCAAATGAGAGCAGCGTCACCTAGCGGACCTGGAGTTTAGTGTGAGCTGTCAGAATTCAGACAGTTTCCTTGTACTGCCTGGACCTGGAGAGATCCACTGACCATGGGGCTGCACCTTGCACACTGCCTGGCTCCTTGTCTCATGGCTGACAAGGTTAGAATCACATTTCTTGAAAATCACAGGTCCCTTGCACTCACTCCAATTTTCTTTCCTTTGATCATCACAAGTGAGCTGGTGCTTGTTTTCAATCTTGGTCTGAAGCAGCCAGGAGTGGAAGCCTCTCTGGTTGCCATGGAAACCGTTATGCCATCTTGCTGTCATGCCTTTCCTCTGTGACCTCAGGCTGTATCTGTGGTGCACACACCATGTCACGGGAGCCACTCCTCAAATTCCATGTGGCCTAAGGCTCAAGAAAACTCTCTGGGGAGAGAAACCAATTGCATTCTTCAACTGGAGCCTGGAATCCCGGAGTCATTCAGACCCGATCTTCTGGATGCCTGCCCCATCCACCTGGATTACAGGAGCTCTCCCATCTTTGACTCTCATATTACAGGGGCACTGGTAAACAAGTGAGGGGTTGTTCTGACTGAAATTGAATGCTATTGAAATCAGGAATATGAATTTCAGCCCTTATCTCACTGTAATGAATCTTGAGAGTAAAAATTGCAAACATACCCAGCGGAAGATTGAAATTGGTTGAGGAATGTTTCTTTTCTGCCAGCAAATATTTCTCCTGGGAACCCACACACCGAGAGCCATCACCACTTGCCTTTGCCTGTTTATATTTCCTGACATTGTCTGGCTAAGTTGCTGAGGCATTCCCTCATTGAATAAAACTGGCCTTTCCCAGGAGTAACACCTTCCTCTACCTCACCCATACCCGAGATGATAGGCATAATGATTTCTCTGAGTGAGTCCCATTCTGGCTAATATGAGTATACCATCTCTGGCCTTACCTATGTATCAAACCAACACTATTGTGGACACTTGGAGAGATGTGGATACTTCATCTTTTAAAAATCCATAATAGTAGTTTGGTGCTGCCATGCAGACAGGTTCTTCACCAATTTCTGAAAACCAAAATCAATTAAAATACATGTCAATTTCCAAAACACTGAGGACCTCAAACTACCACTCATCATCCATCATTTCCACACCTTTTCACAAGAGTCTGAGTTCTTATGGGTGATGTAGGAGGTCCAGGATTTCTGACATGTTTCTGAGCAGCGCATGGGAAGCACATACATAAGTTGTTCAGATTCTTCTCTGATATGTCATTGGCTGCTGTCTTTTGACAAGAGAGAAAACCTCCTAGGACAATTGAATCAGGTGCAATCCATACATTCAAGGGACTTTGTAAAATACATCCAAGGATAATTTCTCATCATTATAGAGGACTTCTTTAGACCTTTTATGGAAGCATTCTAGACATACCTGAGGTCAGTGAAACTTTGGCTCTAGGGTTACTCAAAAAGTTTCCAAAACCTTTGAGCCCAATATGTGAGAACCCCTCTCAAAAAGACCTCCAACATTTCTAGTTTCTGTAGTCAAGCTACCACTTCTATGTTTTCTCTTTTTTCTCTGGGTTCTGCCATGAACCTCATCTCAACCCCCATTGCCCAGGATCTTCTGAGTCCTCTGGTTGAGCAACCCTCACACACAAGTGCTCTGCATCTGCTGGGTCTTCTTGATGATAGAACTTCTCCTAATATTGACCAGGCTTCTTTGTTAAAGCTATAAATTTCACCTAGCATATGCTTAGTCAGTCCCCTTTTGTTCTTGTTTGAGAGCTCCCCTCACCTAGTAGTGGTCAGTTTTTTCTGTTTATTTTTTTCTGAGTTCCCTAACCATTCTTTCTTCATTCCTCTCTGTGTCTTTTTAATGAGTGCCACTCACATTATTGTGCTCAATTTTTTCTCTATCCTATTCCAGGTTCCTCAATGTAATTCTTACTCAGTTTCCTCTTGGTACTTTGGTTGAGAGACATTCACTGACAGTGTTCCATCTTTTCTCAGTCCTGTCATTAATATTTTTTCAGACTACATTGCTAAAGGTCATCTTAGTCCTTTCCTGAGTGTCACTCAAACAAAATTTCTTCAGTTCCTGATAGCTGTCTCATCTCCAGGAAGTCCTATTTCTAGGCAATCCAGATAACAGGGAAAGAACTCCTGGTTTCTACCACAGTGTCATGCTTAAAATTTTCATTGGATTAAACTTTCACTTAAAATTTCTGCTTTTCCAACTGCATTGATTTAACACAGGAGAAAATGTTGAGGAATTGGAGAGTTGTCATTATCTGAACAGACTGCTTATGGTAAGTAACTGGATCCTCTTTCAGTCTGACTCTGAAATACTTCACTGGAAAACCAATGCAAGTCAACACCAAAGAAATTCTAATGAATTTTTAATTTCACATTTAAAATAATATTCTCAAAACCCTTAGTTGATTAGAAAGGCCCACAGTCTTCAAAGGTTGGTGCCATGGGAAAAATATTTAACTCTGCCTATGTAAGAAGGTAAAGCATAGTAGATGAACACTGAGCACACAATCTTCCAAATGGTCTGTGGTGTTCTAGAGAAAAGGAGAGGAAGGCACCTGTGGGAAAATTTATGTGCTCAGGACATAATTATATAAGGAGAATTTGGGGTTCATGCAAACCTGAACCCCAATCTTAGAAGCACAATTAATTCCTATTTTCTCCACACGGCCTCCTCCTCCTGGAATTTCCCTTTCAAAATTTCTAACCAGCAGATATCTAGGCAAAAATATGTCCCAGTGGAGGTGATGGATCTTTCCTATTATTTCAGTTACGTGGGTGGCTGAGGAAGTAGATACTCCAGGGCAAAGCCAGTTTTCCTAAATTAGGAAAGGCCTAATCAACTTAGAAAAATGATGTCTGTAAATATAAACATACAAACAGAAGTGGTGATGGCTCATGGCATCAGTGATCCCAGGAACAATATGCATTGGCAGAATAAAAAAATAGTGAAATTTAATTTTATACTCCCTGTGGTTGTATTTGCAACAAATCTTTTTACTAATCACTGCACTGAGCTTAGGTCTACAAAGTTACATCCACTGAACTCCCCATCATTCAAAATACTTCTACTGTAATTTTAAAAACCTTAGAAATGCCTAAGGTTTTTAACAGCAAACCTGTGAAATGAGAGTAGTAAAAGTCCAAAGGACTGGCATCCAGTAACTTGGGATTGAAGGGTAGGAGAGTTCACTTTGTTTTTCACCCCAGGGTGTGTTTCTAGGCCTGGGGCATCATGGGTTCATATGAGTGCCTCCTGTGACATCCTGGCTGCTCTGCAGATATCTCTTGATGTCACAGAAAGGCAGAATTCAGCATGATGTCACTGTTCCCATGGTTACCAGAAAATCTTCCCCTCCTAACTGCTTGAGACAATGATTCAAGTAAAGTGGCAGTTCAGCAGTGATGTTAACAGGGAAAAGGAAGGGGAAGAGTTCCAGAGTCTACTGCTTTCAACCAATGTGATCCTAACTTCTCCACCAAATTGCTGAAAAGCATGGTTATGTTGTTGGCTCAACCCTGCAGGCCTATGGGCAATCCAGATATGTCCAGGGCTATTCATCAACCTGAAGACTGACAGCCTGCACCAACCTGCAATCCCACTAGATAATGCTAAACACGTTTGGCCACACCAGACATTTTTGCCACATGGCCACCTTCTCCTGCTGCAGGCATATGACCACCAGGACAAGTTGACCTGGGAGGGTTGGATGGGTTCAGGAGGTCGTGAGGATCACTCAGCCTAGCACTGACCCCAGTGGCTTTGCCATCCCTGTCTGTTCCTCCCAGTCTGGGCTCCCATGGAATTTTTCCAGGTGACAGAACTGATGTAGGGCCAATCCAGAGAAAAGGAATGATGGCTGTTGACAGCTGAGGGCAGGGGAGCATCCAGTGCAACTCAGTGGATTCAGTGATGACTGAATTGGGAAACATCCACAAAATCTGGTGGGGTTCCCTTCATTTTCCTCAAGTGTCCAAACACATGAGAGCCAGACATTTGAAATTTGACCTGTAAGTGGAGGGTGGTTATCCCTGTGATACATTGTGAGAAGAGGGAGTGCATCATTGAGCACATGTAATGGAGGCAAGAAAACAGCTAGAAAGTGAGGAGAGATGTCCTGTGCACTCACCACCTGCCAGTTCACAATTGCTTTGATGCTGGTCCACAACTAGACTGCACTCTGAAATTCTCTTGATGAGAGTTTCTATGAGGCCCTTGAACTCACCTTTTTAGGGCAGAAATATTTGGCCAATGTGTCTTGATAGAAGTGTTCAACCTCTTGTGCTTACTATGCCAAGGGTCCTTTAAGCAGGCCCTGGGGATAGTAGACTACAGCCCAATACCCCAGAACCTGGCAAAAATATGCTCCTATAATGTGATGTTATGGATGTTAAAAGGGAATGATAGTGAGTTGATGAGCACAATTTTTCCAAGCATATCATCTTCTAACATGCATCATGATGAAAGAAAGGATTGTTACAAATATTAAAAGGTGAATATGTAAAAAGAGATGAGGTAAGAGTAGTGCGTGATGCACTAAAACACAGGATGGTTGGAGTACAGGAGTAGTTGGATGTACAACAACTAGAGTGTACAGATCCTTAAAAATTGTCAGTTTTAATTGTCTCCCCAAAAATACAAGGACATTTCCTCAGCTTCAAACTAGTATAGGAATGCAACAGGAAGAAACTGCAAGATCATTCAGTAAGCAAAGGTAATTACTGACAATAACCCAACTGTAAAGTATACAAATGATCTTGCAGATGCTTGCAAAAGACTGCTGTTTACACTTATGCTGATTTGGCTTTTCTGCCATAAGATCTCTGAGGAAAGGTTTTCCTTACTCCACAGAACTTACACACAACCACCTAAACTTAAGCAAAGAGACATTTGGAAGTTCAGTACTGAATGATGTTTCTTAAAGTAAAAAGCACACCTCAACCTCAGGGATGTAAAGAAAAAAAAAATCTCTGCTCAAGTACAAAAATAAAAATCCAAAATGGGCAAATCCTGAATATCAAAAGTAGAAAATTTTAAAGAGTAACTGAAGATGTGAAAGACATTAACTACCAGAAAAAAATGGAATGTAAAGCATTTTGTATAAAAATACAAAATCCATTTTTATTGGAATTTTCTTATATCCACCACAAACATGCCACATACTCATTCTCTCTGATTTTATCATTTATGTGAGTTATTTACAAAAAGTGTATTTTTTAAATTATTCCTTACCCTGCAAAGCACAATCAATATTCCAGAACCATGGTAGAGATGAGAACACCACAACCTTCACCCAAATCTACACAGCATGGCTCCTAAAAATCCACAAAGTCAATAAAAGTCTGTAAAATAGCTTCATTTATGAGTCTGGATCTTCAGTGATACAAGGAAACCAGTTTTTAAACTCACTGTGCCACCTGTTTGACATCAGCAGAAACTAAGAAATGTATTCAGCACCAATTTACTCAATTTTTAAAGGAATAATTTCTTCCCAATGCACAGAAAAACAGATTTAGAAAATGTAGTGCCAAAAAACAGCCGTTTGTGTCATCACCTACAAATATCAGAGCTGATATTTAGGTTGACCTGGATCTGGTCCAGGTAACAAATGCAATTTATTTTGATAGAGCCTGGGAGTGTTCCCCAGAATTCTACTGCTTCCCAAACATTATTGCAGTTGACAATTGGAATCATACCATTTAATAGAAGTGAGCACCTTCAATCTTTATGAACTTGCTAATTAAATTTCCACTTCAGCATTTTCCTGAGTATCATATAACCTATCAGCTTTTGATAGTTGTCTCATCATGAGTAATGCCTACTCTAAGGCAAACCTAGTCATGGAGGGCGCACTGCTGATTTATAAAACAGTGTTATGATGAAAACTCATTGTAATTAACTTTCATGTAAAAGTGATACTTTTCCAACTGTGTTCTATTCACTTGATTCAACAGGGGAGAAAATGTTGAGGAATTGAAGTACTTACATTATCTGAAGACACTGACTATGGTAGGTGACCAGATACTCTTCTGGTATGACCTGTGAAATGCTTGACAGAAAACAAAACCAAGACAAAGCCAAGCACAGTCCAAAGAATTTTTAATTTTATATTAAAATAATCCTTTCAGAATCCTTAGTTGTGTAAAAAGTCCCACTGTCATCATTCATTGGAATCAGAGTAATATTCATTCCTTTCTATTTAAGTAGAAAAATGGATTCAGCAGAATCTTTTGCCCTGCACAGAACAGGATTGCCCACAAGCCCCTGGGGCTGTGCCTCCAATATATACTGGCTCCTCTGCTCATGGATAGAGATGTGAGGATCACATTTGTTGAAAGCACTAGACTCTGTGTCTTGTCTTCCTCCTCTTCCCTCTTACCATAACTGCTGAGCCAGGACATGACTTGAATCATTGACCCCAGTGTCCAAGAGGGGAAGCTTCTCTGGTTGACATGATAATCATGATGGCATTGCTATGACTCTGCCTTTCTGAAATGTCAGGAAGTATCTGGAAAGCAGCCAGGATGTCTCAGCAGGCATGCATTTGGGCCCTTTTTGAGGCAGTTCAGAAACACCACCAAGGGTGAAAAACAAAATGCACTCTTACCTGAGCCTGGAATCTCCTTGCCCTTCAATCCCTAGTTGCTGGAAACAAGCCCTTTTGATTTTGATCATCTTACCTGTCTCTTCTTTTATTCCCATTTCACAGGATCATTGTTAAGAAACCAGGCAATTATTTGAGAAAGATAGAAACCAGGATAGCAAGATTTTGAATGATGGACAGTTCAATGGAAGTAACATTCTAGACCTAAGTTCTGTGCAATGATTCTTGAAAATATTTCTTGCAAAACAAACAATAGGGAGAATAAAAATTAGGTGTTGCACTTTTTATGCTGCATCATATATTGTACCTGGTGTTACTGATGCAGTAAGCCTTCACTGCTTCGCTTTTCATTTTTATATTTACAGACATCATCTGAGCAAGTAAAATAGGCCTTCCTTATTTAGAAAAACTGACTTTGCCCTGGAGTACCTACTTCCTCAGTCTTCACATTAATTGAAATAATTGGGATATTCCATAACATACACTGTGCTGTTTGTTTTGCTCAGATATCAACTGGTTACAAATTTTGAAAGGAAATTTCCAGGAGGAGAAGGCAGTGAGGGACAAGTAGAAATTGATTGTGGTTGAAAAGTCTTGGGGTTCAAGATTGCCTGAACCCTAAAATCTCCTTGAATAATAACATTCTTAGCACATAAGTTTTTACACATTTGTTGTTCTCTGACTTGCCCAGGCCACCACAGACCATTGGAAAAATTGTCTGCCCAGTGTTCAGTTATAACCATATTCCTCCTTAAATAGATGGTGTTGATTCTTTCCCCTTGAAACCAACACTTGATGACAGTGGGACTTTCCATGAAAATAAGGATTCTGAGATGATTATTTTAATGTGAAATTAAAAATTTAGGGGTTTTCAAGATGGCGGACTAGAGGATGGCTGCATTTCATGTTGCTCCAGGACTCAAGATTCAAAAGAGGAGATATTGAGAGACTTGGGACCAACTCAAAGCAGCCCAGTGAGTCTCTCCCATTGGGGAGGCATCCCGGATGGGATGGTAGTCCCAGAACGCAGGGAACTTTGTGAAGTAGAGCTGCCCGGCGAGACACCCCTCCCGGGGGCTGGAGCAGTGAACTGGGACAACTGGGAGTATCCTAGAGGAGGCCGCTCAGCACAGCGCTTGGACTCAGAGCAACCACTGGGGCTCTGGGAGGCTGCTCAGAGGAGGAGCTGCAAGGAGAGCTGTTTGGACTCATGGCAACCACTCCTGAACACTGGACCTTCCAGGAGACTGGGACCTTCCCAGAGGAGGAGGAGCACGGCGAGTCGCTTGGACTCAGAGCGACTTGCACCAGAACTACAGGTGGTTGCTAGAGGAGAAGCTGTGAAGAGAGCTATTTCGACTCACAGCGACTGCTACTGAACACCGGGGCCTGCCTTGAAGAGGAGGAGGAGGAGTGCGGTGGGTCATTTAGATTCAGAGTGATTGCACCAGAGCTACAGGTGGTTGTCAGAGGAGGAGCTGTGCAGTGAGCTTTTTGGACTCAGAGTGACCACTCCTGAACAGTGGGGTGCTGCCTGGAGGAGGAGCACGGTGGGCCACATGGTCTCAGAGTGGCCACACCAGAGCTCTGGGTGACTACCAGAGGAGGCATGCTTGGGCTCAGAATGACTCAGAGCCACCGCTTATGAACACCTGGGTGGCTACTCAGAGGAGGAGGAGGAGGAATGGGGCAGGTCACTTGGACTTGGAGTGACTGAACAGGGCTACAGGCAGTTAGCAGGAGGAGGAGGCATGCAGTGAGTTGCTTGGACTCCTAGTGACAGCTCCGGAACACCGGGTGTCTGTCCAGAGGAAGAGGCGTGTGGTGGGTCACTGGGATTCAGAGCGATTGTACAGGATCAAGGTGGCTGCTCAGAGGAGGGGCCACATAGTCAGGCGATTAGGTGCATAGCAGGGTTCCAGGACCTAGGAGGCTTCTTGGTGGAAGAGCCCCACAGAGACACACTTAGGGGCAGAGCAAAGGTTCCAGGACTGTGGGCAGATTCTCTGAGGAGAGGCAGCCTAAGGAGACTCGTCTGCAAAGGGTGAGGCTCCCAGTCCCAGGAGGAAGGTCCAGGCCCCTGAGAACATTGCAGAGTAAGGTAGCCCAGCCAAAGAAGTAGTTTTAGATTGAGGGGAACCTCTAAAAGGGGAACTGACCAGCAAGACCTCCCCACCGGTGAGTCTTCCCTGCGGGTGAGGTTTTCCCACAAGGACGGTAAAACAAGAGACACAGGCCCAAACAGGCCTTGCCTCAGCCCACAGCCTAGTTCCCCTTTGGATGACCATTGGTCAACAAGTGGAGGCACCACTGCCCACTAACAGGGAATATATTCCACCTGAAGGCCACCACCCCTAGAGAGGCAGCTTCCTTGTGGAGCACCACACTATCAACTTCCTCCAAGACTTCAGCCTACTGAAGGCTAAGAGGGGATATACTAGAAATATTCAGGGATATTATAAGTCAATAGAGGAAATCTGCAATATCTCAGTGATCCACTGATAACTGAACAATATGAGAAAACAAGGGGAAAAAAGGCCCCAAACAAATCTAGAGGTTACATCAATAAAACCCAATGACAGCATGGCAGAAGAAATGACAGAAAAGGAGTTCAGAATGTACATAGTTAAAATGATCAGGAAGCAAACGATGAGATGAAAGAGCAAATGCAGGCACTGAATGATGAGATGAAAGAGCAAATGCAGGCATTGAATGATCGCACCAAGCGAGAGTTAAAAGAGAAATACAGGAAGCAAAACACTATTTCAAAAAAGAGTTAGAGATATTGAAAAAAAAAACAAACAGAAATCCATGAAATGAAGGAAACAATAAACCAAATTAAGAACCCCATAGAAAGCATATTCAATAGGATAGAACACCTGGAAGACACAACCTGAGACATTGAAGACAAAATATTTAACCTTGAAAACAAAGTTGAACAAACAGATGGTAAGAAATGATAAACAAAAGCTACAAGAATTTACAAAAAGAAAACCAGCATTACAGAATATGCTCAGCAAAATATTCCATGATGAAGAGATGAAAAACAAAGTAGCAAATCAGCAAAGGGAGGAATTATCCTAAAGGAATTGTCAAATATAGGAGGAACCAAGTCGTGTCAAATCAATCAATCAATCAATCAATCAATCAATAAGTAAATAAATAAATAAAATAATAAAAGAACCAAATGACCGGGAATACAAATCATATCTCAATAATAACCCTGAATATTAATGGCCTGAATTCATTAATCAAAAGACGTAGACTGGCAGATTGGATTAAAAAGAAAGATCCAATAATATGTTGCCTGCAAGAGACTCACCTCATAGAAAAAAGATACCCATAGACTAAAGGTGAAAGAATGGGGAAAAACATACCATGCATATGGACTCAGCAAAAAAGCTGGAGTATTCATCCTCATTTCAGATAATGAGAACTTCAAGCCAAATTTACTCAGAAGGGATAAAGAAAGACATTTCATTCTGCTTAAGGGAAGCATAAATCAGCAAGATATAACAATCATAAACATCTATGCCCCAAACAGTGGCTCATCCATGTATGTCAAACAAATCTTTCTCAATTTCAGAAACCAAATAGACAATAACACAATAATACTAGGTGACTTTAACACGCCTCTCTCACCACTGGAGAGATATTACAAACAAAAGTTGAACAAAGAAACCATAGATCTCAATAACATAATCAATAATTTAAACTTATCAGACATTTATAGAGTATACCATCCAACCAAGAGCGAATACACTTTCTTCTCAGCAGCACATGGATCCTTCTCTAAAATAGACCATATTTTATGCAACAAAGCTAATGTAAGCAAATACAGGAAGATAGAGACACTACCATGTATTCAATCAGATCATAATGGATTGAAGTTAGAAATGAATGAAAGAATAAGAAACAGAAACTACTCCAACACCTGGAGATTAAACAATATGCTATTATATGATGAATGGATAACAGAAGATATTAGGAAGGAAATTAAAAAAATCTTAGGGGTAATTGAGAACAAAGAAACATCATATCAAATCTCTAGGACACTATGAAAGCAGTATTTAGAGGAGAATTTATTTCATGGAGCACATTTAATAAAAGAAGTAAAACTCAACAAATAAACGACCTAAAACTACAGCTCAAAGCCCTAGAAAAAGAAGAACAGAACAGAACCAAAACTAGAAGACAAGAAAGAGTTAAACTCAGAGCTGAAATCAACGAAATTGAAACAAAAGAAACAGTACAAAACATTGACAAAATAAATAGTTGGTTCTTTGAAAAAATAAACAAAATTGATAAACCTTTAGCCACACTAAAAAAGAGAAAAAAATAGAAAACCCAAACACTAAAATTTGGAATAAACAAGGAAATATGACAACAGACACGATTGAAATACAAAACATAATTAGAACCTATTTTGAAAATCTATACTCCAACAAAATAGAAAATTTCAAAGACATCTACAGGTTTCTAGAGATATATGAATTGCCTAAACTGTACAAAGAGGACACACACAATTTAAATAGACCAAATTCAAGTAATGAAATAGAAGAAGTCATCAAAAGCCTACCAACAAAGAAAAGTCTGGGACCAGATGGGTTCTCAGCCGAGTTCTAAAAAAAATTAAAGAAGAGCTCATTCCAATACTTCTCAAAGTATTCCATAAAATAGAAGAGGAGGAAACCCTCTTAAACTAATTCTATGAAGCCAATATCACCCTGATACCTAATCCAGACAGAGACAAATCGAGGAAAGAAAATTTCAGACCAATATCCTTAATGAACATCGATGCAAAAATTCTCAACAAAATTTTAGCAAATCGCATTCAAAAACATATTTAAAAGATAGTACACCATGATCAAGTGGGTTTCATCCCAGGGATGCAAGGTTAGTTCAACGTCAGGATACCAATAAATGTAATTCACCATAGCAATAGACTTAAAGTCAAGAACCACATGATTATTTCAACAGATGCAGTAAAAGCATTTCGTAAAATACAGCACCCCTTTATGCTCAAAACACAAGAGAAAATAGGGATAGTGGGAATAGTCTTTAACATTGTAAAGGCCGTCTATGCTAAGCCCATGGCTAATATCATTCTAAATGGTGAAAAACTGAAAACATTCCCCCTAAAAACTGGAACAAGGTAGGGATGCCCTCTTTCACCACTTCTATTCAATATCGTCCTTGAAACTCTAGCCAGAGCAATTCAACAGACCAATGAAATTAAAGGGAATTGGAATAGAAGAACTCAAACTATCCCTATTTGCCGATGATATGATTATATGCTTAGAGGAACCAGGAAATTCCACCAGAAAACTTTTAGAACTCATAAGTGAATTCAGTAAAGTAGTGGGATATAAGATCAATGCACAAAAATCTAATGCATTTTTATACATAAGTGATGAATCTTTGGAAAGAACAATTAGGAAAACTACCCCATTCACAATAGCCTCAAAAAAAATAAAATACTTGGGAATGAATCTCACAAAAGAGGTGAAAGACCTCTACAATGAGAACTACAGAACACTAAAGAAAGAAATTGGAGAAAACCTTAGAAGATGGAACGATCTCCCATGTTCTTGGATAGAAATAATTAATATTGTCAAAATGGCCACACTACCTAAAGTGCTATACAGATTCAATGCAATTCCAATTAAAATCCCAATGATGTACCTTACAGAAATAGAGCAAGCAATTTTGAAATTCATTTGGAAGAATAAGAAACCCAGAATAGTTAAAGCAATCCTTAGCAGAAAAAGTGAAGCAGGGGGTATCGCAATACCAGATCTTCAACTCTACTACAAAGCAATAGTAACCAAAATGCATGGTATTGGTAACAAATCAACAGGTAGATCAATGATACAGAATAGAGGACATGAACACAAACCCAAATAAATACAATTTTCTCATACTAGACAAAGGTGCCAAAAATATGCAATGGAGAAAAGATAGCCTCTTCAACAAATGGTGCTGGGAGAATTGGAAATCCATATGCAACAGAATGAAACTAAACTCATATCTCTCACCATGCAGGAAAGTAAACTCAAAATGGATTAAGGACCTCGGAATCAGACCAGAGACCCTGCAGATTATAGAAGAAAAAGTAGGTCCAAATCTTCACCTTGTTGGTCTAGGACCAGACTTCCTTAACAGGACTCCCATAGCACAAGAAATAAAAGCTAGAATCAACCACTGGGATAGATTCAAACTAAAAAGCTTTCTCTCAGCAATGGAAACTATCAGCAATGTGAATAAAGAGCCCACAGAGTGGGAGAAAATCTTTGCCAATCATACTTCAGATAGAGCACTAATCTCCAGAATCTATAAAGAACTCAAAAAACTCTACACCAAGAATACAAATAACCGAATAGACAAATGGGCTAAGAAAATGAATAGACACTTCACAGAAGATCTACAAGCAATCAACAAACATATGGAAAAATGTTCAATATCTCTAGTCATAAGATAAATGCAAATCAAAACCACCCTGATTCCATCTCACCCCAATTAGAATGGCAATTATCAAGAATACAAGCAACAATATGTGTTGGCGAGGATGTGGGGACAAAGGTACACTCATACATTGCTGGTGGGGCTGCAAATTAGTGCAGCTAGTCTGGAAAGTAGTGTGGAGATTCCTTAGAAAACTTGGAATGGATCCACCATTTGACCCAGCTATCGCACTCCTTGGGCTATACCCAAAGGACTTAAAATCAGCATACTACAGAGATACAGCCACATCAATGTTCATAGCTGCTCAATTCACCATAGCCATATTGTGAAACCAACCTAGATGTCCTTCAATTGTTGAATAGATAAAGAAACTGTGATATATATATATATATATATATATATATATACATGAATATTACTCAGCCATAAAGAATGATAAAATTATGGCATTTGCAGGCAAATGGATGAAATTGGAGAATATCATGCTAAGTGAGATAAGCCAATCAAAAAACCAAAGGATGAATGATATCACTAGTAAGTGGATGATGACACATAATGGGGGATGGGAGGGTTAAGTGTTAGGGTTAGAATTAGGGTTGGGGGGAGCAAGAATGGTGCAAGGAAGGACTCTATAGAGGGAAAAGAGT
This sequence comes from Sciurus vulgaris, assembly GCF_902686455.1. NCBI lineage: Eukaryota > Metazoa > Chordata > Mammalia > Rodentia > Sciuridae > Sciurus > Sciurus vulgaris. The sequence continues at coordinate 5,237,233 of NW_027632409.1, forward strand.
GGTGGGTGGGGTGGGGGGAAGGGAAAATATAACAGAATGAATCAAACAACATTACCCTATGTAAATTTATGATTACACAAATGGTATGCCTTTAAGCCATGTACAAACAGAGAAACAACATGTATCCCACTTGTTCACAATAAAAAAAAAATTATTAGAGTATGTTTGGTTTTATCTTGACTTGGTTTACAAGCCAAGAATTTTTTTTTCATTGCTGGGAATTGAACCTGGGGCCTTGTTTTGGCAAGGCAAACACTCTACCCACTGAGCTATATCCCCAGTCCCGAGAACATATTTTTGAAACAACTCACATTTAAAGAATAAGATCAGAGACAATGGGTATGTGATATTTTTGTAGGGGATATAAGATCATAACAATAAAAAAAGGATTTTGTGTTTTGGAAATGCATTAGATTCTGTTTTTTATGGTAGGTAAATTCTCTCACATCTTTTTTATTTTTAAATATTATCTGCTTTTGAAAATCAGGTTTTGCCCATTTGGGGGTTACATTTTTGTATTTTACATCTTGGACATTGTGTGGTGTTTGTGTGATAGTTAAGAAGGTTTGTGTGCACGTGGTGTGTGCTGTGTGTTTTGTCTCTCAATTCCAGGTATCTGGAATTACATAGTCCTCTGTTTGCCATGGGCAGTTTTCATGATGACATGATCCCTGTATGCACAGGAAAGCTGGGGACAGACAAGGAAGCCCTGAGCCTGACATATAAAAAGAGGCCCAAGCTTCCTCCACAGAATTCCAGTGACCAGATGGCAGTGGGCTGGTGGGACTAGTTCCCAGCAGAAGCCTGCCTACCTTTGCCCAGGGGAGAACAGGCTGGAAGCTCACTTCCTTCACTGTGGCAGCACCAGGAAAGCTGCCCGTGGCTGTGCTCATGCCATGCTCATGGACCCCAGAAGTCAGCTCATGTGGCACTGGGAAGGCCAAAAGGATGAAGACCATACCATGCACTCAGTGGTCATATTTGTAGTGTGTGGATTCTGAGGGTGAAAACTCTAAAATCAAGGCACAGGTGAGAAGGCTGAACTGGGTATTCAGGTTACTTGCTGCTAGACAGTGGCTCTGACAGAGGCCCTGCACAGACCAGAAGATGCTTTCCACATCCTCCCTCTCTTGGTCCACTCCTAAATCCTCCAAGCTAAAACAGAGGGCAGTCCTGGTCAAGGTGTCAGGAAGGCATCACTGGATCCTGTGCAGTCTGGGGGTTTCCTCAACAGTGTCTGGGGTAACACCTGTTCAAGAGAATGTTACTGACCTGGACAGGGCTACAGGGTCCCTTCTCTAGTCTGGTGGGGCAAGGTGTTCTCTACTGAAAGGAATTCATTCTTTCTTAATGTTTATTCTTGGTGTCCCATGGGTAGTCCCAGAACACCTACATGTTAGGATTATCACGGGGTTTGAAGAAGAGATGGGATCATGACTCCACACTGATGCTCAATCACCCACCTGCTCTGCATACTTCCCTGTGCCCTTTCCTATTACCTCCAAGGCCTGCAGTATTCTAGGGACCTTGACAGTGAGGGTGCCCTGACTGAGGGTGAGGCCCTGCCACTGCTCAGAGGAGAGACTGAGCCCCCATCCAGGTGGCAGGGTGGGCACTGTCCCAGAGATCAGGGCATCTTCCCAGGGGAAGCTAGGGAATGGAAAGAGCAGATGGAAAGTCATAGGCCTTGCCACAACCAAGAGGCCTCTTTTCCACTCCTTAGATCCACTCTCCCCCTGAAGTGGTGGCCTCATGCTTGGCCCTATGATGAAACCAGGGTACCAGATAGATAGCCCTGCACCTTCCTTGAAAACTGGGGATTGGTCAGACTGGGTGTCAGGAAAGCTTATTTATTGTCTCAGTATGGGTGTGCAAAGTGAAGTGAAGCCCAGCAGGACAGCCTGCAGGTCAGAGTGCTCACAGGCCACTTGTTCAAGCTTACTGAACCTGAAGGGTGCTAGTGGGAAGAGGAGCAACATAGGAGATGGGACCTGGTGGGGCTCAGGGCACTGAGGTGTGTCCTTAAGGAGGACTGTGGGACTTCAGTCTCATCCTGCTTTTCTCTTGCATTGCAGACAGGATGTGGGGAGTTGGCCCTGCTACACACTCATCCATGATGGACTGCCTCACCCCAGGACCCAAGAAGGCCTGGACTGAGGCCTCTAAAACTCAGAGTCAAAGCAAACCCTTTGTCCTGCAGACCTCTGTCATTTTGTTACCACTTGGGAAGTGGGCTCTCACCCTCCACAGCAACCTCTCTGTGTCCAGCACTTTCTGTCTCAGACACACAGTCAGGAAGCAGGAAAGGACCTTGGGGACTCTTGAAGATGGGTCATGCCCAATTTGTCCATCAACAGGAAAGAGGATGAGCCTCTGTGACACACTTATCATGAGCAGATGATTCAGCATCACAGAGCAGAGTGTGGACAGGCTCTCAATGGAGATGCATAGCAGTGAGCACACCCTGGTTCAAAGAAGTGCCCACTCCTGATTCTACTCATGGAAGTTTCCAGAAAGGAGAAGATGTGGGCTGGTGCTAGATTGTGAGAAGGAATTACCAGGCAGGGGCATCACTAGGACTTCAGGAGAGTGTTGCAGGGTGTATCCTAATAAAGGTCCAGGGTGCCCTTATTGGAGGGTTTTTCACTATTTCCCATTCCTGTCATAGTTTCTTCTCAGTGGTGAGAAGTAGAAGCCATGGTAGCATTGAGAGAATTGTCCAGAGATGAGGGAAGCAGGGATAGGGTTTTTGAGGGGCTGGGAGCTGGGACAGAGAAATGGGAGTTAGGCCTCTTTCTTGTGAGTGGCAGGAGCCCCCTCTGGAGGACCACCTGTAGCAGAGTTGGGCAGTGGCATGGTGAGAGGTGCCCTGCAATGGAATCAGGAGTGTGAAGGGAGGACAGAGAGCAAGTGACTGGAACTTTGGTCATGGCAATGGTATAGATTGCTGGACAGGAGTGAGTTTAGGTGTGTTAGAACCAGTCTACCTTTGGGAGATTATGGGGCTGTAGCACCAGAGGACTGCTTTTAAAGTCCAGTCCATTGGTAAGTAAGTGGGCTCAGAGAACAGCAGGCTTGCAACAGGAGAAAGTCAGATGTTTTGTAGAGTTGGTAGGGCTACAGGAAGGTGGGGAGGATCACGGGACCACTTGGGAGGACCTAGAGGACAAGGGGCAGATGAAAAGGCCAAATGGGGAGGGGAGAGGGCAGGGACTCAGAGGGCAGTAGAACCTGTTCAGCAGGGAGCCTGAAAAGAGAGGGAGGGAGTGGCAGTGAGGAGGGAGGAGCCAGGCAGGAGTGGGAGGAGAGGGAGGACATTCACCTTCACCGGCAGCTCTGTGCATCCTGAAAGAGAGAAGATGCCCAAGATTTGAACTAGACACATTCTCTGCAGGATTCCTGCTTCTCCAGACTGCCTGGCCTCCAAGATGTTGTGTCACTTCTAGTTTGCAGGAGAGACAGCACAGACTCCAAGAACATGAGAGCAGTTGACTGTCCAGGATGGGATCCTGGGTGGCCCACAGTGTATGCTGCTTGCCTCTGGGATATTCTTGTCCAGGAGGTGAGGCTGGAGTGTTAAGTGTGTGCAGCAGCTCTGGGATGGCCTGAGGACTCTGCTGTCCTGGAAGGGGCTGTGCTGTTGTGCATTGGAAGATTCAGGGCCTGCAGTATCTGGGATGATTTTTGAGCCTCATGCCTCATCTCCAGAGAGAGGGAGTATTCCCAACCCATGGACAGCCCCACTGCTTGATGTACCTTCAGCAGACTCAGGTGTGTTGAGTTTCTTATGGCACTACCCACATCCAGAGTCCTCTTGGCCTGTGCTCAGCAGTGGCAAGGGAAGAATGGCAAGGAAGCAGAGGAAAAGGGAGGGTTCCTGGGGTAGCTGACCTGAAGTCCTGCCCTAGAATTTGAGAGGCAATGCCACCCAAGCAGATGGAATGACTCAGAGATCAGAGGTGCATGTGAAGATGCTCCATGAATTGTTGGATGCTGCTGGGCATGCAGGGTGGAAGACTGTGGTGTGGCATGCTGCAGACACCCCTCCAGGGAGAGGGCTTTGCTGGGCCCAGAGCCTCAGGTGGCCTGTCCAGTGTCTGTGCTCATCACATCAACAATGTGCCACACAGGGTCACAGCAGAGCAACAAGCCCACATGGACTGGGCAACAGGGGGTCCAGGAATACACTTGCAACCCTCACAGATAGTGAGTCTGCAGCAGACCATCTCCATCAGAATTTTGGAGATGGTAATGCTGTGATTCTAGAACTGCAGACTTGTTCAGGACACTGTCCATGGGACAATGACACCCTATGAGGATTTGTGTGCATCAGATGTACTTCCCAAACCCTAGGAAGTATTTGCTGTGCTCTGATGAGACCCCACTTACACATAAGTGCATTATTATGTCCCCAGAAAGTTCAAAAACCAACTGGAGTTCACACAGTTAATAAGTGGCAGAGCTGGGTTGACCCAGGAATCCTGGATCTGGGTTTACATCTCCACATCATGATCAAGAAACCAGGATCTCGAGCATGCAGAAGAATGGGTGGGCCCTATGCCCTGGGTGGGGTATGGTAGGCTCTGCACCTGTGTGACTGAGGGCATGGGTCAGCAGTGAAGAAAGGGGTGGAGGCACAGAGACAAGCAAGAGGGACCCTGCCACACCAGAGGTGCTCTGAGCAAATCCAACAGCAAAGTGTGGAGGTGAGCATATGGGTGGAGGATCTTTGGGACTAAGTTGATGTACAGACAAACAGGCCTGGGCATCTCTCTTTGGTGTGGGCTTCCTGTCCTCAACATCCTGAAGACACAAGTGTGAGAAGGACAATCTTCGGGCAAGGACAGCAGCTAACTGGTCTATCTCTGACCCCTGGCTTCTTGCTTTCATCTGGTAAGAACCTGGGTTGACACCAGGGACCCTGGGCCTCTTGGATCACCTCCCCTTATCCAAAACCTTAGCTTCCACCCATCTGCAACATCCCTTTGTGGTGCCAGGTGATGTATTCCAGTTCCCCATGATAAAAACCAGGATGTCACTGGGCCTATTTTCTGTTTCACAACTGTGAACTGCTGCTGTACTGTGCAGATGATGTGGGGTGAAGCTAAGTTACACAAAGACAACAAGCAGAACTTGTGGACTGTTCACCATGATGAGTCCAACTCCTGTGTGGACTCCCTTACAGGAGTGTGCTGCTCCTCCTGGCAGACCCTGGTCATTCCCACAGCCCATAAACATGAAGAGGTGGTTGCAATTCCCTTTCTGGGAAGGCAGTGTGCCTCCTCCTGGTATACTGGAAGGACTCAGGGAGATAGGGTAGTGCTGGGAGCTGGTCTGGCCATCTGACCACCACTAAGCCTGCCTGCTGGCCAACGTCAAGGTTCCATTATATGGGGCACTCTGAGGCTGATCCCAAAAGTTTTTATGAGTACATCAGCACATGTCAGACTGGGTTGGGCTCTGAGGCCATCAGTGTTCCTATTGCAGGTGGTATCCAGAATGGTGGTGATTATCCCCACACAAAGCATATGTGAGCCCACAACACCAAGGAAGTCTGTATCTTCATAGACTTGAGGATTAAGTGCCCTGATTTGAGAGCAGATCTCACCCTGGGAGTGACCTGGCTTGTCACATTTCCCAGGTCCTGGAAATGGGGCCATTACTCCAATGGGCAACACTGGTAGTTGGGAAGAAAGACCAAATTCCTACTCTGCACCTGGAATATTGATTTGATAGACAGGAACATAACCCAGTCAGGTCACACAGGGTTGGTGGAAACTGAGTCCATTCCAGGGTCTTTTGTTCCAGCACCCAAGCCAAGGCTGCCCCTCACTCCTTTTTACCCTCTAGTTGTGGATGCCATATGTTCCTGGACTGATCATCAGCCTCTCACTGGCCAGGGGAAATAGCCTTACCAACTATGTTGCAGGAACTGAGTACATGGATTACACCAGACCACACATCTCTGTCAGTTGCATGCTCTAGGGCAGGGTCTGGATCTATGGGGTACTTGGTAAGGTGTGTGCACCCAGGGCTGAGGACTCCTGGCTAGTCATCATGAGGTCCAAATGGAACCCTGAGTGAAAGGAAAAAAAAAAAACCTTCAGTAGTGTAGACAGGGACTTCTTCACAGTCCTATGGCATGAAAAAGAATGCACCTCAGGTCCCAGTTAGCCTGGATAGTCTGGGCAGGACCCAGTGGTGTAGAACTGCCCAAGGTTATATAGAGGAAAAGCAGTGCTGTGGAATTCATTCTCAGTGCCCCCAAATTGGGTGGGGGTTCCTGGAGGGTCAGAGTGGGCTCACTGAAAGCCTCTATACTCAGGAGCAGGCAAGCCAACTTTTTCCTCTGGTCTCTGGAGGTGGACAGGATATGGCCAGTAGTGATCAACAGGGTCCCCTCACAACCTTTGGAATCCAGGTAAATTCCAGATGTGTTCATCATACATCCATGACTTTGGACCATAAATTTCATAGTCAGGAGTGAGCTGGGACCCTGGCCCCACACACCAGTCCTGGGGGCCCTGTGAAAATCAGCTGGCCTCACACAGGGCAGACATCTGCTATGCATACCCACCTACCTGCCTGTCCAGACCAGAGTTGAGAAGCCTACTTTGGTTGCTGCATCTGTTCCAGCTTGCAGGGCCAGCTGAGCCCATGTGGCCAGGGCCTCTGGTGAGTACGGCTTCCATGCAAGTTTCTGCATTGACCTAGGTGGACATATGTCCAGAATGACATGCATCTGCTGGCCAAGGGAGGAGCACTGCACAGAGAAGGTCTTGCTCAGAACCTCAGTTTCCTGACCTGGAGAGAGAGGGTGGTTTGCAGTGACTGTGACTGGTGGGCTCCCAGAACCATCAGTAGTCTGTTTGTCAGGTGGGCAGGTATGTGGGTGGCCAGGACCAGTTGGAGGGTTGGAGGACTTGGTACATTTGTTTTTCCAAACAGCAGGGTACATGCCTGTGGATAGATGACTGTGGAGTGGAAATTTTTATCCTTGAACCCAGGCACACCTCCCCAGCCATGGACCAAGGTGTCAAGAACTGCTTGGCATCACATAATCAATTGCACCTGCATTGTCTTGCCAGCCTTTTGTGTGATATTTCCTGAGTACCTGAGAAAGTGAGAACCTGCCTTCCTTGAGGGTGGGGACATATGATATGGGATAAAATTTGTATCTGGCACCAGGTCCTCAAGCAGCAGTTTGGGCCCAGGAAGATGCCTGTTTCCACTGAGATACTGAGATAGGCCATAACTGTTCACCAAACACTGTGACTGCTATGGCCCTGTACCCACCCTGCAACATGGAAACAGCAGGACTGTCTTCTTTCAGAGAGCCTCAGAAGATAGATGGATATTCTCTCAACTCCACACACTGCCTGGGAAATGCTGGACTCAGATTGCTCCCAAGAACATGAGCTACTCAAAAAGGAAGGCGGGGAAAAAAGATTAGCAAGTAGAAGCCCTGGTGGTGCACACAGGTGGGCCCTGATCTGGTTACAACTGGGTCATGCCTGGTGTAACACGTAACCGTGTTTGAATTCTGACATTGTCAAACACAAAGCCTTGACCTGATCACAACTGGGCCATGACGTAATCACACATTGGACTTAGCCTCAATTTGCCCTGACTCTGGTCACAAACTTGGTGCTGATCTGGTCACACACTGTATCCTGACCATCATCATACCCAAGGTCCTAGCTTTTGTCATACTCTGAGCCCTTACCAAGGTTACATAATGAGCTTGACCCTGGTCATACTCTAAGTATTGAACCTGTTCACATTCTTTTCATTCACCTGATCACATTTGGACCCTGACCTGGGCACAACTTGGTCCTCAGTTGGTCATACTCTATGCCCTGACCTGGTCAAGCAAAAGGCCCTGAGTTGTCACAACTAAGCCCTGTACTGGTCACAACAGAGTTCCACAGTGGACAGACACTGGGCCCTAACCCTGGTCACACACTATGCCCTTACCTTAGTCACATGCTGGACCCTGACTCTGGTCACATTCTCGGCCCTGATCCTTGTCACATTCTGGGTTTTGACCTAGGAAATACTCTGGGTCCTCATCTTAGTCACCCTCTGGATCCTGGTCCAGGTCACACTCTGGACACTGACCCTGTTCATCCTCTATGCTGTGGCTTTTGTTAAATTGTGGGCCTGGATCCAGGTTAAACAATTGGCCTTAACTATGGTCACCCTCTTGGCCCCAACCCTGGTCAAACACTGGGCCTGTACCTGGGTTAAATTCTGGGGCCTGACACTTGTCACCATTTTTCCTGGCATTGATCACACTCAGCACACTGACCATGGTCACACACTGGTCTCTGACATTTATAACACTCTATACACTGATAATGGTCACACTCTGTGACCCTGGTCACAATCTGTGCCCTGTTCCTAGTCACATTCTGTGTTCTGACCTTGGTCATACTCTAGGCTGTCATAAGGCTCACATACTGGACCCTGGCCCTGGTCACATTCTGGGCACTGGCCATGGTCACACTCTGGGCCTTAACCTTGTCACAATCTGGGCCTTTACCTTGGTCATACTCTGTCCCTGGCATTGGTCACATTCTGGGTCTTGGCTCTGGTCACATTCTGTATCCTTATCATGGTCACAATCTGCATCCTGGCCTTGGTCACACTATGGGCCCTGGCACTGTTCACCCTTGCTGCACTTCCCCTTGGGGTAGGAGATAGAAAAGGAAGCATCAGGAAGCCTGTCAAGTGGCCAGAGTGTGCTGAGAGTGTGGGAGTGCATTCCACAGGCCTCAATAATCAACTGTCTTGTCTCTTTCAGGTCCCCCAGGAGAGCAAGTGCTTGTCATGAAGTCCTTGCTTTAACATGCACTGGTGTCCACAGGAGCCTGGCTAACTCCAGAGCCCCCTATTGCTACACAGTTCTCTGTAACAGTGCCAAAAGACTCAGTATCACCTAGAGTGCTTACCCTCACAATCTGGGTGACTGTCTCAGCAGACAGTGGTGGGGCTCAAGCCAAGACATTCTCCAGAGTGCAGGACTAGGAGGCTGGAGTCAGGATCCCCTGGTGGCCAAAATGCTTTGTGGACTTGGTGTGGCACTATCACACTTCCAACAACAAGGGTTCCAGCAGAGGATGGACACCTATGTGGGACTTCCAGGACACTAGACAGAATGAGCAAGGTCATGGTCGATGTCCATGGTGCTGTGACTTCTCACCAGCTGAGATTGGGCCCCTCCAGTTCAGCCTCCAGGAGCCACACCAAAAGGTGGTACTGGTTGTAGATATGTTACCAAGCCAGTTGAGGCAGGAGCCTCTGGGGGTCCCAGCCAGTGCTCCTCTTGACTGATATTCTAGGACTCAAGAAGAGAGCAGTCTCAGAAAACATGGGCTATGACATCACATCAGGCGAGCATGATACTGGGTAGACACAAGTGCTGTGTGGCCAGCACTTGAGGGAGCTGGGGTGAGGTGGGATAGATAACATCAAGGATCACCACACCTTCCAGTGTCTGGGGAAGTTAGTCACTCACATGGGAATGGATGCATCCTAATTGTCATGGGGATGAGCTGGTGGCTTCAGAAGCAGCAGATTTTGCACATTCATCACTGACATCCCCTCCACACCATGCTGGACCTGCCCAACCCTACCAGAATCTCAGTTGCCAGTACTCCTTTACACACTGGATACAAAGATTCTGTTATAAGGAAAATAAGAGTTGGGCCTCACCTGGTGGAGAGACCCCTTCAGAGAGACTCTGATTCCTCCCTCCTTCTCCTTTGCAGGTGTGGTGATGCCTGGGCCACCTTGTCCACTCTCAGGTACCATTCATTCTTTATTCCACTGTGGCTACTACCCAGCAGGTCATGAAGGCACATTCATCACTGACATCCCCTCCACACCAGGCTGGACCCCACCAGAATCTCAGTTGCCAGTACTCCTTTACACACTGCATACAAAGATTCTGTTTGTATCCCCACCAGAATCTCAGTTGCCAGTACTCCTTTACACACTGGATACAAAGATTCTGTCTGCAGGTCATGAAGGCCCAGACAGCACCTACCTTGATCCCCGCAGTAGGGATTCCAGAGGTGCTGCCCAGAACAGCAGCCTAGGGAGGGAGTTATGGATGTCCCCCAGCCTGCCTGGTGTTCCCTAGCTTCTCACTGTTCCACCTCAACATACCTCCCCTCTTCCTCCTCTTGGGGATAAAAGGGAGCATAGCCTCTCCACTTGCTGCTACCCTGGGTGTAGCTTGGGGTCCTGCTGACACTGAGCACTTACCAGCATGTTGTTCCAAGCAATGTTGGGCTCTTTTGCAACAAGGCACTTCACTTCACCCATGCTGGGGACCTAGCCTGGGAAGATTGGAATCCCCAACCACCTCTCAAACCCAGTTGTCCCTCATCCAAGGACAGAACACAAGTTTGCCTTTGTTCCATCATTCTAGAGGTGGAATATCTATAAAAATTTAAATTGAGTAAGAAATATATCCCTTGTGATATATCCCTTGTGATGAATTCAAAATATCATTTGAGTTTTTATGTTTACAGAATTGGAAACTTCTTGGGTTAAAGGGACTTTCCAATGTTCAGTGCCTGGGGAGTAATGAGTGTCCAGCTCAGCCTTCTCCCAATATGCATTCCTCTTCTCCCCAAAAGCTGGGGGATTCTCTGGTGATGAGCACCAACCAGCAGGGCACTTCAGTATTTGTGAGCAATACTATCACTTGTGTCCAGTGTGCCCATAGGTGGTGAGAGCAGAAAGTCACCCCTAGTGCATAGACTGTGAGTGTTCAGGTCCCTGGCTTCATCCACGTGAATGTAGCTGCTTGGTGAGAATGGGTGGGCTCGCCTGTGTACTGGCGTCTGCTGAACTCACCTCCCAGGAGACAGGACTTTCTGGGCAGTTGAGACCAGATTCCTTCGGATGACTTCCCATTGTACCCAGCCAGAGGCAAAGTCCCATCTAATCTAGCCCCAGCAGGGAGTCAGAAGCCATGCCCAGGCTAAGAAACAGCCTGTAATGCATAATTCTCTCTGTCCTGGATTAGAAGTGGTCCTTGGTTATTCTTTCACCAGGTATGAGATCCCAGTAGCCTATGACCCAGCACTAAGTTCAGAGTAGGGGTCAGCAATTCATACAGAATGCTGTGGATTTATTTATCATAATCCTGTGGGCACATAGGGAGTGTCCAGGACTTGGGGGCTGAGCCAGTGGCATGATGACCTATTCTGGGATCAGCTAGGACTCTCTAGGAGACTGAGACTAACAATGGGCAGCATTTTTGGACACTATGTTTCAAGGGGTTTAGTCTCAGTGGTGTATTTAGGAGCCCAGCGAGGAGTTTCTGTCACTGATCTTGCTTTAGAACCACAGGAGAGAGGGACACAACCTCAAAAACTGCAAATTGTCTGCTACTACATGTGCAGGGCTATGTTTTCTGGACAGGTGCAGGTGAATCCAAAGTCACCCTATGCCCAGCAGGTCTGGTGACTGGCATCCTCTCCACATCCCACAAAGAAAATATAATATGCAAAGAGTAGCTGAGCAAATGAGAAACAGAAACAAATTAAACACTAGAAGTAAATCAAAATGGAAGGATTTAATACACATCTTTTTACATTACAATGGAAGGTAAACAGTCTCGACCCTTCAATTAAAAGAGCATGCTGGCAGAATGCACTAGAAAATAAGATCCAACTATATATTGTTTGCAAGAAATGCACTTTACAGGCAATGAGAGTCACAGGCTGAAAATGAAAGGATGGAAATTGATAGCATATGAAGGGAACCCCAAAGAAGCAAGAGTAACTACTGTCAAATCTGAGAAGCAGACCTCAAAGCAAAATTAAACAGAAGAGGCATGGAAGGTCAGTTCATACAATACAGGGAACAACTCAGGAAACGGATGTAATAATAAGAAGTATTTATGGCCCACAGGTGCAACTAGTTATCTAAAAGAGACACTGCTTGAATCAGAACCTGACAGACTGCAGTACAAAATCACTGGGCGATTTCACTACACTTCTCTCACCAATAGGTAGATCATCCTGAATAATACAGCAAAGACTCATTGAACCTGAAAAATATTTTAAATCAAGTGGATTTAACATACACTGATAGAATATTTTATTTAATAAGAGCTGAATACACTTTCTTCTCAGAAACTCAAGGAAATTTGTCCAAAATAGACCATATTTTAAGTCACAAGGAAATATTTAGAAAATATAAAAATACTGATGTAATATCTTGCATGTTGTCAAATCATAATGGTATGAAATTAGAATTTAACATTAACAAACACTTTGGAACACACTTTACACTAATCAGTGGGCAATATAAGAAATCAAAGAAGAAATTTTAAAATTCTTAGACTCAATTTAGACTACTTACACAACATATCAGTACCTCTGGTACACTCTGGGTGCAGTTCCAAAAGGAAATTTCATAGCCCTGAGTGTCTACATAAGAAATCAAAAAGGTTTTATATAAATTAGCTAATCTTACATTTCAAAGTCCTTGAAAAACAAAAACAAACCAGTCCAAATCCAACAGAAGGAAATAAATAAGATCAAACCAAAATCAATCAAATTGGGAATAAAAAATTAAAGAATTGATAAAACAAAGAGTTAATTTTTTTTGTTGAGATAGAATTGATAAGCTCTTCAACGATCTAACCAAAAGAAAATGAGAGAAGACAGGTGTCAATGAAAATAGAGATAGAAAAAGAGAAATGACCAAGAACATCAAAGAAACAAGGGAATCATTGGGGATTTTTTGTAAACTTATACTCCAAAACCTTGGAAAACCTAGGAGAAAAAGAACCATTTCTAGACACATAGAACCTGCCAGGAGTGAATCAAGAGGCAATAGAAATCTGAAGAAACCACCCAACACGCAATGTGAGAGAAGCAGTAATGAGAAGCCATTCAAGAAAGGAAAATCCAGGACCAGAAGGACTCTCACATGAATTCTACCAGAGCTTTGAAGAACTATTCACCATGCTCCTCAAATTATTTCCTTAACTAGCAAGGGTTGGGAGACTTCCAAATTAGTCTATGCAGCCAATGCCACACTCATATCCAAATCAAATAAGTAAATATCAAGGAAGGAAAATCATGGAACAATATTCCTAATAAAGTTAGGTGCAAAAGTCATTACTAAAGTATTAGCAAAGCACATTTAACAACATATTAAAAGTACTGTACACCATTACCAAGGTGGTTGGATCCCAAGGTTGCCAGGATGGTTCAACATAAAAAAATCAATAAATGCAATTCATCACATAAATAGAATTAAGAACAAAATTTCCATATTCACCTCAATAATATGCAGAGAAACACTTCAACCAATGTCAGCATTTATTTATGATAAAAACTATAAAAACCTAGGCATGAAGAAACTTCTTTCAACTAATTCAAAGCCAAACTCATAGTAAATGGGGAAAAACTGAAAGATTTTCTTTCAAATTCAGAACAAGACAAAAATTTCAAATCTCACCACTCCATTTAAATATAGTGTTAGGAATTCTATCCAGAACAAGTAGGCAAGGCAAGGAAAGAAAAGGAATAAAGATATGCAAGAAAGACATTAAATTACCACTGCTTGCCAAAGACTGCTGAAGCTAAAGATGAGAAAGTTCAGCATAGTATCCATTTTTAAAATCAACATACAAAAATTAACAGCTTTTCTGTCTACCAATAATGACTCTGCTGATAAAGAAAGTAGAAAAATGGTCACATTCACAGTTCATTCAAAAAAAGAAATGAAGGATCCACAAATGTCAGGTACAGGCTGCTGATCATTTCCCCATTTGGGAACACCCAGGTTATTCTCTAGCAAGAAACTCTGTGCACATATGAAGAATGTCTGTATCCAGATAAAATGGATCATGTGTCTGAGGTTTTTACTGAGAGAGAATCTCATAGAGGCATCATGCTACATGACACCCAGGATTGCTAAAACTTAGGCTTTCAATGATGAACCCAGACATCCATCAAGCATATCTGATATATGTGCACAGCAGTCCTAGCAGGCTGCAATGACCCAGTTCATTGGCCACGTGTACAAGTCATGACCATCAACTATAACCATCAGACCACTCTGAGGGCCATATTTACTGGGGTGACCAAAAGGTCAGTTCTGGTTCAAGTTTCCCTTGAAGACATGCAAGGATCACACAGGAAGACCTACTCAGGGAACATTTTCCTGAAGTTCCACATGTGCTATTTAGAACTCAACAGTGCCCATTAGATGGGGCATAGAGTGTGTAATTCTAACACAGATCAAGACCACATCTAGTCGTGGTTGAACTGAGATTTGATTTTTGGTGAGTTTATTCTCCCCTGTACTGTGCTGCCCTCACTAACAGCTACTGGGGTGAAGAGTATTCACAGACCACCCATCCACTGGTGTAAGCAAACCCCTACTTGGCTGAAAATTAGTCTGAGTCACCTCCCACTCTACTGGGGGCATACAAAGATATCTTTGCTCATTAATATCCTGCCTCCCCATGGCCTCTGTCTTTGTTCAGGTAGTTTCCCCAGGTGTGTGTCTATAAGTTTGTCATATCATTTACAGGTGTTACAATCCTCCTTCTTTTGCATAAAAGTGTTAAAAAGCAGTATATTCAGAGGGGTATGGAGCAACTTGTGCCAGGCATAGTTGCACACACCTTTGATCCCAGCCACTCACAAGGTGGAGGTAGGAGCATCACAAGTTTGAGGCAAGTGTAGGTAACTTATCAACATCCTGTCTCATAATAATATTCTAAGGAACAGCTCAGTGGTAGAGCAGTTACTGAGTATGTGTGAAATCTGGGTTCAATTTTCCCCACAAACACACACACAAAAAAATATTTTGGAAGTTTTAGACTTGAATTTCCTACTGGTATGACCTATTTTAAAAGTAAAACTGTGAAGAAATATGTTGCAAATTATCAGGGTTAGAAAACCCTGATATTTTAAGAAACCCTTAAAAAAAACAGAAGTTGTGATCAAATTTCAAATTATCAAGAAAAAACTTTATGCACAAAATTCTGTCAGGTAATATACTAAAGTCCCATATATTTATTACTCAGATTAAAGAGTTATACTCCATTATCAATTATGTTTCAATTAGATTTTATTAATTATCCATTTGTATCCCAAAAGATAAGCACTGTTCCATTTGTATCCTAAAAGAGAAGCAGTGTATAAAATTCACTAAAACTACCAGTATTTCATCTAGAGTAAAAGATCAGCCTGAACTTGGGATCCTCTTTCCTCAGGCTCCCTGGGGCTTTGATGAGAAGCATGTCCAGATGCTTTGATGAGGCCACCCTGTCTGCATCCCTTGATGACTGTGACATACCTCTAGCCCCAGCCTATAGTTGAAGACTGGTGGGCACACAGACAGCCTCCACAGTCTCCTAATTGGAGCCATTAACCTGCAACTCCCTTTGCCTGTGCCCACCCTTGATGGTTTAGGAAGGAAACCTCGCTGGTCAGGGTGGTTTCACCAAGGCAAGTAGTGGATTTATTTTTAGTGAAGTTTATTTAATATAATTTGAAATGTTAAATAAGAGGATTTGAAAAGACCTACTTGTTTGACCAAACTGTGACCTTTAAGTCAGTATGAGAGACTGAGAATTTTTTAAAAAGCCATGACTCTGCAGATGGTACAGACCTGTATTCCCTGAGCCCAGGGAGGCTGATGCAGGAGGATGCAAGTTTGAGTGTAGCCTCTGCAATGTCAAGAACTTGTGCCAAAATAAAATAAAAATAGGTCTGTCACTCAGCAGTAAAGATTCCTGAGTTCAATTTCAGTACAAATTGATTAATCAAATAAATTAAATAAATGTAAATCAAGTGAAGGACTTTCTGGAGCTGAATTGGAGGCAGTGCCACCAAAGAGAATGCTGAGCTCAAGGATGGGTGCAGGACTCTGGTGGGCCTAGGAGGATTTTAAGGACCTGTGATAGTTGAGGCAGGGAGCTGAGGCCTTGGGTAGGCATGGTGGATGTACATGCACTTGAGAAGCCTCACCAGAGTCTGGAAATGCAAAGGGGTTCTCAGGCAGGAGAGAAGATGCTGTTTTGAGCACTGGTTGTTGCAGAAGCTCCAGACACTCAAATGACTCCAGTGTGTGGTCTCCTGCCAGGGATACCCCTGTTTGCCAGAAGTTCAGGGGAGAGTGACACTGGGACAGGAGGAATCCCCTGGTGACCAAGGAGTCTTTCATGGCTCAAGACCTGGATGCTTGTCAGGAAGAAGTGCCTGGTAGCTATATGGACAGGCACAGAAGAGCACAACTGTCTGTCAGGTCTAGAGGGAGATTGATGGAGAATGATAAGTTGTGAGTAGCCTCTGGACTCTGGAGAGATAGAAGAATATGCTGAAAGCAGGTGCCCCTAAACCAGGTTCCAGGTTAAACCACAGGAATATTTGTGTGAAGCAAAAAGAACTGAGGGTATTTCTGTTTCCTGTGCATTGAGGGGTGCATTGGGGATTGACTTCTTGGCACTTTCTCTGTCCATCAGAAAGGTAAACCCCATTTCTACCAGTGCTGGATCCCCAGAAGGAAAGAATGGGAATGAGTGCATGTGGTCTTGCAGGGTCTTCTGTGAGTGGTGGCTTGCTCTGCAGGATAGCTCCATGTGGAGGTGGGTATATTTGGAGCTAGTCTTAGTGACCCCATTAAGAGGGTGCTCTGGGCCTCTGGGTGTTCCTCAGGGAGAGTTGTTAAATAGTCCAGAGCCTGCCTGCACCACTTGTGGATGGATTGCTGGCTTCACACACTCTGCTGTTGTGGACCGCATTGGCAGATAATGAGACCCTCACCAGAACTGAACTGAGGCAGGTTCCATGGCTTAGACATGCTAAATATGAGAGAAATAAGTTCTTCTCCTAGAGTCAGCTGCCCTGGGCAGTTCCTTGCAGAAATGCAGGACTGACCTGCAGGCATCTCACCTTCTTGCTCAGTTCTGCAAGACTGTAAACCAAGATCATGGCACTGGCAGTGTTCATGTCTAAACAGGGCCACTTTCTGTGTCCTGGAGAATCGTTCTGCTGTTTTTCACATGGCAGAGCCTGTGTTCCTTAGGCCTGTTTCATGAGAGCACCAATGCCACACAGAAGGTCTTTATCCACTGACCTAATCCATCTCAATGATCCTTGGAGTTTGACATTAAACATGGGGGAGGTTTCACAAGCATTAAGGCCACACAGTTCCTCCCAAAATACACATCCTTCTAAGACATGTTGAATACATTCATTCCTTTACAAGAGCCCCCAAAGTCTATGTTTGCAACTAAGTTCTTAGTCTCCAGTGAACATGTCCTTCACAGCAGGTTGAGGTCAGGTACCATTCATGCTGAGTCCACCTGGTCTCACTGTGTGAGTGCAGGGTCCCACCAAGCCTGTACTTCCAAAGCCAATGAGGAAAAGACTCTGGCAGTCATTTCTATTCAGAGAGGGAAATAGAAAAGCAGGAAGGCATTTTTTGCAAGCTCAAAACCCACCAGAGCATTGGGGATGAAGTTAAGGAATAATCCTTTCTGCTGGGCAGGGTGGTATACATCTGCAATTCCAGTGAGTTGGGAGGCTGAAGTAGGAGAATTGCAAGTGTGAGGTCAGCCCTGTCAAGTTAATGAGACCCTGTCAAAGGACCTGTACAAAGGACTGGGGATGCAGTTAAGTGGCAAAGCATATTTGGGTATTATCTTCAATAACAAAAACAATAAAAACCAACAAAAACATACAATGTTTGGTTTGACCTGCACCCATAATCCTTCAGGGCTGGACCCTCTTCCACACAGGGTGGATGTCAGTATCCTGTTCAGTACTGGCAGAGGTGGTAGCCCTAGCCATGTTGCTCTGTGCCTGAGCCATGCACTATGGGTGTTCTGCAGTGCCTCTCTGCCTAAGTCATGAGCAGTCCCAATCCAGGTTGGAATTGGACAACAGTGTCAGTGCTGGTTTGGGTAGTGTGGTACAGTTGTGCTTCTGTGGTTCAGCTAGTGGGACTCTGTGCTGGTCTTGCCCACAATGATTCTCTGCCCGGGCATCATAGCTTGTAGTCCAGGTGGGGTGACCAGTTATGCATAGAGCTGAGGAATAAGAGTGAGTGGAATCAGCTGGCAAGGGGATCTGGTAGCAGCTGCTGCTTGGGATCACTGTCCTCCAGGCCTGTGGTGGGAGGGGCAGCCTATCTCTGTCCAGGACCTTGGGACTACTCTTGTGTCATCCCAGGGTCACCTATCCTCATGTCCTTAAGAAATGGTCAACCACATTCTCCTTCTCTCCCAAGAACACTCTAATTCCTCTAAAGAATAGATAGAAAAATTTCCAATTTTTAGGATATGCTTGCTTGTGGGTAAAATTCTATCCCCTTTAAATGTCCTCTACTGGTTTATGAGAAGCACTCAGCAGTGCCAAACCAACCCTCAGCATCCTGCTCAGACATTTCTTCAGTTAACATTTCTCTCTTTGTTACCAGGTTATACCTGCCATGAAGCCCTGGGGTGGAGCAGTTGGATCAGTTCCTGGCTGTCCTGTAGGAAGGCTGGCCTTTCCTCCAGTGTCTATTTCCTCAATCCAGTCTCATGCCTGCCAAACTGGTCCCCTGAAGATCATTCCTGATGACAGAGGTGACCTGCAGCAGGTTGAGGCTTTCTGCAAGTCTTTTCTTCCTGATTGTGGACAGAGTTCACCAGAGGATGACCATGGTGCACTGTAGTCAGACTGAAGAACCTTCCCCTGTGCCTAGCTGTGGATCTCCTGTATTATGCTTTTAGCATAAGCTCTACTACATCCATTCAGAAGAAACCCACCCTCAATGTCTGATGAGCCTGGTGATTTGATGGAGTCCCAAGTGATGACTGGTTACCCTGACTTGCTTATTGTAAGACTCCTGGTAGGCCAAATAGTAAGAGTCCCTCTCATTTCTGGGGTTTACTGGTCATTGTGCTAGTAAGTTTCTGACTACTCTGATCAAAATGCCTATGAACAATGTAGACGAGTACAGTTTTATTTGTCTCCAGGTTTCAGAGGTTCAGACCATAGCTGGTCAACACCATTTCTCTGAGCCCAAGGTGACAGCATGGTTGCAGAAGCTCCTATCCAGCTGAGGAAAGCTTCTCAGCTCTGTGAAGTCAGTGATTTGGGAGATGAGAGTGGCTGGCCAAGGGGAGAAACTATAGTCCCAAGTTCTTTGCTCCTCTGACCTACTCCCTCCAGACACAGCCCTGCCTACAGTGACCACCTAGCAATCCATTCACTTATTAATCCATCAAGTGGATTAGTGTCCTAATTATTTCTGAGCTATTGTGATCTCATCACTTCACCCCTGAAGGTCCTACACAGTTCCACAGGTAAGGTTGGTGGCCACTTCATGTCCACACCATGCCAGTTATTTTCTACTCATAGACTCCACCTGTCCCTTGGCTACAGATCTGCTCATCCAGGCAGTATTGAGGAATGCATTCAATCTCTCTTTCTTCTGCAAACCTGGTATCAGGTCCCAGTATCTGTCATGCCCTGAATTGTCCATCTTGAGACACTTTAATACCTATCATTGATTATTTTCTCTTCCATTCCTGGTTGCCATTTCTCTTGGCACCAAAGCCTGAATCCAGGAAGCTCCACCACAAAGCCCTGTTTATTTTTCACTTTGAGAAATGGCCTTGCTAATTTGCTGATGCTGGTCTTGAACTGGCAATCCTCCTGCTCCAGCCTTCAGAGTCCCTGCACTGTTGTACTAGAATTTACCTAGCAAATGTCTGTGTGTAAAAATAAGCTTTCTCCAGCATTCACTACAGACATCCTTGGGTCCCTACCCTCTACTCAGCTTCAAACTCACCTCTACATTTCTCATGTTTCTACATCCAGTCCATGCCCAGTGCCAGATGTCTTAGTTCATTCAGACTTCCACAAAAAAAAAAAAAAAAAAAAAAAAAAAAAAAAAACCAGTTAACTCATAAACAACAGATATTCATGCCCAGTGTTCTGGAGGTTGGAGCCTAAGAACAAGGTACAGCAGGTAGGGAGTCTGTTCTCCTGACTGTGCCTCAACTGTGGTTGGGGCAGGGAACTCACTGGATCCTACTATGAGGCATTCAGTAAATGTCTTTCTCCTGACCTAGGACATTCCAAAGGTCCTCCTGATAACATTACATTGTGTTTGCAGTCTCAACATGAATTTGAGGCATCACACATTCAGAGTGTAATAGGGCAGGGGAGGGGTTCAGGTGGGGTGACCCAACCCCAACACTGTGTCAGATGGGTTGTGCTGCAAGGTCTCTCTGGGTTGAAGGGTATCTGATCCTGTTATCTAGTAAGAAATCAGTGCCTGCCAGCACCCCTATTTACTGAAAACATCTAGAAAACCACTCTGGTTGTGGGAATTCACAGAAGAGATTTTATTCAGCAGATGAGGAAGGTATATGCCCTGAAGTATGGATGAGAGAGAGAGAGAGAAAGAGACAGAGAAAAAGATAGAAAGAAAGAGAGAGGGAAAGAGAGAATTGCTGGGGTGGTATTCTCAATAAATGGAATCATATAGGCTAATAACAATGCCACTAATGACTGTTGAGAAATATTGTGGGCTAATGATCTAGGTTGTAAAATGGTTTGTGTGGGGGTGAAGAATAGTAACAGCAGCAAGATAGCAGGGAGAGATGACTACAGACTTGTTAACCCTTTGTCCCTTTATTGACCACAACTGAGCCTCTGAAGTTGCACACCCTGCTTCAGGAGGCTCTCTATGCCCTGCTGAAGTACAGAGGAGTGTCCACCAAGAGGCCAATGTGTTGAAGTTGGTCCCCAGTTGCTGGTGCTGTTGGGAGAGGTGGAACCCTTAAGAGGCAGGGCCTGGTGGGAGGAAACCAGAGCTTGGGTACCTGGGCCTGCCCATGTCTTTACATCTCAGCTGCCATGAGGGACTTAGGCCTCCTCTGCAACACATTCCCACCGTGATGTGCTCTGCTGCCACAGGCCAGAGCTGCAGGGTCAGTTATCCATGATTGAAACTTCTGAAATATTTTCTCCTGGTGAACAGTTCATCTCAGGAATTTATTCACAGCAATGGAAAGCAGACAGTCTTTAACCTGCAATAGTCTAAGTCCTAGCTAGTCCATTAAGGACCATAACCCACAAGAGAATACAGGAGCAGGACAAAGAGGCCTTGGAGGCCTCCTGCTGCAGGTCTTGATGCAGTAACCTCAACAGTGTGTTTGTGTGCTGGGGGGAATGCTGGGCACAGGACAGGGAGCAAGATTCCCAGGCAGTCTCCAAGCAGATGACTGTGATGCTCAGTTGTACTGGTTCAATGCTTATTCACAACTAAAACTGTCTTCTTTCCCTTCTTTTGTGGAAGGTACTTTTGGGCTTGCAGGAGATTTTGGTTTAACTATTTCTCAGCAGAGATGTTTGCTTCCAGGTTTGAGTAGGGCTTGGGATGGGGCTAGGTGCCTTCCTGTTGCCCAGACACCTTCATACTCCTATACACCTTCCTGGACCCTGTGCCCAGGGCCCCACCTCCAAGACTCCTGAAGGCTTCTCCTTCTACCTGGACACTCTGCCCCAGGACCCCACCTCCCAGAGTCATACAGATCTTCCTCCATTCTGGACACCATGCCCCAGATCCCCAACTTTTGTCCTTAATCAGAACCGTCCTCCTGCCTTGACCCTGTGCCCCTGGTCCCCAACTCCCAGATTCCTTAAGACCCCTCCTTATTCTTGTACCCTGTGCCCCACACTCCATCTCCCAGACTCCTTCAGAGTCTCCTCCTGCCTGGACCCTATGTCCCAGGTCTCTAATTCCCTGACACTTTCAGACCCCTCCTCCTGCCTGGACACTCTGAGACAGGTCCACAATTCCCAGAGTCTTTCAGAGCCCTCCACACCTGCCTGGTTCTCATTCACCTTGTCTCCATATGCCAGACCTGCTTTTTCTTTCCCTGTGCTCCTCTTCAGCTGAGCCTGAAGCCCTGTCATGGAAACTCTCCCATGTCTGGAGGCTCCTCACCAGGCCCCACCTGCATCCTCCTGGAGACCCAGAGATCCTGGGGCTGTTATTCACTGTGGAAGAGAAGAGTAAGTAAGAAATGGGCAACCTAGAGGGTCTGAGTGATGCCCAGGCTCCCTGCCGACCTGGGATGACCCAGTTATTTTTTCCAGAAACCTCTTTCCACTTCACACAGAGATTGCCTCACCTTTTCCTAGGAAGCAGCTCCCTGCCACTTGGCCCAAGGGGATTTCATTGAAAAGTAGGGAGGGTGCTGTCAGGGTTTCTGACTTGGTGGAGTTGGGGCCAGTGCTCCCCACCCCCCCTGCCTGATGTGGCATCTCAGAAAATGTCCAGAAGCTAACAGCCTCCCCTCCATGACCCCACCCATCCTGGACATTTGGCCAACAATGCCTGGAACTCTGCCTTTCCTGCACATGTAGGTCTGGCCTCCATAACCATGGTCAGATGGGAGGCAGTGAGAGACCGAGTGTGGAAGATGATCAGAGACTCCAAAGCACAAAAGAGTAGTTCTGGGACAAAATAGAGAGGGGAGTGTCCAGGAATGCACACTGCACCACCAGGCAGCATGCCCCCAGAACTCTTCTCATGAACATGGACATCAACAGGCTCGCTCATTGCTCGTGGTCACCTTCACACACATACTCACTGTTCATGCACACTGAACATGCACACTCCTTATACACTCCCCCACACACTATCCTCTTGCACACTGCACATACACACTCACCCCTCCACATAGACACTCACTCCTCATGCACTCTCCACATGGCACTCAATCCTCACACAGTTTCTCATGTATGCCTTACATGCACACTCACTCATCAGTGCTCTATATGCATACTAAATTCTCATTTATACCTCACATGCACTTTCCACATGCACACTCACACCTTATGCACTGTCCACATGGACACTCACTCTCCATGCATACGCCACATGAACACTCACTCCTCATGCATACTCCACATAGGAACTCACTCCATATGCACACTCCACATGCACACTCACTCCTCATACACATTCCATATGCACAATCACTCCTCATGCAAACTGCATGCAGACACATACTCTTAGTGCACAATCCATGTGTACACTCTCATACACATTACACATTCACACTCATTCCTCATAAATACTCTCGATGAACACTCATTCCACGTGCGTTCTCCACAGACACTCACTCTGCATGCATATTCCACAAGGATACACAACCCCTCAGGCACTATCCCCACACACACTCACTCCTCGTGCACACTCCACATGGACACTCATTCCTCACACACTATTTACATTCACATTCACACCAAATGTACTCTCCATGTGTACAAACCCTCCAAATTCACTGCCTAGCACATATGCACTCCACTTTTGCACACACCATCTGCACAGGGTCACCACAACAGTTTTGCACACAGTACACCCACGCTGCCCCAATATCTTTAGGCTGGAAAGCCTTGCAGCCAAGTGTGACACAATACTCAGTCCAGAAGAAAGCCAGGTCACCTCCTACAGAATGGGACTAGGTGTGAGTAGGCAGCACTGCTACCTGGTTGTGCACAGGTCCAGGTATAACAGTCACTGAAATCTAGGAAGAATGGAGTTTATTTCAATTGAAATCTGCCTATATTGCTGATTAGGTGATTGGATGGAAGATGGCCTGAGACCCTCCAGATGAGTGTGCCAGAGCACACCATGTGTCCCTTGGGTAGATGGATCCAACAATGTGGGAGGATTTGGGAAAGATTTTGAATTTCTGGATACCAGATAAGGGGTAGCAGTGCAGTCTCAGGACTGCTGGGCACAGACCCAGGCAGGAAGGTTTAGGTAGGCTTCTCAGAGACAACCACAGCCAGATGGTATCCTCTTCCCACCATTGGGTGTCCTGGAGGAATGACCCCACTGAGCTACAGACACAGTGCCATAATGAGGACCCTTGTACCTGTCAGTCCCACTGGACACCTGGCTCACTCACAATGCCTGGAACCCAGCTGGGACAACAACAGAAAAGCCAGACCTCCCACATGACTGCAGTGACTGCTCAGGGTGCTGACTCATTCAGGTTTCTGACTCATAGACAGTCCACCCCCAAACCAACAAAAACAACAAAACAAATATGTGTTACCATTTTGAGGACAACCTCATTTTCTCTAACAATTCTAAATTAACCCATTTTTTAGAGATCCTCCTATGTTATAATCTGAGCTATTAGGCACAACAACATAATAACATATGCAACAATTTTGTGAAGGGAGCGTCAGATCCAAATTATGCTGTGACTGGCTTTAAGAAGCTGAGATCACTGAGTCACAAGTATCAACTTAGAATCCTGCCTGCAAGTCTTCATAAAGGGCTTCAGTGCCCAGTCTGATGTGAATTTTCTTTCTTTCATTCTCTATTTCTAGAGAGGCAGCTCATTTAGGAAAGCAGATTCCTATTCAAAGGTGGAGTTGAGTTAAGTCATGGAATGGGAAACAATCCCCTAAGTAACTTCAATAACCAGAGCTTACAGTGAGGGTACAAAGGTCATGAGAGCCAAAAGCCTCTCTTCAGACAAAACAGATATATCATTTAAGTGGGCAAAACCAAAAAATAAATATACCAGTCAAACCCGCCAAACCCATAAGCATAAAAGGAAAAATGGAGGTAGCCATAGACATTCTGACTAAAGTAGCTCTGAAGTTATGGGCAGTGAGCTCAGGTGGGATCTGGGCAGCTGTTTCCTGGCAGTGGTGTGTTTGATGAGAAAGCCAAGGTCCCAGCTCTAGTAGAGCTTGGGGCAGTGAGTGTGCTGCTAAGTACATTCCTTCCTAGCCTGGCACAAGTCTCAGGAAGAAAAGCAGGGCTGTAGGTTGTTCAAACAAAAGAGACACCACACTCTAGGCAACCCCAGGAGCAGTCTCTGGACTTTTGAAAAGAAATCCTCACCTTATCACCAGATGGGGTTCCAGGAGGTTACCAGGAGGTAGAGGGGACTTCAACCTAGCCCTGTAGTTTATTGACATGCTGCAGAGAGGAATTTCAGGACCTGTTAGCAGAGACAGGGAATTATTCAGAAAGTCAAGGCAGAGTGCTGCAAAGTTTTGGTGGGAGATTTATTCAGAATAATTATGCAGTAAGCCTTCTCTCTCTCTGCTAGATGTTGCAGGGTTCTTGTGTGTCAGAGGAGCCTCTGATTTTAAATTCCAGACTCCAGGAAGTAGACCACCCTGGACCTGTCTATGGGAGGGAAGCAACCAGGCCACAGGTGTGACCCCTACATACCACCATCTGCCTTTGATGAGGGGTCACCCCACAACTATCCCTGAAGTGAAACTGATATGAAGGTTCCCATGATGGGTCTGGGTTAGGCTCCTGTAAGTGGCTGTGGGAGGAAACAGCTTTGTCAGGGATTCAAGGACAACAGGAAATCCCTCAATCTTGCAGAGTTGGGCACAGTCCTGGGTAGTGGGTCTGTAGCCCTGCTTAGTGTCTCCAGTTGGGACATCTGATCCTACTAGCCTAATTCTTGGTGCACATTAGGAGAGAAAGACATCTAGTGGTGCAGAACCCAGACAGATAAGCTTTTATGACCTACCAGTGTTGTTGTCCAACTGCAGAGGGGGCCCACCAGTGGGACAAATTGAGAGAGCCCACATCAGGGGACTCTAACTGCACACACTGGTCTCATTCCTTTGTGTGTCCCAAGACCACTGTGGGGAGTTTTGTGTGACCAGGCTGACCAGGCCACCTATGCCTAGAGATCCCTGTGGGGGGGAGTGGAAGGTGGGGTGGCAGCCATGTGAAACCCTGAAGCCATACTAGTGGGTGCTCAGTTCTCAGGATTCTGGGCTTGGCCCTTATCAAAATTGGGGAAATCCAGCTTCAACCTCAGGACACAATTGAGTATGAGTGTGTGTGATCTTAGACCCACTGTGCTTCCTGGTTGAGTATTACTCTTATGTCTTCTCCGACACCATTCTCTTATGAAGGAATGTCTCCTATTAAACAAAATGGGGGCTGAGTCTGGCAGACTGCCCCACTTATAATGCCAGCCACTCAGGAGACTGACACAGAAGGATCAAATTTGAAGCCACCCTGAGCAAATTACAGAGAGTCTGCCTCAATATAAAACACAAAGAGGGCTAGGGGTTTGCCCAGGAAAAGAGCACCCATGGTCCCAAACTGACAAAGGGGAGGAGCAGAAGGGGAGAAGGTCTTCAGGCAGGATCCAGGGCAAGTCTGCCCCTGGGACATGCAGAAATTATGAATTTTGTGCTTGAAGACTTGGCATTGGACAACACTGCCCACATAATTATCACCAGTCTCCCTGAAGTTCTTGGTAAGTCTCATGATCCCTCAGGGGAGGAGAAGCAAGGAGTGAGGAGGAAAGAACACCTGTGACACTCTGTACCAGGCACCCCTAGATGTGCTGCTTACCTGTAGTCACACAGGGTCCCACGGGCCCTTTATCTGTCTTTTCTAAAACTCCAGCCTGTGTTGTCATCTGTGTAGGAAATGGGTTGATGATAACAACATGCCCCACTCTGTAGCACTGGTGAGTCTTGGTGGGTCTGTCATGGAGGGACAGGCTTTGCCTGGTCACTGGTGACCCTGGATGAGGAGCCTCAGATACAAGAACATATTCAGGTCCTGTGGTGGACTTTCTTCCCATTTCTCAATCAGGTTCTCACAGAAGCCTGTGTGACTCCTGTTGTCAGTGTTCAAAGACATGGTACATCATGTCTGGGTGGGGTTCCAGCAGGGCCTGGCACCAAATAGTGTGCTCCTGCCAAGAAAAGTCTGGAGAGGAGAAGGTAAGAAGGGAATACCCAGGCTTCCATAGAGCTGAGCATGAGAAAACAAGAATTAGAAACCAGGCCTGTGGTTCCTAAGGAAAGGTGAGACAAAGAGGACCCTGGCTCCAGCATGCACTGGATAGGAAACTGAGGCTCTGTTACCCAGTCTCCACAATCACATTTTGACCTCAGTCCTCAACAGTGCCCAGTTACTCCTGGGACAAAAGCCCCAAACCAGAAATTCCTAAACTCAAGAACAACAGAATCAGAAACAGAACAGGAGCCAGACTCTTCAGACCTCTGACTGCAGCTAGTGGAGACAGATGTCATTAAGTCCAAGGAAATGCTACACTGCAGGACACAGCCAGTTCTGAGGGTCCCACATTCTAAAGTCTTGGTAGCAAACACAGCTGTGTCTTTTTCACTCTGTAGGCTATTATGACATCATAAACTGTATGGGAGTTAAGGAGAGAGGCTGCACAGGAAAAACCACAATACTGGACATTGTTCCCAGAATAACATGGGGAGAGGACACTAGGAATCAGAGGAGGCAGTGAAGATCCCATGAGGGTGCAGATCAGGACCAAGAACACATCAGAAGGGGGGACAACTGGAGAAGAGTGAGCTACATTTATGTGAGTACTAAGGTCATAAACTGTCCTGTGAGCCAGTTCCCCAGATCAGCAGTTCTGTCTTCTGTGGCCTGTGGTGGTGCACTCATCACCTAGGTGTTCTTAGTCTTCTTTGAGTCCTATTTTTGAACTCTTTTTGCACACCATTGCTCAGAGTCTCCTGTTTTCTTTGGGAGAATTCCCCACCGTGCTCAGGCTTTTTGAGTCTCTGTCCTTAATCTCCCTTTCGCACCATTGCTCAGGGTTTTTCTGAGGCATGTGGGTGAGTGCCTCTCTTCTAATGGTGCTCAGTTCCATCTGAGTTTTGTGGTTTGACACACTTTACCTACCAGTTCTCACTCTCCAATGAGTCCTGGGCAACCTAAATCCCTTGGTGAACTCTCTGGGCGAGCCCCTTTCTTGCTAATGTCAGTATACCATCTCAGTCCTTACCTGTATGTCCAGGTCAACAGGACTGTGGAAAGGTGCGAGATGAAGATACTTTCTCTTTCCAACCAACTCAATAGGCCTTTGGTGCTGCCATGCAGATAGGTTCCTCATCAGTCTTCATTAATACCTGAAAATGCCAGACAATTTTAATGGATGTCAATTTAAACAGTACTGAGGACCTCATTCCACCACTCATAGTCCATCTTTCCCACGTCATTGTTCAAGTGGTGGAGTTCTCATAAGTGATGTAGCATGCACATTATTCTTGTCATCTCTCTGAGAAGTGGATGGAAAGCATATATTTAAGTACTTTCAGGATCTTTTCTGATATTTCACTGTCTGCTCTCATTTGACAAGAGAAAACTTCCTAGGACATCTGGGTTAGTCACAATACACAACTTCAAGAAACAGTGTGAAATGTAACCAAGGACAATTTCCCATCATCATGGAGGACTTATTTGTGCTTTTAAAATAGGATCATCCCCACCCATCCCTTAGGATATTGATACATTGACTGAAGGACACTCTCAAAAAGGATCAAAAACCCTGACACCTGTAGGAGAGAAACCCTTTACCAAAAGAGCTGTCTCCTCTGGATTCTGTGTTCAAGGTCACCTCATCTAACTTGCCTGAGTCTTCTCTGTATTCGTCCCTAAAATTCCTCTTACACAATTATTCAAGGTCTTCTTAGTACACTGGGATAGTCCCCCTCTCCCACCAGTGCTCATTTCACTCTGGGTATTGTGGGTGGACACACTTCACCTACCACTCACTCTCCAATGAGCACTAGGAAACCTGTTTCACTTAGTGAACTCTCCAGGACAGCCTCTTTCCTGGTAATATCAGTACAACATCTCTGGAATTATCTGTGTGTCGAGGCCAATATTAATGTGGAAACTTGGAAAGATGTGAATACTTCCTCTTTCTAAATACCTCAATACTTCCTTGGTGCAGACAGGTTCCTCACCAATGCTTGAAAATGTCAGACAATTTTCATGGATGTCAATTTGTGAGGCGCTGAAGACCTTGTTCCACCACACATCATCCATCTTTTCCACACGATTCCTCCAGTATCTGAGGTCTTGTGGGTGATGTAGCATTCCCAGGATTTCTGACATCTTTAGGAACAGTGAAAGTAAAGCATATACTTAAATATTTTCAAGATCTTCTCTGATATGTCACAGGCTACTCTCTTTTGACAAGAGAAACCTTCCTAGGACATACGGGTCTGGCACAATGCACAACTTCAAGGGACAATGTGGAAAGTGACCAAGGACGATTTCCCATCATTATGGAGGACTTCTTTTGATCTTTTAACAACACAATTCCCACCATCCCTCAGGTCACTGAAACATTGTCCTGGGGGACACTCTCAAAAAGGATCCCCAAACTCAGACACCTGTAGGAAAGAAATCCTCTCCACAAATTGCTCTGTCTCCTCAGAATCATGTGGTCAAAGGTCCCTCATCTACCTTACCTCAGTCTTCTCTGGGTTGTGCTCTAAAACAATTTTCATCCCTTAATGTTCAGGGTCTCTCAGTACTCTGGGAGAGCACCCCTCTCCCACCAGTGCTCAGTTCTCTTTCTGTTCTGCCCTAAATCTTCCCTTGTCCACCATTGCACAGGGTCCTCTAAGCCTTGTGTGTGAGCACCCCTCTCCCACCAGGGCTAAATCCCCTCTGGGTTTATTTGTGCACTATCTTCAGTACCTGTGCTCCCTCTCCAATGAGCCTTAGAAAACCTGTTTCACTTGTTGAACTCTCTTGGTAAGCCCCTTTCTGATAATGTCAGTAAAATATCTCTGGCCTTATCTGCATGTCCAGCCCAACATTACTGTGGAAAATTGTAGAGACATTGATACCTCCTTTTTCAACAACCCCAATAGGCCTTTGGACCTTCCAATGCAGAGAGACTCCTCAACAATGCCTGAAAATCAAGGACAATTTCAAAGGATGTCAATTTATACAGCACGAAGGACCTCTTTCCAACATGAATTCTCCACCATTTCCTCACCATTCCTCAAGTGGCCAAGTTCTTATGGGTCACGTAGCATGCCCAAAATATCTGACATCTTTCAGAACAGTGGATGGAAACCATATATTTAAATATATTCAGGATCTTCTCTGATATGTCACTGTCTTCTCCCTTTTGAAGAAAGGATACCTTCAAGGACCTCTGGATAAGGCACAATGCATTCCTTCAAAGGACAGTGTGAATTGTGTCCATGGAGAATTTTCTATCATTATGCAGGAATTCTTCAGACCTTTGAAATATCACCACTGTCCCACCACCCCTGAAGTAACTAAGAACTTTTCTCCTGAAAGGCTCAAAGGCTGTGAGTCATCTTGATGAGCAACACTCTTCCACCACAATTCATCTCCTCTGGCTCCTACCTCACCTAACTTTTCTCAGGCTTCTCTGTGTCCTGTCCTAAATCTCCTCTCCACCATCATTGGTCAGGGTTGTCTGTGTCCTATAGGAGAGCTCATCTCTCCCAACAGAGCTCTGTTTTCTCTGGGTCTTCTCCTAAATCTCCCCTCACCCATCATTGCTTGGGGTACTCTGAATATTGGGGTGTGTCCCTCATTCACTCTTGCTTAGATTCCACCAGGTTCTATGGTGGTAGCCCCTCTCCTGGAAAGCTGTGCCATTTTAGGAGAAAGACTATCACCAAGAGGATCCAGTGGAATCAAAGCACTAGAGGGTGAGGGGCATTCACTCACAGGACTCAAAAAAACCTGAGCAATGTTGGATGAGGGGTGTTTTAGGATAGGACCCAAAGAAGACAGAGCACTGGTGGGAGAGGTGCTCTTCCCCAGATATCTGAGAATACCCTGATCAATGGTGGTTGAGAGAAGATTTAGGGTGACCTCAGTGACCTCAGAAATGGAAGGAATGGTCCCATATCAGAGCTCTAAAGAAGTCCTCAAAAATGATGAGAAGTTGTCCTTGGTCAAATTTTACACTGTCCCTTGAAGGTATGCATTGTGTCTGACTCAGAGTTTCTAAGACGTTCTTCTCATGAAAAAAGAGTGCAGACAATGACATACCAGAAACAATTCTAAAAAACTTAAATATGTGCTTTCCATCCACTGTTCAGAAAGATGTCAACAATCCTGGCCATGCATCATCACCTATAAGAAAAGAGTCACTTTAGCAATGGTATGAAAATTGTGGATGTTGAATTGTGGAACAAGGTGCTCAGTGCTGTGGAAATTGACATACATTACAATTGATCTGGGTTTTCAGGAATTGATGAGAGGTCTGTCTGCAAGGCATCACTAAAGGCCTACTGAGGTTGGAGGAGGAAACATCCTCATCTCTTCAAGTGTCCACAGTAATGTTGGCCCAGAAATACAGATAAGGCCAGAGATGGAGTAGTGACATTGGCTAGAATGGGGGCTAACACAGAAAATTTATTCAAAGAACAAGTTTGCCTAGGGCTCAGTGGAGAGTGACCACAGATGGCAGAAGGCTGCCTAAACCCAATACTCAGAAGGTACTGAACACTGGTTTTCAGGCATTAATGAGGAGTCTGTCTGCATGGCAGAACAAAAGGCCAATTGAACACTGGAAGCCTCCACATCTCTCCAAGTTTCCACAGAGTGTTGGTATGAACATGCAGATAAAAACAGAGAATGTGTACTCACTTTACCCTGAAAGGCACTTGCCCAGAGATTTTATTATGAGATCCAATTTCTGTAGAACCAGGTGGAGATTTATCACTGGTTGCAGAAGTGTGCCTATCAACATGCCCATAAGGAGCTGAGCACTGATAGGAGAGTGGCAGTTACCCACAGGGCTCAGATTTTCCTTAAAAAATGCTGCAGGATTGGATATTAAGGACAGGACACAGAGAAGAATGAGCAGTGGTAAGAGAGGGAAACTCACACACATGACTCAGAAGACCATGAATAATGGTGGGGTAGGTGAGGGTAAGACAGAACCCAGAAAAGGCTGAACAATGTTAGGCAATCTATGATCAATACAGGATCTGGAGGAGGTTGAGATAATATTGGCTGCAAGAACTAAGCACATGGCACAAAGGAGAATGGACACTTCTGTGAGGGGCAGTCACCCAGAGGACACAGAAGACACAGGGTACTGAAGGGTAAGGGGCAGTCCAAAACAATATTCAGAAAAAGAAAAGAATCTGTGTTTGTGGAACGCTTCCTAGAGGACTCAGATGACAAAAAGCAATGGTATGTGAAGGGAGATTAAAGACAGGATCCAGAGAAACCTAAGCACAGTCAGATGAGTGGTGTTCACCTACAGGACCCATCGTAGTCTGAGCAAGAATATCACTGGGGAACCTGGAACAAAACAAATAGAAAACAGAGCACTCAAAAGTGAGATGTGCTCACAAAAAGGACACTAGAGTAATGAGCAGGGAATGGTTAGGGAACTCCAATTAAAGGAATGAGTTTGTTGAACATAGCAGCTTAAACAAAGAAGACTGAGCTATGTCAGGAGAGGAGCTATTGCCAAGAGGACCCAGTGGAATCAGAGAACTAGTGGGTGATGGGCACTCACCCACAGGACTCAGAGTACCCTGAGTAATGTGAAATGAGGGGAGATTTAGGGCAAGACCTAGAGAAGATTGAGTACTGTTAAGAGAGGGGTGCACATCAAAAAGACTTAGAGACCCTTAGTAATGGTGTTTCAGTGGAGGTTTTGGTAGAACCTAGAGAAGGTAGAGCAAAGATAGAAGAGGCTTGCTTAACTACAGGATCCAGGAGATGTTGAGGTTTTTTGGAAGAGAGGTTGTAACCTGTAGTGTTCTGAATTTTTGGAAGTTTTGGAGATTATCCCTTTGGCCAAAGTTTTAGTGAAATCAGGTATCGTGCAAATCATCTCAATTTTGTAGAGAAATTTTACATCGATGTTCATTAAGGATATTGGTCTGAAATTTTCTTTCCTCAATTTATCTCTGCCTGGTTTAGGTATCAGGGTGATACTGGCTTCACAGAATGAGTTTGGGAGGGCTCCCTCCTCTTCTATTTCATGGAATACGTTGAGGAGTATTGGAATGAGCTCTTCTTTAAAGGTTTTGTAGAACTTGGCTGAGAACCCATCTGGTCCCGGACTTTTCTTTGTTGGTAGGCTTTTGATGACCTCTTCTATTTCATTGCTTGAAATTGGTTTATTTAAGTTTTATATATCCTCCTTGTTCAGTTTAGGTAATTCATATATCTCCAGAAACTTGTTGATATCTTCGAGGTTTTCTCTTGTTGGAGTATAGATTTTCACAATAGCTTCTAATTATGTTTTGTATTTCACTCATGTCTGTTGTGATATTTCCTTGTTCATTACGAATTTTAGTAATTTGAGTTTTCTCCCTCTTTCTCTTTGTTAGTGTGGCTAAGGGTTTATCAATTTTGTTTATTTTTTCAAGGAACCAACTACTTATTTTGTTAATTTTTTTGATTGTTTCTTTTGTTTCAATTTCGTTGGTTTCGGCTCTGATTTTAACTATTTCCTGTCTTCTACTACTTTTGGTGTTGGTCTGCTCTTCTTTTTCTAGGACTTTGAGCTATAGTGTTAAGTTGTTTATTTGTTGATTTCTACTTCTTTTGTTGAATGCACCCCATTAAATAAATCTTCTTCTAAGTACTGCTTTCATAGTGTCCCAGAGATTTTGATATGGTGTGTCTTTGTTCTCATTTACTTCTGAGATTTTTTTTTATTTCTCTCCTGATGTCTTCTGTTATCCATTCATCATATAGTAGTATATTATTTAATCTCCAGTTATTGGAATAGATTCTGTTCTTTATTCTGTCATTTATTTGTAATTTCAGTCTATTATGATCTGATAGAATACAAGGTAGTAACTCTATATTCTTGTATTTGCTAACAGTAGCTTTATGGCATAAAATATGGTCTATTTTAGAGAAGGAGCCATGTGCTGCTGAGAAGAAAGTGTATTTGTTCCTTTTTGGATGGTATATTCTATATATGTCCATTAAGTCTAAAGCGTTGATTGTGTTATTGAGATCTGTGGTTTCTTTATTCAATTTTTGTTTGGAGGATCTATCCAATGGTGAGAGAGGTGTGTTAAAATCTCCTATTTTATTGTGCTGTGGTCTTTTGATTTTTGGAATTAAGAAGGATTTGTTTGATGTACATGGATGAGCCAATGTTTGGGGCATTGATATTTATGATTGTTATGTCTTGCCTATTTATGTTTCCCTTAAGCAGTATGTAATGTCCTTCTTTATCCCTTCTGACTAGGTTTGGCTTGAAGTCCACATTATCTGAAATGAGGATGGATACTCCAGCTGTTTTGCTGTGTCCATGTGCCTGGTATGTTTTTTCCTATCCTTTCACCTTTAGTCTATGGGTATCTCTTTCTATGAGATGAATGTCTTGCATGCAGCATATTGTTGAATTTTTCTTTTTAATCCAATCAGCAAGTCTATGTCTTTTGATTGATGAGTTCAGGCCATAAACATTCAGAGATATTATTGTGATATGATTTGTATTTACAGTCATTTGACTCATTTTTCTTGTTTGACATGATTTGGTTTCTCCTTTATTTGATTATTTGCTAGGATCCAGCCCTAGCAAGATTCCATGGGTTCCACACTGGTAAATGGGGCACGGGAAGATAGTGCTGGCAATGGATGGAGAATGAAAGACAGGGATCTAGTTCTGGTGCAATCAATCCCACTTTTTTGGGAAAGGCCGGTTTATATACATTTTTCTTCAGGCTTTGATGACAGGCTTGTGACTAATAAAATCAAAGAAGTTTCCAAAATATGGACAGAAATTGTTTTTACTGAAAGATTATGAGAAAACAGTAACCTTACAGATTATCCTTACTTAATCACCAGGGCTTTCCATTGATGAAATAAGCTGGTCCATATCTAGTAGCTACTGTGGGAGGTGCTTTGTGCTTAGAACTTGGGGAAACATTGTTATCTATAAGATTCTGTGACCCAACAGGTTCTGGCTGTGCCAGTAAATTCAGTGTTTGGTTTTTAACATAATAAAAACATTCTTCTGTAGTGAGGTTAACATCACAGGGTTTCAACATGTGTTTTGTCTCCAAGATGTTTTTCTGGAAATTTTTAGAATTATGCCCGTCACTTCTAGCAAGATCGCCAGACTGAAGTGAGTAATATATTATTAGAAAGACTCCACAGAATAACATCCAAGCTAGGGAGGCATACATCTGACATGAATCCTTTTAGGATGATTCCTTGCCATCATACTTCAGTGGAACTCTGTCAAGCACTCTAAGGAGAGCCAGGTGCCCCTGCAGCTATTCCTTTAGGTTAGTTCCTCCCGTTGCTAATTTGCATCATTGTTTTTTATCTCGTCCTCATGAAATATTTTTCTGAGAATGTTCTGTAATGCCAGCTTTCTTTTTGTAAATTCCTTTAGCTTTTGTTTATCGTGGAAGGATCTTATTTCATCGTCAAATCTGAAAGTAAGTTTTGCTGGGTATAAGATTCTTGGTTGGCATCCATTTTCTTTCAGGGCTTGGTAAATGTTGTTCCAGGCCCTTCTAGCTTTTAGGATCTGGATTGAAAAATCTGCTGATATTCTTGTTGGTTTCCCCCGGAATGTAATTTGATTCTTTACTCTCGCGGCCTTTAAAATTCTGTCTTTACTTTGTATGTTAGGTATTTTCATAATAATGTGACTTGGTGTGGGTTTGTTGTAATTTTGTATATTTGGAGTCCTATGAGCCTCTTGTACTTGGTTTTCCATTTCATTCTTCAAATATGGGAAATTTTCTGATATTATTTCATTAACTAGATTGTTCATTCCTTTGGTTTGTTTCCCTAAGCCTTCCTCAATCTCAATAATTCTTAAATTTGGCCTTTTCAGGATATCCCAGAATTCTTGTAAATTCTGTTCATGATTTCTTACCATCTTCTCTGTTTGGTCAACTTTGTTTTCAATATTAAATATTTTGTCTTAAATGTCTGAGGTTCTGTTTTCCAGGTGTTCCATCTTATTGGTTATGCTTCCTATGGAGTTTTTAACTTGGTTTATTGTTTCCTTCATTTCAAGAATTTCTGTTTTTTTTTTTTTCAGTATCTCTAACTCTTTATTGAAATGACCTCTTGCTTTCTGTATTTGCTCTTTTAACTGTTGATTGGTGCGATCATTTAATGCCTGCATTTGCTCTTTTATCTCCTCCTTCAATTCCTGTATTTGCTCTTTCATCTCTTCGTTTGCTTCCCTGATTGTTTTAATTATGTACATTCTGATCTCCCTTCTGACATTTTTTCTGCTGTGCTGTCATTGAGTTTTATTGATATAGTATCTAGGTTTGTTTGGGAAATTTTCTTCCCTTGTTTTCTCATATTGGTCAGATGTCAGTGGGACTCTGAGATATTGCAGATTTCCTCTATTGGCTTATAGTGTCCCTGTAGATTTCCAGTATATCACCTCCCAGCCTTCAGTAGCCTGAAGTCTTGGAGGTACTTGATAATGCAGTGCTTCCAAAGAAAGCTGCCCCGAGCCTGCTACTGGTTCCAGGGCTTGGAACTGGCTCTGTGTGGAAAGGCTCTCACTGTGCGGTCTAATTCAAGAAGCTGGCCATGAATGGTCCTGCTGTCAGAGGGAGCAGGGATGCTTGGGGAAGTCCCTGGCTGCCCTCTCCTGGTCCTTGAAGCTGCCTGCGGGTCAGAGCTCTCTGCTGGCTCTGGGACTTGTGGCTGGCTCTGTGTAGTAAGGCTCTCAGTGTGCAGTCTTCTCTGAGCGGCCAGCCTTTAAAGGCATGTGCTGTTTGAGGGGGCAGGGCTGTTTGGGGAAGTCCCTGGCTGCCCTGTCCTCGTCCCTGAAGCTGCCTGCAGGCCAGAGTTCACTGCTGGCTCTGGACTTGGAGCTGGTTCTGTGCAGAAAGGCTTTCACTGGGGGACCTGCTCTGAGAAGCTGGCCTTGTGGGAGCAGTCCACCTCTGGAGGGAACAGGGCTACCTGGTGAAGACTCTGGCTGTCTGCCCTGCTCTGAGAAGCCACCCCTATACATGCTGCCACCTGGGCCAAGCTTCACCTCATGGGGAAGACTCACCTCGTCATTCTATTTTCATCTGAGTCTCTCCATGCCTCCCCTTCTTGAATCCTGGGTTCTGGAGTGACAGGAGATGGAGTCACACTCTAGTCCTCCATCTTGGATTGCCCTGAATAGGTTTTTCATTCCTTTGGTTTGTGTATCTGTGCCTTTCTCAATCCCGATAACTTATAAATTTGGTCTTTTAAAGATATTCCATAGTTTTGGATATTCCATTCACAATTTCTTATCATCTTTTCTGTTTGGTTAACATTATTTTCAATATTAAATTTTTATCTGAGGTTCTGTCTTCCAAGTGATTAGTTGGTGATGCTTTCCATTCAGGTTTTTACTTGGTTTATAATTTTCTGCATTTCAAGAATTTCTGTTTGGTTTGTTTTGAGTATCTCTATCTTTTTGTTGAAATGATCTTTTACCTCCTGCAGTTGCCCTTTCAACTGTTTATTAGAATGATTTTTCATTGCCCACATCTGCTTTCTTATCTCATTCTTTGCTTCATAAGTCATTTTAATTAAGTATATTCTGAACTTCTTCTCTACCCCATCAATATTGACATATGTACATTGAAGAATTGATATTGACAAATCAACATCAATCAATCTACCCTGATGTACAGATAATGATGAATCTACACCTTCGAGATTATATCAATGAATATATATTTTTGAGTCAATATTGACAAATCTAGACCCAAGGGTCGATACTAAAGAATCTACACTGATGAGTCAATGTTGATGGATATTTCCAGTTGAGTCAATTTCAATGAATCTATCCTGATGAGTTGATATGAAAAAATCTACATCAATGATTCAATATCAACAAATCTACAACAGAGTCAATATCAGGAAATCTACCCTACAGGTTGATATTAAAAAATCTGCCTGGCAGAGTCAATATTGATGAATGTATTCCAAGTGTTTGATACTGATGAAACTACATCTACTAATTGATATTGACAATTCAATATCTGGTGAATCAACACTGAGAGTTCAATACCAATGTATCTACACCAATAAGTTGATGTGGATGAGTCAACACCTATGGGTTAATGTCAATGAATCTACACCATCCAGTTGATGTCAATGAATCTAACCCACTGAATTGATATGGACAAATCTACACTGAAGAGTCAATATTGTTCAATCTACCCTGAAAGATAAATATCAAAGGATCAAAGAATCATCAATATCAATGAATCAACACGTACAGATGATATTGATGAATATACCTAATCAAGTCAATATCAATGAATCTAACCCAATGGATCAATATGGACAAAACTACAGAGACAATTCAATATTGATGAATATGCACTGAAGAACCAATATTGATGAATCTATCCCAATGTGTTGATATAGACAAATCAATTCTGACCATTCAATATTGACAAATCTATACTGAAGGGCCAATATTGATGAATCTATCAAAATGGGTCTATATCAATGAATATACTCAGAAGAGTTGATATTGAAGGATCTATCCCAATGGGTCTATATTGATGAATCTATATTGTTGAATTGATATTGACATATCAATATTGATAAATCTATCCTGATGTATTGATATCATTGAATCTATGCCAATGAGTGAATATCAAGGAATCTTTTCCATCGAGTTTACATTGACAAATTTAAGTAACAGGTTGATATCAACAAATCTACTCTAAGCATCAATATTGTTCAATCCATCCTAATAGGTCAATATTGACAAATTTACCCTGTTGAGTCTATATCAACCAATCTACTCTGAAGACTCAATATCTATGAACCTACCTCAAGAGGTCAATATTGAGGAAACTACCATGATGAATTAATATTGATGAATCTACCCCAATGTGTCATTATTGCTGAATCTACACCAAGTCAATTTTGACAAATCTAAACCATCAAATTTATATCAATGACTCAAACCATCCAAGTTGATATTGAGGAATCTATCAAGTTGGGTCAATAGGAACAAATATACACAGATGAATCAATATTGATGAATCCACACCAAAGGGTCTATATCAATAAATCTACACCAACTGGTAGATGTCAATAAATCTCACCTATGGATCCATATAAATGAATCTACTCTTAAGTGTGAATATCAATGAATCTACACTGATGGGTTGATATTGGTGAATCCCTCACATCAAATCAAAATGGACAATTCTACCCCTTAGAGTTCATATTGACAAATCTACCCCTTTGAATCAATATTGATCAATCTACCCTGAAGAGACAATATTAATGAATCTACCTAATAAGTGGATATGAATGAATATACCTGATGGGTGTATATCAATGAATCTACCCTGCTGGGTGGATACTGATGAATCAGCCTCGTAGGTTGATATCTATGAATCTACCCTGATGTGCTGAGATGGGCAAATCTACCCCACCTGGTCACTGTTGATGAATCTACATTGACCACTCAATATTATCTATGAATAACTCTGGATCTACATCTGAGTTCTACCTTTTGCTTATGACCTTGATCAGTTTCCACAACTGTTAATGGAGTAAATAACAGCCACTTACATGGTTTTAGAGTGGTTAAATGAGAGAAAACCACACATCATAATGCCTGGTACACAGGCATTATTTCTCATGAAACAAGGTTCATTATCCTCGACCTGGCCTGTTTCAAGGCAGATCTATGTCCTGAGTCCTGTCAGCTGTGAAAAGGGTCCCTGTACCTTGGCAGGGCCTGTGAGGTGAATGAAGTCCTCAGGAAGGGGCTGTCTAGGGAGTGGGAACCCCATTTTCCTGGGGAAAACTGAGCTCAACCCCCACAGCTCAGAAATTTCCTCTGGACTATGTGACCACTGAGTCCCTTTCTGTGCTCCTGAGTGTGGGAGAGCCCTTCCAAGCTGACAAATCCCCACTTGCTGACCACAGTGTGCAGAGAAGAAGCTGGAAGCCAGTGGCCCTGAGGTTGAGCCCTGTCCAGATCTCCACATGGAACCAGTGGAGCCCCTGACACGGCTGTCTACAGCAGGCCCCGAGGGAGGCAGCCGCCCGGAGCAGCCCTTCATTGTACTGGGGCAGGAGGAGTATGTGGAGCACCACTCTTCCATCATGCACAGCTGGTGAGGAGTCAGGGCCTCCAGGAAGTGCTGTGCAGCCTGGGTTCTCAGGCAGTGCATGTGAAGGTGTGGCAGCAGGAGGATGGCCCTTGAAGGGCAGTGGTCCTCCCACAGGATTGGAGGAGGGTTGGACCCACGCCTTCTGGGGGTCCTCTTAGAGCTGCCATTGCAGTGGTAAGTCTCTTCACCCTTCCTAATAATGTTGCTCTGAGGCTAGGAACAAAGTACTCTGCATTTTAGCCCCCAAGTCTCTTCAGTTATAATTTGCTTTATGTTTGTGTTTTTAGGAAAATATTTACCAAGTATACATTTTTACTTCCATATGTTTAAAAGCATGACTTTTCAAGAAAAACTCTCTGGCTGGGGAAATAGCTCAGCTGGTAAAAGTGCTTGCCCCACAAGCACAAGGCCCTGAGTTTTATCCCCAGTACCGCAAAAGAAAAAAAAATCCTCAAGGACCAAGATTTTCAGGGTGGAGGTGGGCTTCTTGTTTGGACAGCCCTGACATTCTGGGGCCCTTGAAGATAATGAGGCCAGGAGGCTGACATCAGCATTTCTCTCTTGTTCAGAGTGGACTGCTCAGAGAGGAGGGTCTCCAGCTTAGACATAGACAGGGTTATCAAAGTGTGGTCCTTCAACCCCATCATGCAGACCAAAGCATCTTCCATTTCCAAGTCACTGCTGCTCTCTCTGGAATGGGTCGCCAAACAGGATAGGCTGGTGCATGACACTTGGCCAACAGCACCTGCTCTGCAGTCCAAGTTGAACAATTCCCCAGGGCTCTTCACACTGCTGAGTTGAGGCAGTCAAGCCAGATCCCCTTCCTCCTCTCCATCACTGGGAATGCAGAGACCTCACATCCATGACTGGTCTGACAGGTTTATCTTTGCTGTGGCAGAGAAATTACTGGAGTAAGAATTGAAATGAGGCAACCTGGAGGACATGGAAGGCTTCCTCCTGTGCAAGCTGGTCTGCTCCAGGAGATGATCCAGCTTCCTGTCCTCTCCCACCTTCCTTGTTTTTAACCACACTCCCAGTATGCTCCCTCCTGCTGTGGAGAACCTTCCTGTCTAGGCCCCAAGGGCAGCAGTTGGTGCTGGTGAGGAGATGGTATTCATTATTGTGTCATCCATAGAAAGGTCCAAAGAGCAGTAGTTTCTTTTTCTCTCTGTACATTAATATTTCAGATGAGGTTTGTAGTTAAAGACAAAATTGGTTTACTCTTTTTCTTTCATTCCATTTCACAGGGATCATACTATGCAGGGGTCAGAGGCCTCTGCTGAGTTTGTGTAATTTTTGACAGCTGAAGGAATTATTCTCATGGGCCTAAAAACTCAGGGCTCTCCCTGAGCCATTTGCTAAGTGTATGTTGAGTTCACAATCTAGCTGGTATTTCTAGGGATAGCCTCAGACCTGGGCTGATTCTGGTGCTTTCTTCTGGTTGTATTTGTTATTATCATTGAAGATGTTCACCAACTATGTTACACATTCATGGAGGCAAGGATAGCCACTTTTATGTTTTTCTGGAGGCCTTTGGATACAGAATCAGAGCTGTATCCTTTTTAGAGCTCCCCTCTAAAAAGGCAAATGGGAATCACCCAGACCCCATGACTAGCCAGGACCAGTACAAAGAGAGATGGCCTGTGGGCTGGGAATGAGAAGGGACTGGAACAGCTGGGATTACAACCAGATAAAAGAAGATCAGTGGTCCCATGTAAGCAGACAGAATTTTTCCAGGCATGTCTTAGGAGACACAACTCTCCCATTCCACAGATGCTGCATCTGTCTTTTTTCTGGTGCTATAACAACCCCCACCCCCACAAAGGCTGGATCCTTTGTAAAGGTGACTGCATCTGCTCTACTCAGGTCAGGGCCCCCTTGACTGACTCACAACATGGCAGATGGCATTGTGGTAGGAGAGTGTGCCAGAGGAAGAAATTACATGGCAAGACAGAAAGCTCAGGCTGGTACAGGAGTCATGCCTTCTCTTTATAACAACTCTTCAAAGGGAGATCTAACTCACTGCCCCAGTGAACTAATCAATTTCCTCTAAACCTCACCTCTTAAAAGTCCCACCACCCCTCACATTGCCACACTGGGGACCAAGCCTCTAACACATGAGCACTCCAAAGACACAGTCAGACTATAGTCAAACCATAGCAGATAACTTTTATGGTTTTGCTTCTGTTCAAGGTTTAACTTTGTCATCTTAATTTGTAATTTTTAAGTGTGGTCCATTGTAGGCAAAATTCCCTCATTTGCCTGGATAAGAGCAGGAGGGTCTCATCCTGTGTATTCCATCACCTCACAGGAGTGGGCCTGGCCCCCTCTGGCAGTCTTCCCTGACTCCCATACTGTCCTTCTAACCCCCACTTTCTCATTCCAGCTCTTGCTGGACAGTGGCATGGGAACCATAAATCTATATGACACAGAAGCCAAGAAGAATCTCTGTGAGATCAACATCAATGATGATATGTCCAGTTGAACTAGAGGCCCCTTCCTCCTCACTGTCAAGGCCACAGCTTGCCAGTACATGCTCTGGGGGGGCCAGGTGTTTCCTGAGCCCAGTGTCCCACCTCCTGGAACAGGATCGGGCTCAGAGCGGAGACTTGTCCTCTCACTTGGGCAGATGATCATCTGACCCGGCCCACATGTATTGCAGAATCCTGTCTCTCCTGTGCAGGCCCAAAGGGACTTCTTTCATCTGTTCAGCTGCAGCTCTGTGTCTCACTTCTCAGGTGAACTCCTCAGCACCAGACATTGGCAGCAAGGGCATGAACCAGGTTCCAGGCAAGCTGCTACTGTGGGACACAAAGAGCATGAAGCAGCAGTTATGGACCTGCCATGGGGTGGGTCCTCCCCTCCTGTGCTGGGCAAACCAGGTGGAGGCATCCTGCCTGCACCCCTGCAGTGCTGGTGAGGCTCTGCCCCTCTCTTTGCTTTAGTCTCCTCAGATTGTTGATTTGTGAGAAAATATCTATGTTTTAAGTGTTGCAAATTAAGTTATTCTGGACAGATCATTAGTGACTGAAGTTATTCAGAATTGTGCCATAGATTCAGAAGTCACCCAGAACCTACTAGAGGGCCTTGTGGTTTATATTTTAGGAGAGGAGTCCTATTTGTGAC
Source organism: Sciurus vulgaris (assembly GCF_902686455.1). Classification (NCBI taxonomy): domain Eukaryota; kingdom Metazoa; phylum Chordata; class Mammalia; order Rodentia; family Sciuridae; genus Sciurus; species Sciurus vulgaris. Next base: position 5,280,294 of record NW_027632409.1, read on the forward strand.
TTCCTGTTAGAACTGTGTAAGAATTACAGTAGCAGCTGGCAGCAGTGAGGGCAGGTACATGCTTCCAAGAAGTGACAGCTGACAGCAAGGCTGAGCCAGCTCCCAGGTACTGGTACTGGCCTACCTCCCTGGAGCCAGGGACCTGCCCACCTCTGTTCCATCCAGCAGAACTGGCATGGAGAAAGGAGACACCACTAATCTTTAGTTTGATGAGATTTATTGTGTCCTCCATGTTTCTCTGTCTCTTGCCTTTTTCTTCTTCTTTCTCCCTCCCTGCCTCTCCTCCTCTCTCTCTCGCTCCTACCTTATCAGACAATTATAGCAAAGTTTTCTCTCATGCAGGAGACCATGTAGGGGAATGCCCGGATAACACTATATAAATCACAAGCTGTGCACACATGGCATGATTTTAGATAGCCAATCCTTGAGCCTGGCGTTAACACATCATAAGTCTCCAAGGAACTAGTAACAGCAAACAACCTTTAGGTACTCCCTCATTTTGCAGCCAGCACCCCTTGGCTCACTGCCAGGCACCATCTTGTCCAAGACAGAGAGCCAGCACCCTTTGGCACACTGCCAGGTGCCATCTTGTCCAAGACAGCCCTCAACATCTCCCCCTTTATTTTTATTAAAAGAAAAATACAGTGACTGTGCCTGTATTAGGTGCCCGAGTCAGACTTTATCCTTACCCGTCATTGGGAGTCAAAGAGCTGTTGGCATGCTTTGATCCCTGTCTTAGGTTAGTATAAAGTCTACCCTGTGCTTACCCATCTTTGACTACCAGCCCTGTAATTGGGAAAGCCAAATCTGTGGATCAGAGCCTTGGTCCATGGCCATAAGGGCTTGCCGTACCACTAAGGCTTGCTGTCTTTGATGACTCCTTTGAGAAAATAGATATCTGAGTAGCAATAATAAAAGCAAGAACAACAATCCCATCATAGCAATACTTTCCTTCCATTTTTTTTTTCCAAATTGTAATGCTGACTGTAAGAAACTAATGGCTTCTGGCATACCTGGGACCTTGACCCGAGTATTATTTACCACAAATATAGAATTTCTTAATAGGGTAGTCAAATTAGTAAACTCTTTAGTTCATGTCCCATTAAGCATGCTTCCAAGCTGTTTGGACAGATTTGCAGCAGCAGTAATATTTGAATAGAGTATAGGGGTAACACATAATGCTTGGGAATGTACTAGACAGCCTGTTTGTGCGGTAACAGTTAACATGTCCACTTGTTCTTGTAGTAAGTTCACTCTTTGGTTTAGAATCAGGATTCCTGTGCAAGATGTGCATTGATGTTTTCCTGGGCTGTCAATGCTTCGGTAGTGGCTCATGACAGGTTGTTGAGCACATGAGAAGTAGGAATAGCAGTTCCTAGGGCAAGCCCAGCAACAGTGGCAGCAGCCACAGCCATCACAGCAACAGTGATGGCTATAATAGCTAAGATTCCAAAATCTCTTTTGGCTCTCACCGGTAGGAAATTCCACTCACTATGATTTAAGGTCACTGGGACTGGAATAAATTTAGGAATCCTGGCAATCACAGCCAGAGGAAATAATGAAGCATTCCAACAACTAGATACATAACACTCTTGGTTAGTGCAGTTAAGGACCTCAGTATCATTATCATTGTTATCAGTAATGTTAATATTAAACTTAGAACTGTTAGACAGAATGAACACAAATGGAGATTTGACACATACAGGAGTAGGGGGGAAAGATTGATTAAAGGAAGTGAAATTGGCCTCGCATCTTCTATAACTATAAACAGGTGTATTACTTCCCTCTATATAGGCTTGCTTTTGACTGAACCTTAGTTGAATGAGAGAGAGACTGCCTCCCTGTATCATACTAAGTGGACTAATGTCCATACAAGCAGATGCGCCACAAAGAGACCACATGGAAAGAGGAGAACATTCATTGGTATGAAAATCAGTATCTACAGAGGCATACATATATGATGCCTTTGCCTTTGTCAACATTTCATTAACAGTTCTCCAATCTATGGCAAATGGCTCAAAGGAAAAGTAAGTAGTCACCTTATAAGCCATAACATCCCCATGACACCTATCCCATTTAATAGGTACAACATTGCCATAAGAATTTGGTGTACAAGTGGGACCCCATCTAGGCTGTTGTGTATAATTTACACTACCAATGGCCTTGGTTATATTTAAAGCAAGGGCATAAGGGTCCTTTCCATGCTGATACCCATAAGAAAATTTCCAATAGGAAGCAAGCTGCACACAGGGCAAGGCACCATTGGCAGTTTCTGAGGTGGCTAACCAGAGGAAGCAAAGACTACCTCTTAACTTGAAGTTTAGACTAGTAATAAGTGGCTTAACAGTGGAATCAGCTGGTAGGTAATGGATATCTAGAAGTTCTGTACTAGGAAATAATTGAGGGAAAACTTGTGCATCATGAGTAATAGGCAAGGGAATAGGCCATATGGATAGCAGTCCCCAGAATATATCCCCAAAAGTTTTAGGAAGAGTTAACAACAGCAGGCTTACCACCATCACCATCATTTTGTGTTTCAGTGCTAATTTCTTTCTTATGGATAGTTCTTACCAAATGCTCTAGGACCCAGATAGGTTGTTGTTGGTCCTGAGGAAAAACACAAACAGATCCTCACCCCAAAATTAATACTGGGTCAGGTCCTTTCCTGGATCCAGTCAAGATGTCTTTCCACAATGCTTGTGGATGGCCACCAGACTTTCCACTAAAATGTCTATCAGCTGCAGTACAAGTCATAGCATCCAAATTTAAAAATTTGAGGGTGTATAAAGCAAGGTTAAGTCTGTTCTTGGGAGGGGCTAATGCCCCTATTCCACCTTTTTGTTTAGTTAAGCAGACTTTCAATGTTTGATTAGCCCTTTCACGATAGCTTGTCCTTGTGGATTGTAAGGCAATCCTGTAGAAAAATAGATATTAAACTTTGAGAAAAACTGTTGAAATGAAGAAGTATATGCAGGCCCATTATCTATTTTAAATGATTTTGGCCTTCCCATAGTAGCAAAGGCTTGAAGGCAATGACTGATTACATCTTTTGTCTTTTCCCCTTTATGGGCAGTAGCAAATATATATACTGAGTAGGTATCTACAGTTACACGTACAAATCTTAGAGTACCAAATTCAGGGATATGGGTGACATCCATCTTTCACAGATGATTTGGAAGGAGTCCTCTAGGATTGACTCCAAAATGAGGAACAGATAAATGAGGCACACAGCCAGGACACTGTTTTACTATATTTCTGGCTTGTTCTTTTATAATGTCATATTTTATTTTGAGAGTAGTAGCATTGACATGAAAATCTTTATGGAAATTAATTGCTTCTTCTACAATATTAAACACATGAGGATCTCAAGTAGCTGAGTTTGTGGTAGAATTTTCTTGAGCAAAAGGCCCAGGTAAGCCTCAATGTGCTCTGATATGGCCTATATATAAAGGTTCTTTGCAGGCCCACAGAAGAGTTTGTATTTGATAAAAGCATTGTTGTATGGTAGATTGAGGACTAATGGGTCCAGCTGTCTCAAGTCATGGCATAAGCTGGGCAATATAGAGACTGTCAGTATAAATATTAAAAGTTTCTCAGGAAATATTTGTAAGGCAGTTATTACTGCTTTTAGTTCAGTTTTTTGAGCAGACTTATGAGAAGTAATAATAGTCTGTACTTTATCAGAAACTACTGTAGCTGTACCAGAGGAGGAGCCGTCTGTAAAGATTGTTTTTGATGCTGGGATAGGTTAAGCCTTAACACCCTGAGGGAAAATAACAGGATGTCTTTTGAAGAAGTTGACAATAGGTGAACTTGGCAAGTGATTATCAAATGTGGCCATGGTGGAACAATAGACAATTGCCCAATCTTTATTATTGTTAATTAGTATTTCAATCTGTTTTGCTGTATATGGGACAATAACTGTCTGAGGATGAAATTCAAAAACTCCTAGGGCCGTCTTAAGTCCTAATGTAACTAGATTTGCCACCATCACAGGATACGGGGAAACAACATTTTTGGGGGACACTGGCAAATGGATCCATATCAGGGGTCCAGTTTGCCACAATAGACCTGTAGGAGTATATTCGGAATCTAACACTATGAGGCTAAAAGGCAAGGATAGATCAACTCTATCACTGTGAACATTTCCTAAAGCTTGTTCTACTAACATTAAGGATTTTATACCTTCAGGAGTTAAATTTCTGGGGGATGTAGGGTCTGAATCTCCTTGGAGAATATCAAACAAAGGCTTAAGTTGACCAGTGGTGATTCCCAAATTTGGCCTTATCCAATTTATATCACCTAATAATTTTTGGAAATCATTTAGAGTCTTAAGCTTTTCCATGGCTACTTGAGTTTTTGTGGCCTAACACAGGTATCTAATATTTGATGTCCTAGAAAGGTAATAGGGCTGTGATTTTGCTCCTTTTCTGGGGCCACATGTAATCCCCATTTTCCTAGGGTTTCAATAATATTGTCAAATACCCTTAATAAAGTCTCCTCTCCCTATGAGCCAAAAGAATATCATCCATATAATGGAGACAATAAAGTTCTTTATAATTCTCTTTAATCTGTGATATAGCCTGGCCAACATATATTTGACACATCGTGGAACTATTTGTCATTCCCTGGGGAAGGACCACCCATTGGTATCTACTATTAGGCCCTTCATTATTCAAAGAAGGAATGGAAAAGGCAAATCGAGGGCTATCCTCAGGATGCACAGGAATGGAAAAGAAACAATCTTTTATGTCTATAGATATGATATGATAATGTTTTGGAATAGCAGCTATTGAGGGGAGAACCAGTTGCACCGGGCCCATAATTTGCATACTAGAACTTATGGCTCTCAGATCTTGCAAGAGTCGCCATTTTCCAGACTTCTTTTTTATGACAAAAATGGGTGTATTCCAAGGGGAAGTGGAAGGAATGATATGGTTTTCCTTTAATTGTTGACTTTTTCCTGGGCCGCCTCTATTTTTGCTTTAGAAAGGGGCCACTGGGGAACCCAGATAGGTTTATTGGATTTCCATGTTATCTTTAATGGTTCAGTGGCCCCTCTGGAAAACCCAGCCCCTTAGTCCCTGTTTGTCCTTTGGTTTGAATGGGGCAGGTAACACCTTGTAAATTTTTGCCTAGTCCTTTTCCTGTCTTCCAGCACTAGATTTAGTACCAATACTGATTCCAACATACTAATTGTAAATGGGGCCTGAGGACCGTACGTAACTACTGCTTCCTTAAATTTTTTTTACTGTTTTGAAATCTAGAGGTTGGTGGAATCTTTGCCCATTTTGGTCCTCTAGCATAGGGAAGAATTGTGGGACTGCTGAGGTTTCCTTAATGGGGGTTTCTTCTCCCTGTGGTAAAAAACCCATCTGATTTATAGCATGAGCTAACTCCTCCCAATGGTACCTTGGGGGATATAAGGAGCAGGCTGCTTGGGGGCTAGCTGCTGCCTCCAGGAAGATATTGGTGTTCCTTGCTGGCATAACTGGTGGGGGTGACCGTGTCCCTGATGCTCTTTCTAATTCCTCCCTGGTGAGCCCCACCTCCTCTTCTTCCTCTTTTTGAGAAGTTACACTTAGTTGTTCCTTTATCTCTTCCAGACACATATTTCCTTCTACTAAAGTTTTTATTCTGCCTTTCTCAGATGTTAGACATTCCTTAATAAGCTGCCACATGGAAAAAGTACCTCTAGGTAATTGGGATTGCTTTTCTGCTTTGATAAGATCCTCTTTATGATGTTCCCATTGTGGAATATGTAGGACTCCCTCTTCCAAAAACCAAGGACTAAACTTGGCCAGTGTGGTTACATACACTGTTACAGTAGATCATTTTATGGTAGTCCCATTAGCCTTAAGCACATCTTGTATGATTCTTATCATTTGATTTTTTGACACTTGTAACCCCATTCTGGAGTTATGTGACCTCCTTTATCGGGGTTATGTGATCTCCCTTTACCAGGGTTATGTGGCCTCCCTTTACTGGGGAGTTATATGACCTCCCTCTTATACATTCTGGCCAGAGATTTCTGGGAGGTTATCCTGCAGTTTTCCTGTAGCTTACCTTAAATTACTTACCTGGGAGGATGCAGAAGGAGAAAGAAAGCTCCCCATACGGGCCACCACGTTTTCTGTCCAGCGGAACCAACACGGAGAAAGGAGACACCACTAATCTTTAGTTTGATGAGATTTATTGTGTCCTCCCTGTTTCTCTATCTCCTGCCTTTTTCTTCTTCTTTCTCTCTCCCTGCCTCTCCTGCCCTCTCCCTGGCTCCTAGCTTATCAGCCAATTATAGCAAAGTTTTCTCTCATGCAGGAGAGCATGTAGGGGAATGCCAGCATAACACTATATAAATCACAAGCTGTCCATGTGTGGCATGATTATAGATAGCCAATCCTTGAGCCTGGCATTAACACATCATAAGTCTCCAAGGAACTAGTAACAGCAAACAACCTTTAGGTACTCCCTCATTTTGCAGTCAGCGCCCGTTGGCTCACTGCCAGGTGCCATCTTGTCCAAGACGGCCCTCAAAACACCACCCTATAATATTAACAGGTACCCACACTGTCACAGGATCCCTTGGGAGAGAAATGATGTTGAACTTATTTACTTAGAAAGCAGTGGTGTTTCTTATTAAAATTAATAGTTTCAGTACTTAGAAGTAATTTTTTTGTTTTGTTTTTCTGCAGTGCTAGGGACTGAACCCCGGGTGTTTGTTCATGCTAGGTGAGATTTGTACCACATAGCTACACTCCCAGCACTTTTGTTTATTATTTTTATTTTTTATTTTGAGACAGGGTCTTGCTAAGTTGTTGAGGCTAACCTTGAACTTGCTGTCCTCCTGCCTCAGCCTCCTGGCAGGCACCACTGTGCCCAGCTGTTAGCATGATTTTTTTTAATCCTATGTTCACTTGTGATTTTCAAATTTTTAATTAAATATTGTCTACATATAAAATAATATTGAAATCATAGGTGTATGGTTTATTGAGAGGAAAGGCAGTAAAATGAATGCCTAATTTAAAAGTAGAACATTAACAATACTCTTTGCCCTTTCCCAGTCTCCACCTTTCCTGCTTCCAGAGAGAAACTGTCTTGAATTTTGATTTGCCTTACATTTAAAAAATTAGTTTATCATATTAATATATATTCATAAGCAACACAGGCTTTGTTCTGTATGTTTTCTAACTTGATATGAATGGAATCATAGTATATGTATTTTTCTCAAACTTCTTATTCTACTTGAGAACTGATTCTCCTAACTCTGTGGTTTGGTTGTATGGCTTCCTTTGTGGAAAGATAAGTTTGTTGTCATGGAACAGGCCTTCCATTGTTGGCTATCTTCTCTCTTGGGCTGCCTTTAAGATCTTCTTACCTGATATCTGAATGTGGATTTTTAGATTTGAAGTTTTTTTTTTTTTTTTCCCTCTTCTTTCCTTAAGCTCCTGCTGGGGTTTGTTAGGTTTTTCTGAATCCAAGGATTTTATTAAATGTGGAAAATTCTTAGTCATTGCTTTTCAGGTTTAGAGATCTCTGCTTATCTCTTGCCTTCTGGAACTCTGGTCAGATGTGTTGGCACTTCTCTTTTGTTGCCCTTGCTGCATTCATAGCGTGAGTACACTCAGCTCTGTCCATTTGCTCACTCTCTAGTGTGCTGTGCCTGATCTTTTAGTAACCAATCTACTAGGATGCTAATTTCAGTTTCTGTGTTTCATTTTTGAAACACAGCTTCATTTTAAAAACCTACTTTGTCATGCTTGGAGTCTCCTATTCTTGCCCATTATTTGGATTCCTCCTTTTATTTTCTCAGATTTGTCACACCTCTGGTAACCTCATGTCTGAGGTCTCTGTGGACCTGATTCTTCTCTGCTGTTGCTGTGGCATTCACCCCTTTTGCCTTATTTTCCTGTGTCCTGTGAATTCCCACTGTAGCCTCATATTTCTGGGATCCTTATTCTTGAGAATATTTGAGACCTGGGGTGGAGATGCATTCACTTCTGCCAGGTTCCTGGGGACCCTACCAATTCCTGATAGCTTTAAAATAAATTCTCTGCTTGAGTTTTCACAGGCTATTTAGGGACTTAAGAATTTGGATTATAAATCCCTATCAGGGCAAATTTGTGGCTATGATTTGCAGAGAGGTGAGTTTTCTTATCCTGTTTTGTGAAGTAGGTTTTTTAGTTCATTCTAGCACTGAGGATAAATCTCTGAGTCCCAGCCATGTATGGAGATTTCTTCCAACCTGACCTTGGGTGGGTCTTACACTTGGAACTTCTGAGTGCTTGATGGCAATCAAAGTGAGAACTAGGGTCATATATATTTGATTGATTCCCCATAGTGAAAGCAAGTTTCAGAGTTCCCTTGTCCTCAGGAGTCTTGCCTTCCCCTCATTACTGGCATCAGAGGATGTCTTTATTTGCCTTGGGTCTGGCATGCTTTCTGCTGTCACCATGCCCTCTTTCTGCCTCAGTTTTGTCATCTGTAAAATAGGTAATAATCAATCTCCTGGGCTCTTCGTGGGGTTTGATGAGTAGAGTGGAAAAGGTAGTACCACAGGTGTCCTTCTCATAGCAAAATGACTCAGCTCACCCAGATGGATACATATTTGGAGCCAAGATATGATTTGGTGAGCTTGGTAATTGGTGGCCTTGTAACCAGCCATGGATGCATGGAGTTTGCTGAGGGACTAGGGACCGCTTCCCAGAGGTAAATAGGCCTGAGCTGAGTTCAAAGAAATTAAAAGGAAGCTACACCTCCCCCTGAAAAACATGATAAGGAAATGCCCCATGTAGATTCCCTTGGTGGAAGGGTATGACAAGAAATAGGAACAGCAACAGTGGTGGAAAGGGAGCTGGGTGGGCACAGGTGGGAGAAAGACTCACCTGTCATGTGCCTTCCTGTGACTTTGGGATTTTATCTACTAATTACCTGTGTTTGTCATTGAAAACAGTAACTATAAGATGAGTTCTTTTTATTTTTGAGATAGAGTCTTGCTGTGCTGCTCAGGCTGACCTCAAATTTTTGTGCTCAAGTGAGCATCCCTAGTAGTCAGGGCTTGATATGTGCACTCCTGTGCCCCAGCTTCAGTTCTTCATTTGAAAACTAGAGGAAGGAATTTTTAAGATACCACTTGACTTCTATATATCTGTTAGGATTCCCAGCGAAGAAGTGGTCACAGTCAAGTAGCCTGTTCATAGGGTGGGTTGGGGAATTATACACACCACAATAAACAAAGCTAGCTTTGTAACTTCACCATGCAGCGTCCAATTAATTGTACCTCTGAGAAACTGAAATAGATTTGGAATGTGTTCTCTGTGCTTTATTCCTAGTTGGGTTCAAATTCTTATAATAATGACAGTAGTTATTTACCTGCTTGAGAGACCAGAAATTCATGCAAAGCCACTTGCTGTCCCTTTACTCTCCTGGGCTCAGGCCAGAGTGAAAGAGAAGTGCTGGACTTTGACATGAGGTTGCTGTTTTTCTACATTTTCATTCTTTGAAAAATTGTGTCAGCAAGAGATGGGATTTTGGGGTGTCCTGTGGACCCCCACCCCTTTTCTGCCTCTGGAAAGAGTTTATTGAAGCTGTCAGAACTGTTGGTGGAGGGAGGCAGTTTACTCTGGGCAGGCCCTGGGCTTCCACCCAGGTTTGTGCTGGGCCTGCCCCCACTGAAAGAGCACTCTGGTTGTGCATTTTATTTGCAGTTTATCCAGTGGAACATCCACAAGAGTGGCCTGAAGGTGTCTGAGTACAGCCTCCTCTCTGATGCCATGGGCCCCTTTGTACTGTCTGGTTGCAGTGGCCAAAAACAGGTTCACGTACCCAGAGACCAACCCTTCACTTTTGACTCACAGGGCAATTATATGCTGATGTGCTGTGCCACAGGGGGAGTCACCTACAAGGTAATTGGCTGATGGGGTCACGGTGGGCAAGGGAGCACTTTCCTGGAAGTCTGGACTTGGCCGAGTGGATCATGGCCATCTGACACACCCTGTATGCCAGTGAAGAAGCCCTGGACACAAGGCAGAACCTGAAGTCCTCTAGCTGCAGGTTGGGCCTGGGCCTTAGTGCTGGTAGAGAAGGCGGGATGGGACAGAATATGAGGCATCTGTCATCCTGTCTTAACAAGAATATGACCTCCTAACCCCATTCCTAGGGAATAATAACCTATCATAGCAAACACTGTGGAGTAGCAAGAAGAGTTGGGGAGTGTTAGAAGGGGGGAGCATGCCCCCCACAGAAAATGAGCTGGGTGGTTAACTGTAGTTACTTTAAAGAGGCATGGACTTCTTATTTCATGGGAGGGCATGGGTGAAGTACATCACAGTCCACATTTGAGGCAAATTTGAGGGTGTTATAACAACATGAGTTATTCGTGTCATATGTGTTCCTCAGCTTACACATTTATTTAATTCTCAAGTTTGAGCTGCCATGTTTCATGTGCTTTCTTTGTATAAGTGCATGAAATTGCAAGAACCTTCCATTTTACTAGTATTATCTGGTAGACCTAGTGATGAGGATTTGTGTTTGGCCTTGTCAGGTTCCTAGTAAATTCAGTTCTTAGTCTCAGTGTTCATTCTTTTACCACCTGAGGGTGGTATTTAGTCTGTAGGCCTAAGAAGTCATACAAGGTAAAATATACTCAGCGTCTCTTGTTGCCACAGATAGGACAGTGGCTGTGTGGCAGGGTGGCAGGCCATGGACTCAGGACTGTGGAGTGTACCAGGGACATGTAAAAGCTGATCTCTGTTCACTTGGGCCTCACATTCAAATTAGAAAGAAACACTATGGGTGAAGGAACAGTGGTGTGGTGTTGAACAGTTCCAAGATGTGGAATCTGAGTGGGGACTGACTCCTCAGGGAAGACCCTGGGGAGGTGGCAGGCTGTAAGTTGGAGACTCTGGAAGGAGGGGGAGGAGGATTTGGGTAGACTGGGAAGAAGGCAGGCTGTGGACCCCATGTGGCAGCAGTGAGCAAGGAGTTCATGGCAGGGTAAGGGACGCTGCATATGGGGACAGAGGAGGTGCTGGGGTGGAAGTCAGGTGGCTTCTAGACAGACCTGCTGTGCACAGTGAAGTCAGGGTTCACTGTCAGCGAGGTACCTCTTTTCTACAAAGGATGGTTCTTTTGCTGTTTCTTGTCCTCTCCCTAAAAATTAGGTCCACAAGGTCTCATAATGGTGCATCTCTCAGTGGAGATACTCATGAAAAGCTTCCTGTTTCCAAGCCTCGTTTCATTCTCCAAAGGTTTAGTTGGTTTTTGGAGGATGGACTTGGCCCTCTGTGGGGATCTGTGTGGATGTGTATGAGTTTTATTTTTGATCATGCAGTCTTTTCATTTGCCCAAATGAACTTTGATGATTTGTAGTCAGACTCACTCTACAATTAATTAGTTGAAAGATTTCCCTGTGAAATTTTTGAAACACCAATACTGGCTTCCAGTTACTTAAGGACTCTACTGAACATCAAGTCCCAGTTTTATATTCTATAATTTAAGTTAATTGACATTTTTACAAATGCTTTCTCCATGATGGCTGAACACTTCACACCTCTTCTCTGTTCAGCAATGTTGAGTACTTCAGCTGCTCTGGTTTTCTGTTCTGTTAGTGGCTGACCTTCACACATCTGCCTGACTGCTGGAGAGTGGTGCTGGTGGGATGGAGGAGAGCTGCATTTACACATCCATCCAAGGCCTTCCTATGTCAGGGCCGTTCTGGATGCTGTAAGCTGGCCTTGCTGCAGGAGAGAGCTAGAACTTCCCTCCTTGGCTTTTGTCCCCTGATGGAAAGCCAAACTTATGTAAATAAGCAGATGCATGAGCAGATGTCAGCTAGTGACAAATGATGCTGTGAGAAAACACAGGTGGGTGCAGAAGGCACTGGCCCATGGCACATTCAAGGCAGCAGAGAAAGTGACATTTTTAAGGAGCTTTGCAGGGACGTTTTTTCCACATGAGGTAGACCAACTATAGTCAGGAAAGTGAGATGTTTTATGGTCCAGGAAGTTAATGGACTTTCTGGAAAGGTGGGTATGTGGCCTGAGCCACATCCTCAGATTTGGGTGACTGCCCCAGGCTCAAGACAGTTTGGCCACCAAAAGTGGATAAAATGGATGTGTTCATGAGTGAGGACTGCTGACAGTTCATTCTCTGTCCTGTCCTCTTATAGCTGGGTTGTGATTTGAAGTTTCTGGAGAGCTGCTTGAGCCTGGGTGGCCACAAGGCCCCTGGGGTCACTGAGGACTGGAGCACTGCCATGGACTATGGGACCTGCTTCACTGACTCCATGGATGGCAAGATCAAGCTGACCACACTCCTGGCCCATAAGCTCTGAAGGACCTGCCTTGAGCAACACCACAGAGCAGTATTGTCCTGAAGCTGAGGGAGAACAGGACACCCTCCTTCCAGGTCCCTGCCAGTGCGGCAGAGCTTCAGGCAAAGATGGTCCAGGGGACTCAGGACTATCCAGCTGCAGTGACTAGAACAGGAGTCACAGGGAGCAGGTGGCATGTTCTTCCCAGAGAACCAAGTTGTGGTCTGTGTAAAGGCATCTTCAGACTGTGGGAGGAGAGCCCAGGAAGGAGAAATGGTGATTGCTGCTGTGTTGGCAAGGAGAAATTGACAGTATTTTGTATATATTTGCTTATTTTTCTTTTTCTTTTTTTTTTTTAAGAATGCCTTGCAGTCACTTGGTGTCTCTTTCTAGGATGCATGTGTCACTTTTTCCCTGCCTTTTCTTCCCCACACCAGCTCTTACTTGCCTCACTAGCCATCTGTTCACCTGGGCTTTGTGGAACCACAGCATACTCTTCTGTTTTGTCTGGGCTCAAGGTGAGACCAGAGTGTCTCTGTCTTCCCTGAGAGATGGTGGCTTTTGTTACAGAAGCCTCTCCAGATGAGAGCAGGTACACAGGCCTCCACAGCTGGTGGCCCAGCTCCATCTGGTGGCTGCTGTTCCTAGCTCCTCATTTGGTTGCTCCTCTCATTCTTCCAACTTGATGCCCTTGAACTTAAACACTGCCAGCTGCCTTCACTGTGCTGGCAAATGGTGAGAGGGCCAGCTCCCTGAGCATGCTACTGGAAGGACACCTTGGTTTCAAGCCTGCCCACCTGAGGCTGAGCTGAACCTGGACCAGTGGTGACCATGCCCCAGCCTGGGCACCTTGAAGAGGAAGATCCTGTCACTATGGGAGCTGAGGCTGGGCAAGTGCAGAAGCCACCATGGATGGGTGGGCCTGGATCTGGGGCTCCCATGATTCTCAGGATGAACCATGTAGGGGTACCTGTTTCCACCAACTTCTTCAGAAAGTCAGTTTATAGCTTCTTTGGGCTCCAGTCCAGTTCTGGGGGCAGGGCTGGAATGACTTCTTTCTGCTGGGACTAAGGGGCAAGTAGGGAGGCCCATATGCATGTGGCTTGGTTACAAAAAGCAGCAGAGACTTCATGGTAAGTACTTGTCCTGTTTTACCCACTTCCACCCCTAAAGTAAAGAAAACCAAGACTTCTCCATTGCCACGTCCCCACCTTCAGCACTGAAACAGCCATCTGATCTGTCTCACCTCAGGATTCTGGGGGACAGTATAAAGGGTCTTGAATTTCATCTGAGAGTTCATAGTTCAGTTTTTACTCTCCTCATCTCAAAGTCCCTGTCTTAAGACCCTTTCTCTCAATACGGTCCCCACAACTTGCCAAAATGGTTTTAAGGAATACAGCAACACAACACACAAATCCCTGGTGCTCCTGCCCCCACCCCTTCCAGGAAGAGTGCTCATCCTCAAAGCCCATTGTAAGCTCAATCTCTCCTTTAAACACTCTGCTCATTTGCACCCAAGGACCCAAGGTTCCCTGTTCTGTTACCTTTTGTGAAGGCAGAATAAAAGAAAGTCATTGAGGCAGGCCCAACCTCAGTCCTGAACCCGCCCATCTGCCAGGTGCTGACCTCCTGGCTTGGCCTGTACTGAGGGCCCTGCAGGTGCATTTCCCCATCAGATTTTCTTCTGCCCTCTCCTCAGGTACCTGCCAGTGCTTCTGCACAAGCTTTGGGCCAAAACTCAGCCCCCTTAGTGTGATGTTCAAATACCTAGGAGCTCAACATTTGGGAGTACAGTATGTATACAATGTGGACTGACTAAATTCAGTCAATTAACATTACATGTAGCTCACACACACAAAAATACAATTTTATCTGTCAATTTAAAAATAAAAAAATTTAAAAAACCCAAGTGCTTCAGGTGTTGACTCCAGTGCCTGCTGATCTCACAGCCAGGTTCCTTGCCAGTCCAGGGCCTCTCCGTGCACCAAGACTCTTTATGGAGACCCATGGGACTCATTTTCCAGCTGATCACTGAGAGAAGTTTTAAGGAGAGAAATGTTCAGGGGGTAGTTATACTGAGCAAGTATTTTGTGTTCCTTTAGACACAAAGGGAAATGATGCTTTTCCACTCCAGCCTTTTAGGTTCGTGCTGGCTCACAGCCTGTAGGAGCCAGGACCCTTGAGGTCAGTGACTGATGCCTTAGCAGTGGCCAGGGAGAAGCCTTTACTCCCTGTGTTGGGTCCTGCAGAGCCTGGAGGCTGGCTTGGTTCAACCATGGTTAAGTTGATCCCTACAGTGGCTGGCCTTTTGGGGACCTGAAACCAGTGGCTTATGTTCTTATACCTGGATTTATTTAAAATTTCTACCCAGCCCACTTTCCTAGTATTGAGGATTAGCATTCACAAAGAGCCTGGGAGGCCCTCTGGAGAAACAAAAGCACCATAGGGGAAGAGAGAGCTCTTCCTGTTGCAGAGTGAAGGGGGCTCAGGCTCTGTGCAGCCTGTTTCTAATTAGTAACTATGCTGTTATTAGTTGATCAGCTGTAAATCGCATATCAATAACTGTCTCATTTCTCATTTGAGGACAGATGGTATCAGATCTGATCATTTTATCTCAAAATGCAGGGGAAGACCTCCCCTGGGACTACTTGCCTTCGTCTTTTCAGTCCTGTCTGATCTAGGAGCTTTTCAGGCCTCCTTTAGGCTATTTGAAGTCACAAGTGTGATTTTAACGGAGGTTATCTATAAATGGCAATCGCAGCGCTCAGCGTCGCTGAGTGCAGTTAACACACCTGGGCAGCTAGGTAGAGCCAATCTGAATATTAAACATTAGTAACTTCTACATTACTTTATGATCGTACCGTGAACAGAGACTTTGACTTCTCTCCCTGCACCTCTGGGATGCGTCGCCAGGTGGGGAGCACTGAACTTGTTTCCCGTGGGATCCTGGGAGGGGCTATCGAATGCAGAACCCCCTTCCCTTCGTCTAATTTCTGATCCCGGGCCCTGGGAATCAGCACTTTGACTTTGCAAAAGCTGAGGCAGCCTCTCCTGCTTCTGCTGGCAAGAAGCCAGGGCCGCGCTGGCTGCAGGGGGTGCCGCAGGCCTCTGCTCGCACTCCCTGGAGGGCTGGGGGCTGGAGGTCGGGAGTCGGAAGGGGCGGGCAGCGCGGACCTGACACAACCGTCCGGAATCCTCCTCCGGGACTCGCCCGGAGGCCAAGAAGGAGGCGCTAAGACCTCTGGACAGAGATCTGGCAGCGCAGCAAGGCAGCATAGGGCCTTGGCGTGCTCCTCCAGAGTAGGCCCGCTCTGCGGGGCCTACGCCTTCTGCGGATCGGAATGAGCTGCTCGCCAGCTCCCTGGTCTGGGCAGCCACCGTCCGCGTGGTGCAGAGCCCCTGCGTGTACCTTCCTGTGTGTTTGCACCGCCCAGTAGGGGCGAGCGCATGGGGTGGGTTCCCAAGAGTGAGATGAGAAGTGCTGGCAGACCCCTGTCATGCGGGGCCTCGGGTGAGATTTCTCTAAGGTCCACCAGGTGTGCCCCAGTGAGCAGTGAGCTGCACAGAACGTGCGTCCAGGGGACGCTGCCAACCTGAAGCAGGGTGGGCACAGGGCTGGCTGTCTGCAGGGCCTGACAGAGATCCTGGATGGCTGATCTTTTTGAGCCTGTGCAAATGAACTAGGTCTCAGTTCCTTGTTTGTAAAGTGAAATTAATGATATGCATCTCCCGGTCTCATTTCTGCATACAGAGAACGTGGCACTGGGCACTCTCTAGATGGCAGGAATGACTGCATCAACGTGCAAATTTCAACAGAAACTAAAGTACATTGGCCAAGGTCTGTCCCATAGCCTATAGATTAGGATGCTGGCCTGCTCATTTTTTTCTTAAATTGTAAACAGCCATTTTGGATGCACAATAAATTATCAAGTTATAATTTGGAGAGGGGTCTTATTCTTTGCTGACTACCCCTTTCTAGGCAAACTCTCAGTAAGATATTCTTAGGAATACTTGGGTTGATTCCTAAGTGGAAAGTGATGACATAGTCTCTCAGTCACAGCTCTTTCAAGGTGGGGACTGATCTTAAGGTGGGAGGGGCTCAGGTGAAATCAACTGGGGATAGGAAAAAGGGAACCCAAGTTAGATCAGAGGTTGGTGAAGGTGGGGAGATCTTTATTCTGCAAATCTGGGGAGCCAAGCAGTTAAACTTCCTGAGCTCTCTAGCAGTTAAAGTCTGACCAATCAGAAGAATCTGCATATTAGAGTTGGGAGGGTGTTGACCAATGAAGCCTTTCTGTGAATCAGAATTGTTCTTGTGACCCCCTCACTGTAGAGAAAGTGAGAAGCTGGACTTGGGGCAAATTTGAGAGAGATCATGGGAGATGTTTTGGGAATTGGCTGGACACCCTGAATTCAGTAGCACCTGGGTGCAGTGGGTCCATGAATGCAGGGACTACAGGGAAGTGCTTCTGGTTGGGTCGGTGGGGAGGTCTGTTTTTGGGTATTGGGGCAAGTCTCTGGGCTTGTCTCCCCAACCATCATCCTGCTTGCCACCAAACCTCCTATTGGACATGCTGAGAATGCCCCTGATTCTGGGGCCCTGGTGACCCTCTGAGTCACCTCCAGCCTGCCCAGGCTGACTGGAAGTGTTTTAGCTTAGAATTTACCAGACTTTGTTCTTTGTAGGCTTTAAAGATTGGTGCCCTTTTGGGAAAATGAGGCCTCTAAATCCTGGTGTGACAGGAGTAGGATTTGCTGTCCTGAATCAAGTCACTAAGCTCAGGTCCTGACTCCTTATTGGGGGAAACTACAGAGATGGAAACCTTAAAATCTGGGAGCAAAAAGAGGGTCCTTCCCTCCTGGATGACATCCCAGGTGGCTGAGAGGAGGGTGGTGCCAGTGAAGACCCCCAATAGGAGGAGAATGGCAGCAGGGTCAGTGGCAGCAGGGTAAGCCAACCTCTGGTCAGGGCACTCCTGGGGAAGCTCAGGAGGGAAGAGTGCCTCTTAGTGGCCTCAGGCCTGTGGAGTGGGCAGAGTGAGGTAGGTGGAATTTCCCTCCCAGTCTCTGGAGCTCTTAGGAAGGAAGCTGAGCAGTCCCCTCAGAGTGGGGTGCCCTCCTCTGGCCCTGTGTGGTTGAGGTCTCCAGTGCCAGAGCCTTAAATGTCAGCACACGTAGGGTGGGCTTGGGATACTAGCCAAGCTCCCCAAATGCCAGTTGTCAAAATATTAGTATCTACATTTACAACAGAAATTATAACTTCAAGTGGGCAAGCTCAATGGAGCCAGTCACTGGACTTCCTGAATGGTGCCTGCTTATCCTATGGACAGAGATTTGGGGACAGGTGGATGAACACCAAGAAGTAAGAAACTGTAGGTGGGTTAGTGAAATGATGGTAATGTTGGGGAGGAGGGTCTTCAGGGTGCTAGCATCATGCAGGAGGGGACATCTCTGCCACTCTTAGACAGGCCCAGGCCCTCAGAACACTCCCCTCTGGATCCTCCTTTTCTGCCCAGCCCCCCTTTGTGATTGTTGCAGGCATTTTAAATGTGTTCATGCCTTCCAGTCTATTTCAGTCATTTTGTCCTATAAGGCCTGTATCTATGCATGTCCACTATGTGTGTTTCAAGATGTGATTCTCAGGAGCTGGCCTTGTCCCCAGTTCCAGCTTCTTATTGTGAGTTAGTGGAGGGTATGAGGCCCTGTACTTGGCACTGGGTGACCAGGAGGAAGAAGTCATGTTTCTGCCCCAAGGAAGGTGCTGTTGTGTGCATCCCTGGTGGGAAGGCCAGGGATACAACTCTCCTGCTCTCATTTCCTTCTTCCTGTGAGCCTGGAGATCCTCTGTCCCCATTTGTGACTTCAAATCTTTGTTTCAGAACCCCTGCCATGAAGACTGTGTACTGCATGAATAAAGCAGAAATAATGGATGTAGCTCTGGGGATCCTGATTGAGGTAAAGTCAGCTGTGTCCCTTTCTGCTCTTATGACCAGAGACTTCATAGACAGAAACCAATCCAAGGTCCTTGGTCACTGTCAGGGATTCTGCTTTTGTTAGCTGGCTTCTTCCATATGTTCTTTCCCTTGTTTTTCCCTCAGCCATGCTGCCCCTGGCCTTCCCCATGTGGGGTGAGCCTTTGGGTCTATATACCTGGAACAGGTGTGTGTGAGAGACAGCATGCACCATGACTCTGTGTTGGTATGTGTCAGGGACACAAAATGTTCACCTGATTGTGTTCTCAGAAGGGTCTCAGTAGGCCAAGATACTTCTCAACTTCTACACCTCTCCTTAGCAGAATGCTGGGGAAGTCATTGGCTTCCTGAAGTAATAATCGGACCACTGTACAGTTGTATAGCACTTTGCAGCTTATCATGTGCTGTTTTACACAGTGTATTACCTCATTAATCCTCACAATAACACTTGGGGTTTATTAGTTCACATACTGTTACCCCAGAGAAGCTGGGACTCAGGGTTTCCTTAGTTCTGTGATGCAGCCTGGGCCCCTCCCATTCTCTCACCTTACATTCCTATTGGTTTCTTCTTTCTGCTCAGCTGTTCCTAACACCCCTGTTCACTGGTCTCCCAAGTTGGTTCTGATTGCTTAAGAACCTGAGGAGTTTGGGGAGGAGTCTGTGGGAGTGATGCCTGGCCTGGTCATGTACAGTTGCTTCTGGATCTGTCCCACCTCACCAATGGACATTGAGCCTGTCATTTCTTCTACTCCACAGTGCTGCACATAGGAAAAACCTTGGGAACTGTCACCTCTGGTGGATGATGATAAGCTGGAGCTCTCCCCCATCTGGTCCATATCTCCTCACACAAGTTCTGGGAGCAGCAGTGAGGAAGAGGATGATGGGAAATACAGGGCTGCCTGGGGCCTCAGCCCTTCCCAGGGGCTGGGGCCTTCTAGCACTACCTGCAGTAGCCCCAGGGAGGTGGAGGAGGAAGATGTGTTGAAATATGTCAGGGAGATATTTTTCAGCTAAAGATAAACTCTTCACTGGACTTTCTTCAGAGAGCTGCTGTGGGGGGCTGTAGCCTCCACCCCCACCCCAGGGTGCAGGTGTGGCTATCTGTGCTCCCAGCTTTGCTCCTCCCTGGGCCTGGCATCCTAGATCAGAAGCTCCAGGTGCCCTGGGCCTTCCTGCAGGGGCTGCTGTTTCCAGTGGGACAGTGAGAACTCAAAACAAGTTCCCATTAGAGTTTCTCCTCATCTGGCACAGAGGGTTGGAATCCCAATTGTCAGTTTTCAACATTCTAAAGAAAATGAGGCCACAGGATCCAGCTTTTAAGAACCAAAGAGACAATAATGTTCAAGGAAAAGCAAGGCTGCTGAATAACTGGTTCCCAGGCTTTCATCAGCATGATCTCTCCCCTTCAGAGGGGTGAGGGCCAGCCTCGAAGACACACAAGCTGCCCACAGTTCCCACTCCACCTGGGAGTGTGAGGCTTTCCATGCAGAGACTGGCAAGCCAGGCCGGCCTCCCTGAGCTGCCACCTCTCTTCTACCCGGCAGCTTCTACCTTTTCTTGGGAAGGTTTAAAGCAAGAATGGATTGGGAGCCCAGAGACACTAAGGACAAAAGATCACACCAGAGTCCATGTTTCTGCCTCTGTATTCAGTGTGGCTTTGGAAAGGCATAGAATGAGTACATCATTGCCATACAGGTTTTCCAACATACAGGTGCCAGAAATTCAGAGTTCTCCAATGCATGGGTTGTGGTGCTTCTCTCCTTTCCAGTTCTGAGTGGAGATGAGAGGGGACATAGCCTTTGTGGATCCATTTGGTCTAGTCCACCTTCTCTGGTCCAAGGATCTGGTGCATTCTGCCCCACCCTCCAGGGTCACAATGATAGAAGTGCATGCCCGCTGACCTCTGCTCTGTCCTTTGTGGATGGACCTTCCAAACCTCTAATTTTCTTTGTACCACGTGTGTTCTGTCTTTATTGGATCCCTTGGATCCTTGGATCCATTATTGGATCCATTTCTAGGCCATGGGGATGGAGTACTGGTGAGAAGCTCATTGCAGCAAGCCACTCATCACTGAGGAAGGAGTGAAGATCCTAACCAGAGCCTGAGGGACACTAGGTGCTCTTTCATAATGATCCTATTTGCTCCCATAAACCATCACTAGTTCAAGTTTGGCAGTCTTACAGATCAACCTGAAGATCTGGCTCCATACCCTCATGAAGCTAGAGGAAGAACTGCCCAGATGAGTTAAATAAAACAGGAATTCATGTGGCAATTATGCATGTGATTTTATGACATCCTCAGAAGTCCTAATGTAGAGACAATCCTACACTAAGAAGCCACAGGTGGCCCTGTCTTTACTGCCTTGGTCTCCTTGACACTGGGGTCCCACCTGCTCTGCAGAGTTCCATCTCCTGGAGCTCAAGAGCAGCATTAGCTATGAAAGAAGGTGGTGGAGGAGACATGCCAGCCTCTGGTTTTCTGACTCTTCTCTGAGCATAGTGAGAACTAGTCCTCATGATCACTTAGGCCTTTAGGTAGGTCTAACAGCTCTCCAGCTGGCACTTGTCCTTCTTGGCCCTTGGAGGGAACACAACCATGGCAATAAGTAAAAGAACACATAAAGTCTGGGCCAGACCAAAGCTAGGAAGCCAGGCCCCAGGAGAGAGAGGTTGACCCACCTCCATACATAGGAGAGGAAGAGGCCCAAGCCACCAGCTAGCAGCATGGAGGACACTGCCAATAAGCTCACTGCCAGCTGCCACTCCCCCTCATCACCATCATACTAGGTGAGGAGGAGAGTCAGGGGGACAAAGAGTGTGAGGACCAGGGCACCATACATACCAACCTGAGACACACCCCAGGCCTCCAGCTCAGGGAAGTGGAGACACTGGAGGGACCCCATGTCCTCATTCCACAGGCAGAAGTTCTAGAAGCCATTTCTCAGGTTGGGCAGGTCAGCAAGTTTGGCAGCCTTCCAGAGGAGAGCATAGAACAGCAGGGAGATGACCACAACCACCAGGATCATGATGTCCATGAAGAGCAGATGGTCGCCCTGCAGGGGCCTGGGGATGGCCAGCACTCCCCCGCTTTGCAGGGGACCTGAAGGGAAATCCCACCAGTGAGTGTCCAGCTCTCCCTCTGCTCACACCCTCCATCTTCACAGGCTCACAGTCTTTCTTTGGCAAACTTGTCCTAACCCACCCTACCAGGACAGGAAGTCCCAGGAAACCTACAGCCAGGACCCACTCATGAGTGATCATCTGCCCCTTGGGTTTGAGGTCAGGAGGAAAAGTCTCTTCCAGACTGCTGTGAAGGCCTGAAATGTCCCCACTGAAATGCCCTTCAGTTAAAGGATTTTCTACAGCCTAAATGCCAGAAGCTGTTGGAAGCACTCCTGAGGAAACTTCTCATCCTTACAGTGGGTGGGTTTAATAGTGGAGGACAAGGGTCACTGTCAGCAGGGTCCTGAAGGTGGAGGAAGGTATGGAAGAACTGTGGAGCCATGGCTCTCACTGTAGCTATAGTGGCAACCACCCAGAGAGCCATAAAAGCCACACATCAATTGAATCTGCCCTTCTGCACTTGGCATGGGCATTGGTGTATTTTGAAAGCTCTGAAACACTGGGATGTGAACCTAGGCCAAGGACCACTGCCAGCCTTTCTCTCTAATGTAACTTGCCTGTTTTGAGAACTCAGTACTGGGACATACATGATGTCACCTGCTAATGAAATTCCATGCCAGCACTCATTACTTTGAAAACATCTAAAATTTTTTTTCTGAAAACAACAGTGATATATACTAGTTCTAGGACATTTAGAAAATGTTTTAAAAGAAAAAAAAAAGCCCTTTTATCCCATCACACACATAGAACCAACCACTGTTAATATTTCAGTAATATTTTCCTATATGTTGATGTATTTTAAAATAACCATTGTGTTGAACATAACACTTTTTTCACTGAAAAGTCCGTGTTATGGAGTTAACAATTACACTAGCATTTGACAAGTCATCTACATTTTTCACCATTGTGATAGTGAAGATGCTTGTAGGAATCTTGTTTGGAATCTGATTTTTCCTTGGGTTAGATATCTAGAAGGGCCATCACAGTCAAGATAAGCACATCATAGTGATCCTGCAGCATCTTGCCAAATTGACCTGTTGGAACTTGCTAATTGCAGTCCTTCTAGGTGTATATAAAAGCACCCAGGGGCTGGGATTGTGGCTCAGTGGTAAGAGCGCTTACCTAGCATGTGTGAGGCACTGGGTGCATTTCTCAGCACCACATATGAGTAAGTTAAATAATGAAATAAAGGTTCATCAACAACTAAATAAGATTTTCAAAAAATAAAAAGTGCCCATTTCATTATACTCATTATTTGAAAAAAAAAAATTATTTCTACTATTTTGCTCAGAAGAGTGTATTCAAATTGGCCTCTGAAACAGTAGCCTGTATCCTGGGGCTTCATCTATGTCCATTTTCCACATAAGTAAACCAGCTTTTTACATCAAGAGTGGAGAGGGATGCATAGCTGCAATCTGTGTGATGCATGCACTGGAGACCAGATACCAACTGGTGCCCTGATACCTAGTGGTGCCCTGTGAGGCTTGCCAGGTGGGGTCCAGCAGTGAAGTGTGTGGTAGCCACTGGTGAACTGGGGAGGAACCCAGAGACCCTAGGGATCAGCTCCTCAGGGGCCTGTGGGGAGCAGCCCCCCCTTTCCCACAGCCACCTGATTCTATTTGACACATTAGTTCTGCAAAATCAGAAAGGGACCAAGTGGAACAAGGCTCACAGCAAGGGCAGCTGCATTCAAAGGACCTAGAAATGAGAATAGGGATTCATCAGACCATTGTAAAGAGAGAGACATGGTGGTGAGCAAGCCCTTGTCAGGACAGCAAGCACCTGAATCTGTGCTGCCTCCCCAGGTACTGGGCAGCCCTGAACAGCCTGCTCTGCTCCCAAATTGGAATGGAATCTCAATTGTCTGTTTTATTCAGTTTCCAATGTTCTACAGAAAATGAGGCCATGTAATCCAACTTTTAGGAACCAAAGAGACAATAATGTCCAAGGAATAGCATGGCTGCTGAGGAACTGTGGCTCCTAGGCTTTCATCAGCATGATCCCTCCCCATCAGTAGCCCTTGCCCCTCCAGCCAGCCTCAAGACATAACAGCTCCAGCCTGTGCCTTCCTTCCCTCCAGAACATTCCCAAGGTATTTTGCATGGTTTTTCATACTTAGCAAATTTAATAACAGCCTACACTTACATTTGTAATGGGTTTTGGTATTTGAGGAAGTGGATGGATTTCTAGGGTGGAGACCTGATCTACACTGCTGTGCTACAGAAAATAAAACCCATGAACAAAGCAGGATAGGAGATGGGGTACTGTTTAAATGTACCCTCCCATTTATCCGGTTTGAATCCTAGTTCAATTGAAACACCATTATCATCAAACATTTTTGACTTGAAGACAGAGCACAACTTAACAAAAATTTCATGGCTGTTCAGAAAAGAGTGTTTGTCAGCCACCTCACACTGCAGCTCCTGCCACAGGCAGGGAGCCTGTTTTTAACTTTTTATTTTTTTCCCCCAGTGGACTTTTAGAGGTTTCAGATGGAGAATGAAGCAAAATAAAACTGGAGCCAAGAAATGCAGGCGTGTGGAGGAGGTGGCTTGCTTCTCCTCCTCACCTCTGTATGTGTGCAGTCAAGTTCTGCTCCCATGGCCAGGGCTGGAGACTCTCTGCCATCTGCTTCCACTTAGAATTTAAAATTGCAGTCTTCCACTGAGCCGCAGCTCCTCTCTGTCCTCCATTGTCGCTTTGTGTGGCCCAGCATCTGCTCAGGCTGCATCTACCCTCAGCCACTCCCCAACTCCCAAAGTCCCACCTGACTGCCTCTCTAAAACCTTCTGTGCTTCCTGAGCATTCCTGGATGGTCTTCATCATGGACACAAGAGGAAAGAGGAACTTTTTTTTTTTTTTTTTTGGAATGAATGAATAAATGAAAATGTGCTTGGTGTCCTTGTATTTCACTGACATGTGTTATGTCCACATTGTAACCAGACAGTGGAGTTTCTTGAGTGAGATGCCATCTTCTTGTCCCACACATTCCCAGCACAGTACTGGGATGGTCCATTTGTGCTTCCTACTGGAAATATGCAGACTTTAGGAACCGGGTCCAGGCAGGTTAGAGGCTGGTCTTTTCCTAAACATTCACATGACAGTGTCAAGATACACAGTTGGAAACCTGTGACACTCACTGTTTTCCCTGCCCCAAAGTCCGTCCTTTTTTTTTTTTTTTTCATTTTTTAAACAATCCTGGTGATCATGTTCTCATGACGATGAGCTTTTTAATTCCTTTTAATGACCAGCCAGTGCTTCCTTCAAAGGGCAAAAGGGTAGACTGCTGAGTCATTGTAACCATTTTTAGATGAACATTTTCCTGTTTATAAGTAATACATGCCAGTTGCTGAAAACTAGAAAATATTTGAAAATGTAGAAAAAAGACTAAAACCCATCTGTAACTCATGGTCATAGAAATAGCCACTCTTGGCACTCTGTAAGGTTGTTTTATAAGTTAGGATCACATAAATATACGTTTGCATTCCACTTTGTGAACATCATTGTAAAATAAATGTTTCCATATATTCTAGAAATGTTTCCTAAATGACACTTTTAAGGGCTTCATATAGTGATATCAGAGCTTAAAGTGTTTATAAACTGTATTTTATACCATTATTTTATAATAATATAATGATATTGTGACTATGTGAATCAATTTATGCTCCCAGCAGCAGTGTAAGAGAATGCTTATCTGTTTTTTTAAATTTTTCTCCCAGCTTTATTTTTTTATTTTTTGTTCCAGAGTAATGGTGTCACTATTCTGTACCAGGCTGGCCTTGAACTCTTGGGCTCAAATTGTCATCCTGCCTCAGCCTCCCAAGAGCTAGAACTACAGGCATGTGCCATTGTCTGCAAGAATGCTTGTTCCCTAGAATTGCATATTCTTGAGTACTTTAGTCTTAGTGACAGATGACTTGTTATTTTCATTCAGAGTTAGTAAAGTTCAATATTTTCAAGTAATGACCACCTATATTTCTTCTTTTATGAAGGGTTATTCTTTTGCTGAATCTACACCAAGTCAATTTTGACAAATCTAAGCAGTCAAATTTATATCAATGACTCAAACCACTCAAGTTAATATTGAGGAATCTATCAAGTTGGGTTGATAGGATCAAATCTACTTAGATGAATCAATATTGATGAATCTACACCAAAGGGTCTATATCAATAAATCTACCCCAACTGGTAGATATCAATGAATCTCACCTATGGATCCATATAAATGAATCTACTCTTAAGTGTGAATATCAATGAATCTACACTGATGGGTTGATATTGGTGAATCCCTCACATCAAATCAAAATGGACAATTCTACCCCTTAGAGTTGATATTGACAAATCTACCCCTTTGAATCAATATTGATCAATCTACCCTGAAGAGACAATATTAATGAATCTACCTAATAAGTGGATATGAATGAATATACCTGATGGGTGGATATCAATGAATCTACCCTGCTGGGTGGATACTGATGAATCAGCCTCTATAGTTTGATATCTATGAATCTACCTTGATGTGCTGAGATGGGCAAATCTACCCCACCTGGTCACTGTTGATGAATCTACATTGACCACTCAATATTAATGAATCCACAAGTTGATATGGACACATCTACTTCAATGAGTTGATAATGATGAATCGATACCAAAGAGTTGATAACAATGAATACATACTGACTAGTTGATATTGATGAATCTACACCAAGGGACAATATCAACAAAACTACACCAACCAGTCGATATCAATAAATCTACCCAACTGGTCAATATTGATGACCTATACTGACCAATCAATATGGATGAATCTCTACCAATGAGTTGATATCAACGAACCCAAATTGATGAATCAATATTGACAAACTGATATCAACAAATCTACAGTGAAGTAATAAAATTGACAAATTTGCATTGATGGATCTACACAGATGTTTTGACGTGATGAATCTACACAGTTGAATCAATATCAATGAATCTACAATGATGTCACAAATTGATGAATCTACACAATTTGATATTAATGAAAGTACACTGGGTCAATACCAACAAATCTTCCCTGTTTATTCAAATTTGATGAATGTACAGTGATGAGTAAAAACTGATAATCTACACTGAAGCATCTACACCAATAGTCAATATCAAAAAATGTACACCAATGAACCAATGCAACAAATCTACCTCATCGAGGTGATATCAGTGAAAATACCCTGATGAGTAAATATTGAAATACCTATTCTAACAAGTTAATATTCATGAATCTATTCCAAAGTCAATATCGACAAATCTATACCAATGGCACAATATTGACAAATCTATCCCATCAAGTTGGTATCAAATAATCTACCCTGACCATTTGTAATTGAGGATTCAGCTTCTACAAGTTATTTATCAAAAGTAGCTCCTATATCTTGTGGAATGTTTAGGGTGATAGGAAGGTATTTTGCTCTAATAAGGACTCTTGTTGGATCTGTAGTGTAGTTTCAGGATTGAGAGTGATCATGAGGAAGATGAAGCCCTGACAAAAATTTTGGAACTTTTCTTTCCTCACCTAAGTTGAGGAAAGAAGCTAGAGATTGAATTAATACCCATCAGGCCTAAATGATTAAGTCTTCACAAATGTCTGTACAAGATGTGGTCACAGAGTTTTTGAATTGCTGTACACAAGCAAGCTTAAGGAGAGTGTTGCACCCCAACTCCATGTGGGCAGAGTCTGTTGCACTGGGGACCCTGCCAAGCCTCATCCTGTGAACCTTGTCATTTGACCATAATTTTGTCTTTTATAGAATGTCATCAAAGGTGGGCCATATAGCATCTTGTCTCTTCAGTTGATTTTATTGCACTTAACAGCACAATAGGTAGAATGCATCTGTATTTATTTGTAACTTTGTGATTTATTTCTTTCTATTGTGGATGGGTTGTGCATTCACCTGCAGAAAAGTGTTTGGATATTTTATCTAATCAGCATCATAGATCTGATGTGTATAATTGTGTGGTAGTTTTGGTTAGGCATGCTTTTTCAGAGCATGTTTCCAAATGCAGATTAATTATGGGCACAGAGTTGGGTCAGAGATTAAACTTGATTTGCCTTAGAAGGCACTGACACACCATCTTCAAAAGTGACTGCATAATGTGTCTTTCCAACAATGCCTGAAAATGCTGGTGTTCCATATCCTACTTTTTCAGTGTAATGACTTCTTAGAGTTTACCAGTGGTAATTGCAGTGCCAAGCTACTATTGTTTTAATTTATTATTTTCTAACATGATAAGATAGTGAGCTTCAATGAGTATAACTATTTTCTGATTCTTTACTTTCTTGTTCAGGTGTCTGGTCAGATATCTACTTTTGGACATTGGAGATTGAACCCAAGGATGAGTAGTCACTGAGTCACATCCCTAGCTCTTTCTTTGTTCTTGTTTTGGTATTTTTATTTGAGACAGTGTCTCCTTAAGGCTGGTCTCAAATTTGCAATCCTTCTGCCTCAGACTTTTGGGCAATTGGTATCATAGGTATGCAACACTTCAGTTGGAAAAAAATGTTAAATTTTTAAGTCCATGTTATCAGTATATTTCTTCTGTCCATTGGCCTTAGGTAGCATGTGTTAAAACTAACGACCAAGGGACAGATTTTCACTCTGTCTTAGAGAAATGATCCATTATGTGTGAGGCCATGTGTTTGATCCCCAGTACATGAACACACACACACACACACACGCACACACACACAACATTAAGTCTAAGATCACATTGATTTTTATGTTTTCCTTCTGGAATATATTTAGTTTTCTTAAATTTTAGTTTTGGAGTATAATGGGCTATTTTTGGTATGAGTTTTCTTTCATGCCTACATTCATTTCACTCAGTGTAATTTGCAAACACTTGGTGCACATATTGCATTTAAAAAATATCATGAAAATGGATTTCATTTGAACATAAATGCTACTTGTGCAGCATTCCATTACCAGAAAAGCATGTTGTGTAATTAGCAAAGTTAAAATAGTAGGCTTACAACTGTGGGTGAGGATGTTATATCAAGAGGTTTTTACTCCTCTCACTATTGGAAAGCAAAGAAAACTCACATGACAAGTCTTTAAAATATTCACAGTGTTGTATATGATGTGTCCCTATACATGTATGATAATATGGATGACTCACTTTGAACTTCTGAGAGCCACATTGTTCTGCAATCTACAGAAGCATCCACCTCTCTCCTGAAGATACTGTGTACCTCAGAGGGGATCTGGTTTCCATGCTTCAGGAAGTACTTCAGAGAGGAAATAAAGTTCAACTGGTTCCCCAAGTATGTGGTCAGCACCTGTGGCCCAAGCACATGGCCAGAATGGGGCTCTGTTACCAGTGCCACAGCATAGACTGGACACTCATGACTTCAGCTCTGAGTCATCATTAGAGTCCTCGGCTGTGGTGGGGCCACAGCTGGCTCTGTAGAAGGCCCATGAAGAAGAAGATACATCTTCAGGTGTTAGAGAATTTCCTCCTGTCCAGGACTGCTCCTAGTGAACCTCACCTGGGAGTAATCAGAGAGGTAAGAAACAGAGCACTGTCTGGAAACAAGAGTGCACATTCCCAGAAGACTCCACAAGAAACAAAAGGACCCAAACATGCCCAGTAACTGAAATAGTACAGGAGTTAGCCATTCAAACCATGAAAACATGATGGTCTATATCCTACTTCTCTGGAAGAATCCCATCAGAAATAAAGCAATTAATTGAATGGACCATTCCTAGTCAGACACAGGGTTCCATGCCACTTGGGGTTTTGTCCTTCAAATATGAACTGCAGTCTTGCACCTGAGACCAACCAAGTAGCTCCAAAGTCCCAGCATTTTTGTCAGAATTACCATACCCTGAGTGCACAGGTACAGATACAAGAACCCGAGAAGTGACAGATGTGGCCTGTACTGACTCACTGCACCTTGATAACCTGAGGCCAGAAGGTAATGTCTGTGGGCATTGTTTCCATGGGTTCTCAATTTTGGGCTTTCATTGACTGTCCTGGGTTCCATATTGTGTCTTTAAGCATTGCTTTTGCTTAATTAGGATTGCAACAGGGAAACTGTGGTCATGAATATATCATTAAATAATGTATTATTTTTTTTTCTAGGTGGGTCTAACGCCAAGGAAATCATTGTTTTAAAAATTTTTTTTCTTCTGTTTTTCTATTGAGAATTTGGCACATTACACTTTTGTCTTGGATGCTATAATAACACAGAGAATAGTAAAACCCTCGGAGCTTGGTGCCTCACTGATTAGAATTGGTGATGCTGTACTTTAAAGTGTAAAAGCCTGCTCTGGGCTGATTTGGTACAGATCCATACTGAGGATATTGGTAGAATTATGTATTGGAGTTAGGGGACAAGAATTCATGTAGGCTTTATTCATATACTTGTTCATGGGACTTATTTGTTAAGACAGTATTGAGTTTGAGGATGCTGTAGGACATTTGGGTGTAAGTATCCAGGCGGAGCTGGAAAGGAGAGTTTGGAGCTGATGAGAAGTTAGAGAGTCATGAACATGTGAGGGACAGTTAAAATCATGGAAGTGGATACAGTCACTCAGAGGGTGTGCAGCCCAGGGAACTATGGGGTGGGTTGTCAGGGAAGTTGTGGGATGAGTTGTTGAAAGACTGGTAGTTTGAAATTCTATGGTTCTCTGTGTATGATAGATGAGCTCAGGATAAAACAAGTAAAGTGATGCTCACAAGGGGTAGTTTTGGAGTATCCAAAACCAGATCAAGGGGGCATATAGAACTGAGGCTACGGATTCTGACATTTTTTTTCCCCTGAAACTGTGACTTTTGAATGAATATGCTGTTTTAAGGTAATGATTTGGTGGCAGTGCATAGATATGATGGAAAAGGGGAAATGGAGGAAGGTGGACTGGGTTAGGTAGGTGTGAGGATACCTTATCTAAAGTGATAGTGGTTGAGTACAGAAGGAATTGAAATGAGGGGATACCCAGGAGCATAAATTCCAGGAAGATTCAGAGGCCATGGCATTATGCATCATGGCAACTGAGACATGGGGTGGTGGACAGAGCCATGAGCACAGTGATCACACCTTGTTTTAAACTTGTTTGTAGCACCTGAAACATACTTGTACTCTCAGTGTTCATGGAGGGGATAAATGATACAGTTGACAAAAAATAAAGTTTAAGAAACAATGGATGAAGAAAGATGATGATGAGTTCAAGTTTGAATAAGGGCATTGGAAATGGAGAAGCCAGTGAAGGGTGAGGGGACAGTATGAGACACACTCAGATTTGTTCATGGATTCAGTCCATCAAGTATTGAGTTCTGAGTACTATAGGAGAATAAAGACTACAGAAAGTGGTAGCAGAAAGTTAAGTAAATTACCATAAAATGAGGTGGAGCATGCTCAAAGTTAAGGGAAAAAAGGGTTTATGCTGTGTTCTAAAGACACAACAGGGAGAGAAAGTCTGTCTAGTTGAGGAAGATGAGGAATACCTCCTTTGAGAAGATGGCATTTAGATGGGCAAAAGGAGGTAAGAGTAGGAAAGAGGGCATCGCAAGACTTGATCCTGTCAAAGGGTCATGAGCAAGGGCCCAGGTGGACACATACAGACAAGGCCAACTCACCTTGTTTGACCAACGTGTGGGATTTTAGTTGACTAAGTATTAAGTAGAAAATTAAGTGGAGATGAAAAGTGAGTTCCTGGTAGGAGGGTCCTTCCCTTTGCAAATAAATGCTCAGGTGCTTCCTTCCCTGACAGCCTGCAGGATCACGAGCTCCCTATGGCCACTTGTTTAAACAAGCATTATGGGTAGAGGAAGTGAAAGTGAAAGCATGAGTTTTGCTTGTGGCTCCTTTCTTTAGCACTTTCCCTCAGTCAGGCTTGCCTGCCTGGCTCCCCAAGCCCATGGGGAGAGGTTATAAAAGCTCACACTCTTCCAGAAATTACTCACTGCGGGATTTATAGGAATTTTCCTTTTAAAAGTAACCAAATAACTCTTTAAGGCTACAGGGTCCCTACGGAGAACAGAGATGTGTGGGAGGAGTGGGAGATGTCAATTCACAATGTTTATTTGCATACATTGTAGAAGGCATTTCAAACATATTGAGGAACGTAGTGGATTCTGAGGTATTTATCTCTTGGACAGCAATGTGCAGCTTCTATGTCCAGACAGTTGGAGGTACTGATTTTAGACAATGGAAATCTGAATCCTAACTCTTTAATTATTAACTCAAGGATTAGAGAGTAATAGGTGGGTATTTTTGATCTTGTTTGAGAGAAAGTTAGCTCTTTTGTGCTTTTGAAAACTGTCTTTTATTTTGATACTGAACATTGAACCCAGGACACTTTACCACTGAGAGCTACATCCCTTGTTCATTATTATTATTATTGTTATTATCATTATTATTATTAGTAGTAGTAGTAGTTGTTGTTGTAGTAGTAGTAGTGGAAGTATTGAGACAGGGTCTCACTAAATTGCTCAGGGTACTCCTAAATTTCAGAGGTTAGCATCAATCTTGTTATCCTTCTGCCTCAGCCTCCCAGGTTGCTGACATTACAGGCAAGTGCACCACCCTGCCAGACTGAGGACTATTTTCTTAGACTTTGAGAAGCCTTCATTGGTGGATGAACCAGGAGATCCTAAATACCCTGGTAATTAAATATTAATGTAACATACTGTGTTTGGAACCTGGCTCTGAAGTAACATGCAAATACTAGTTCTTGGGTCACGTGAACCTGTGAATTTGAGCCTGAAAGCACTGCTAATTCAGTTTTGTCCATCTGTTTCAGAGCATTAAGTACTTCTCAATATATAATTGAAGTTCTTATCCATAAATAGATGAAATGCAGTTAGTAATGTCCACTTTAATTACTGATTTATTTATTCATTCAAACACATTTAAAAAGCACTAGGTGTGAGTGTAGTTGCTATGACTTGTTCAACATCCTGTGTGGTGGACACTTCTACAGGGTTTAGATAGATCGTCCAATTTATTCTTCCCAGCAAATCTGTAATGTAGGTATGGTTTATTCTCCCCATTTTACAGATGTTGAAATTGAGGCTCAGAGAAGTTAGGTAGCTTTCCTGAGGTTTCCTAGCTGGTAAGTTTGGTTCTGAGCCTGGCACAACTCATGCTGAACAGTTAATTCTCAACAGTTAGGCCAGTGGTCCTGGCATACTTGCAAAACTGCCTTGCCTGAAACAAATGAGAAGCTTACTCAAAACATGTATTTACCCTAGTAACCTCATAGGTCATTAAATATGTAGGAAATGCCAGAGTCAAGGGATTTGGTATAAGCTTGTTTCCTTTCAGCATTTCATGTTCAAAGAGATTTAGATGTTTGTTTCTGTTCCATTGAGGAGAGCAGACATTTCATTTCATGTTTAAGCCCAAATGCTCTTGATAATTAATGAAATTGCTTAGACTAATTCTAGGGAAAAATAACATGTTGATGACCATAATGATGCAGTCCAAAATGCTGGCACTTTCACTGTGGTTCTTACAGAAAACACTGTATTGACAGCACAATGCACAGAGGGACTCCTAGTCACCAGAGCTGCAAAGCCATCCTGGCCTGGGGAGTTTGCCTCTGCTGAGAATAAAAGCCCAGCAGATTTAACAGGCAGAGAATCCTGTTTCTTGTCCTCTTTCTGGCTTGTGGTCCAGGTCTTCTGCTGCCTGCATGAAAGCAAATGCCAGAGTGGCACTCTCCTGAGAGACTCAGGAGTATTGAGTCTTCATCCAACCTGACAAAAATCACCACATATAGACTTCACCATTGCCAGGGTGCTGAATTTTGAAATCCAGAGTGAAATCTGAAAACAAGTTCAGAGCTATTTAAGAAGCTGCTACAGGGTATTTTAACAGCAGATTCTAAGCTATTACAGGGATGGTCAATAATGGAAGGTGCAAAGACATAATTTTAAAATGTGTATGTGTGCTTTGTGTGTTTATAACCTAAGTAGAGTGTCTACTGTAGAAAAACAATTCCAAAGAGAAAGAGAGAAAGAAAGAAAGAAAGAAAGAAAGAAAGAAAGAAAGAAAGAAAGAAAGAAAGAAAGTCCTTTCCTGAGATCCCATTTTGTCAGTAAACTAAACTTTCTTTAATTTTGGAGGGGGAGCAAGTTGAAGAGATATTTTGGACAGAAGTTGCTACAAATGAGTTTTCCACCAGAATATCAAAATGTTTTTCCATTATAAGTTGATAAGTATTAGTATAGAAGAGAAATGAGCTGTTTAAATTTTGCACAAATAAGTTGTGCAGGTTTACTAAGATGGTGGGGTTTGCTTCTTGGTCCACAGGAGGGAATGTAACATCTGTGCTGCTCTGTTGATCACACTAGAGTCAGGTGAACCTCTATCAAGAACTATCTTTGTCCTTTACTTCCAAGGCACCAAATGGATTGCTTCTGACCCCTAGTCCACTACTGGCTAGCTTACATTTTGGGAACAGATTTAGTCCTGTAGCTTCACTGAGTCCTGCATACTGAAAGAGTCAAATACTCTGTTCCAGGTGAGTGTTTGGAAATGAACTTGTAAACATATAACTTCTAAGGGACACCCATTCTCTCAATTCTGCAGAGACTTAAGATGGTGGCTTCTGTCTCATATTTGGTAAATATATTGATTTTAAAAAGGGTGTTCATATGGACAAGATTGCACACCCTTTTAGAGAAGACTTTTTTTGAGGCAGAAATGGTGTACATACGTCAACTGTCTCTAAGTGCAACAAGTAATTCTTGAAGTATTTTGTATATTTTAATTTGACTATGAAAACTGAAAATATTTTTAGGAAAGTATAAAACTTAAGAAGAAAACATGATCCAGTTACTCAAAGTACTGATTGATTCTAAATGAATTCAAAAGTAAAAATAGCAACACATTTCCTCTACTGGAATACAAAAGTCACCTGCATACTTCTAAATTATAATCAAATTCTTCTTTTTCTGTGATGAAAGAAAGAAAGAAAGAAAGAAAGAAAGAAAGAAAGAAAGAAAGAAAGAAAGAAAGAAAGAAAGAAAGAAAGAAAGAAAGAAAAAGCAGCCAGGGCATTGGATTAAAGAATAATAAAAACTTAGTTGCTTTACCTTGCAGAAACCTCTGAATTAGGAGAGCCTTATTATTCACTTACATGCTAGAATTTTGCAGTATTATCACTTTCTATCATGTGGATATTGATAATTTTTTTCTTTCATACCAAAAGAGTGTTCCTCACCCACCCATGTTGCTATTGTTTTGATATGTGGGTTTAGGAAGAAAAAATCCCAGGCACAGGAATGAAGCAGGTGTAGACACAGTGCAAACTCCCCCTGCCTGATTCTAGCCTTGTCTCATCCACCCTGCATCCTGTATCCCCAGCGTGGTTCAATTCAAGTTAGTTGAGGTTCTTTGGCTCCCATTATATTTATTATAATATATTTATTATTATTAAATAACTGTAGCACTTAGCATTTTGCTTGTTCATCTGGCAAACTTCAGTAGTCTGTGGGCCCTCAAGACTGCAACTGCATCCTGTTCCCCATGGTGTCTCCCAGTATCTAGCTTGTTGGCTGGAGTACAAATGATAAGAGAAATTATCAGTGACTCTCTAAATGAAAAGATGCCAAAGAATTCATAAAGAAATGTCAAGAAATGTAAGTGTTAAAAAAATCAAGTCTTAGCTTTTGAGTTGATCATTTTGCTTGTCAAAATTATATATGCCAAGTACCATCTCTGTGCCAGAAGCCTGATGTACACGATGAGATTTAGGGTTTCATTGGAAGAATGGTAAGCTAAAGTGATTCTAATTGCTATCTTGCTTCTCTGGCTTACTACTGGAGTTAGGGTGTCATGAAGTGACTATGTCCTTGGAGCAATTGGGTTTCTTTCTTTCCCCTGATTCTTATTCCTTTCACATAAAATCAAGCTTTTGTCACACACAAAAATACATTGATTTTTAAACATTTTAACATGGGCAGGAAAGCAAAAACTAGTAATTGCAAGTAAAATCAGCAATGAGCAAATCTAGTACTTTAAAAAAGCTTTAGCCTAGGAATCCTAATATTTGGTG
Organism: Sciurus vulgaris; assembly: GCF_902686455.1. NCBI lineage: Eukaryota > Metazoa > Chordata > Mammalia > Rodentia > Sciuridae > Sciurus > Sciurus vulgaris. The sequence continues at coordinate 5,315,737 of NW_027632409.1, forward strand.
AGGAGATTAAAGGCCTCATTGTCTGAAAGTCACAAGCCTTGAACAGGAGAATGCTGGAAATGAGTAGAGCAGAAAGGATTTATGTGATTCTGGGGCAGGTCCCAGAATTTCTGTGGAATTCAGCAAGTATTTGTAAACAATGAATGGCCTCTTTCCCCTCCTTATTGAAAATTCTGCCATATGAGTGAAATGTGTCTTGGTGACATCCTGGGAAATCCTTGGGGAATGACTGGAACTATGCTAATTTTCTCATCTAGTATTACCAACAATAAGTATTGTTCATGTTCATGGTTTTTCTATACATTATCTAGATCTCTGAGAGTTGGAATATTTACACCCAGTAGTTCTGAAAATTAGCATCCACTCAATTGGATGGTGTGTTAAAGATTTCTGAGTTCTTAGGTCTTAGTGTCTGACATAAATATTTCATTCAAGTGCCTAATAATGCTTTTGGTTCAGGGGTGATATTTTGAGAATGACTGAAGGCCAGTGGTTCCTAGTTTACATTTAGAAATCTGAAGAATAAATTGCATTGTATGTTGTGAGGGGAGTTGCTGGTGATTGACCCGGGCACTCCAACACTGAGTTCCATCCTCAGCCCTTTATATTTTGAGAGAGGGTCTTTTTAAGTTGCTGAGGTTGGCCTCAAAATTGTGATCCTCTTGTCCTAGACCTGAGTTACTAGGATTACAGTCCACTTCCACTTTACCTGGCTTTATTACTGAATTTAAAAGTACTTAATTTAGAGTTTCAATTTTAATTTCACCAAATAGACCTGTTTTTTCTCTTGGTGCCATTCAAAAGGCAGGATGCTCCCCCCCCCAAAAAAATAATACAACCCAGTCTGGATGGCTGACTTGTTATATGTTCTTGGACACTCTTTTTCTGATTGGATCATAAACTAAGGAAAAACACTTATGCACCTTTCAAAATATTATTACCCTTCCAATGATAAGGGTAGTTGAACATAGCAATTTTTAAAATGATAAATATGAAAACATGGTTAGAGAAAGAATTTCCTGAAACTAGACATTGCAATTGATGGATTTTCAGCATTCAGATAATGATTATGTCCCTTCCAAACTTATAAAAGTAATCTATCAAAATAATGAACCACTTTCACGTATACTATTAATGTACTGGCAAAGGAAATAAAACCAGGCTTATCCTACAACAAACTTTAAGTGATCCTGGCAGGTTTCCTGTTGTGATCTTTACAAAGGTAGGCTGGAATCCTGAGGGTGACAGCTGACAGAACTGAGAAGATTCTGCACATGATCATTCACACACATTCATTGTTCATTCATGTACAATTATTATAGCAGGCCATAGCATATATTAAAGAAATCCCAAATAGGAGAAAAGGCACTAACTCTTCTGGAAGAAGTATGCTTTCAAACTGAGATATATTTTAGTAAAGAGATAGATGTCAAAAACACTGTGCTAAGTGTTGAATGTCAAGGACCCAGAAATACAAATAAATAAATTGAAATGTGTTCTTCAATTGAATAATTCAGGTTTTTGAGCTTACATGTCTATACCATTCCAACTTTTTAAACAGATTTTTATCAAATTTGAAATGCACCCAGTAGGTTGAAATCCAGTGGAGCTAGTCAAATTTGCATTTGAGACTGGGTGCTGATATTTTTAGTTTGACAAATCTGAGCAGTAAATATTTTTAATACTCTGCAGTAGGGACTGTAAGAGATATACGACATGTGAATAACAGGAAAGTAAACAAAGTGAGCAGGAACTGAGGTTCTGAGTGGTTCTTTGCATCCAGGAACTGGGCAGATCCTGAGGAAGAAGTACCACCTGGTCTGAGCTGAGATAAGGGACAGGATTTTGATAGAGAGCAAAGTATATTTTAGGACTTAAAATACCTGCCCTGTTAGGATACGGAAAATATATTTAGGAAGAGACCTGGCAATAGATGCAGTCTGAAAAGGAGGAATGGGCCATGAATAGTTCCACCTTAATCTGCTTCAGACATGATATCCATGTGAATAAAGAACTCAATAGAAAGTGGAAGGATGAGCTGGGAATATAGCTTAGTTGGTAGAGTGCTTGAAAGGCACTGGGTTCAATCCCCAGCACCGCAAAAAAAAAAAAAAAAAAAAAAAAAAAAAAAAAAAGGAAGAAACAGGAAGATAGGAGAAAATTTTTACACTACTTCAAAAACTGGAGGGACAGTGGAGATAGGAATAAATTTGGAAGACATTTCATAGGCAAGATTGAGAAGAACTTCAGTTTGGTTTGAGGAATAAATAGGTAGTAAAAATGAGGAAGAGGCAACCGGACTAAATGACTATGAGACTGGCTATGTTTTAGGAAGAATAGCTAATATACATTCATGTCTTCCTGTGTGCCAGAGAGTCTGGGCCACTCATCATGTATATGTGTGCATAATTATCAAATACTGGCACAAATCTTGGATTCCTTTGTGAATTACCAAATTTTTTACCTGGAAAATCATGTCTCATGAAGGTTCATGCTTTCCTGTAATCAGAGTGACAAAAGCCTAATTATTTCTAATGGTTTGAGTATTTTCTTCAAAGATGGTCCCTAGTATCCAGCCTTTATTCAGTGTGTAAGTCTCACCTCTGTAGTAGGCTCTGCAGATAAAAAATATCAATAAAATGGAATCACTCTTTAGGACCTGTGTTCTTGAGAGTGGGTTATAGTGCCTCACAGCAGTTCATCTTATACTTTAAATTTTTTTTTATATAGCTTTTAGTTTTTTACAGACTGCATTTTGATTCATTGTACACAAATGGGGTACATCATTTTGTTTCTTGGTCTACACAATGTAGATTCATGCCATTCGTGTAATTATACATGAACATAGGCTAATGATGTTTGCCTCATTCCACCATTTTCATACCCCCTCCCTCTCTTTTCCTTCAATATATTCTACAGTTCCCCCATTCTTCTCTCATTCTCCACCCTCATTATATATCATTCTCCACTTATCAGGGAAAACATTTGGCCTTTGTTGTTTTGGGTTTGGCTTATTTTACTTAGCAAGATATTGTCCAATTCCATCCATTTATTCTCAAATGCCATAATATTTTTCATCTTTATGGCTGAATAGTATTGCATTGTGTATATATACTAGAGTTTCTTTATCCATTCATCTGTCAAAGGGCATGTGCTTTTTTAAAATAACAACTTTATTGAGGTGTGATCTTCCCACCGTGAAATTGACTTGTGAAGTGGTCTGTTCCAGCTGTAGTTTATTAGCACATCCAAACTGTTGAGCACGTACATCACTGCCTATCAGAAATTTTCCTTTACTCTGAAAGAAAACCCTGTTCCCACTTTTAGTCTTTCCCATTTACAACTTTTCTCTATCTACAGAAACCATGAGGCTTTGTCTCAATGATTTGTCCATTCTGAACATTTAATACAGAAGTAATATTTAGTGCATGGCCTTTTGAGAACATCCATGACCTGATGTCAGCCCTCTTTTTCTTTTCTTTTGCTTTTTGCTGGTCATCATTATACTTCACTTAGTCATTTCATTGGTCCATTTTCTGGCCTGAGTTCATTGGAGTAAAGAAAAGGCACTCTTTCCTTCAACAGTTATTTGTCAGATGCCTCCTTTATGTCACATTCCACAGGTTCCTGTTCTCACTAAATTCACAATCTGATAAAGGTACAATGAGAAACATGAGAAAAACACACACATGAATGTAATCAAATGGTCAGAGAAGCCCTGTCTAAGGATAAAATATTTATACCAAAATTTGAATGAGGACCCAGTGACACAAAGAGATGAGGCTAAACATTGGGCAAACCATTTGACGCTAATGTTTTCAGGAGTGTGGTGAGTTCCAAGGCCTGAAAGGAAGCCAGAGTGGCTGCATTGCTATTAAGAGGGTGTCCAGGGGAGAGGAGCAGGGCCATGATCACCTAGCTCTTTTTTTGTGAGAAACAGTTTTGGATTCTTCCAGGTGGAGTGCTATGATCTCATTTGGTTTAGGAAAATGTGGCTGCTCTTTGAATAATGAAATGCAAGAGTCAAATTGGAATATAATATTTGGAAATATTCTGCATACATCCTGTCCATTGGCACTGGCAGCCTTGGTTAAGATAGGGAAGAAGAAATGAACCAGAGTGGACACATCAAAAAGCTATGTCAAGGGGTCGCGTCAATGGTGCCAAACCCAGTGCCTGCGTGTCATGTCCAGTGCACTCGGAAACTGCGGACATGTTGGTGTCCAGCCCAACACTGTGCCTCTTCAATGTGGATGGGACCCTGACATTCCCCTGGCAGAAAATTACCAAAGAAATGGATGACTTTCTATAAAAATTGAGGCAGAAAATCAAAAGTGGAGTGGTAGGCAGGTTGGACTTTGAGAAAGTACAGGAGCAACTGGGAAATGATGTAGTTGAGAAATATGATTTTGTGTTTCCAGAAAATGGCTTGGTTGTGTACAAAGGTGGGAAACTAGTGTGTAAACAGAATATTCAAGGTCACCTGGGTGAGGCACAGATCCAAGAATTGATCAACTACTGCCTGAGCTACATTGCAAAAATTAAACTTCCCAAAAAAAGGGGTACTTTCATTGAATTCTGATACGGGATGTTGAATGTGTCCCCTGTTGGAAGAAGCTGTAGCTAGGAAGAATGCATTGAATTGTACAAGCTGGCAAAAAAAGAAAATATATAAGACAAACCTTTGAAGCAGATCTGCAGAAGGGGTTTGCAGGCAAAGGCCTCACGTTTTCCATAGGAGACCAGATCAGCTTTGACGTCTTTCCTGATGGATGGGACAAGAGATATTGCCTGAGACATGTGGAAAATGATGGTCATAAGACCATTTATTTCTTTGGAGATAAAACCATACTAGGTGGCAATGACCACGAGATCGTCATTGACCTGAGAACTATGGCATACACTGTGATGGCACCCGAGGACACATGCAGGATCTGTGAAGAGCTCTTCTGCTGAGGGAGGATGGGAGGGGGGTCCCTTGGTGCTGAAACCACAGCCCCTTCTCATATACCCACTCCCAGCCTGGCTGTCTGCACTGTCCAGTTGTGGAGTGGACACTGGCCACACTAGGCAGAAAGGTCACCCTCCACCCCCAGCAGGTTGTGCCCTTCTTCCTGTGCCAGAAGCATCCAGAAGGGAGGGGATAATACTCATCAAGAAAAGAATTTGTCCCCCATCCCCAGCCTACGACCTACCTCATACTGGCACATTGTCACTGTACACATGGGTTTTTGGAAACTTTGTCATTCAGGAATATTTCAGAAAGGAAAAGTGTGCCTAGGCTCACCCACTTTAAGAATCTTGAGAAACCATAACTGTTAGTGCTTTGGCCCCAGTATAGACACCAGAAGGGGATGTATGGTGATTAGAAAGGACAGCTATCCACACTGACCCCTGGGACAGCAGCTGGAAATTCCTCCTACATAATGTGCCCTCCTGAGCTGAGCAAGGGTGGTGCTGGGATGCTTCCTGTTTGTCAGCCCAGACCTCCAGTGGCCTGCCAGAGTGCTGGCCAAGACCAACTGACCCATGGGGTCTGCACTTGGGCTGGCTCAGCACTCAGGTGTCTGCATTCACTACACTGAACAGCCTAGCCACTCTCAGATGAGAGGCCTTGCCCTGGAGGTGGGGTCTGCTGCAGACCAGAGCAGCTCACTGGGGCTGGCATCAGACTTGACCAAGGGCACCCTCTCCTGATGGGACCTGGTTCCTCAGGCATCTGTACAGGAATGAGCAATGTCTGCAGTGTCTGCTTCTTCCTGTGCCTTCACTTGGGGGTGGAAGCTCTGTTGCCCTCTCCTCCTTTCCACCTTCTGGGACTGAAGGAAGCCCCATGCCTCCAGAGCACCAAGATTTCCCAGAACGGGTTCAGCATCTGAGCCTCTGGCATCTGCACCCCACCCCAGGGCTCAGCACTAGGTGAGCCCCATTGCATGGCATGGGGCAGGGCAGTGAGCCAGCAGCAGCTGCAGGCCTGCCCTAGGTCCCATGTGGGTGTGTTCTCAGCAACTTCAGAACCAGCCATCTTGTCATTTGCCTTTGCTGGATTTTGCAAATGGTACTGTAATGACCTTTCAAAATAAAGTGTAGCACATTAAAAAAATAAAAAAAAGGTATGCCAAAATGAGAATGGACAGGTCTTAAAGATGTGTTGAGTGTAAAGTGGATTCAGGGCCTAATTTGAGCTCTTTGGTATACATTTCTCTAAAGTTAAGAAATTTGGATTCAAATGGCTTTGAGACATATATGAAAACCCTACACAGAACGATTAACTGGACATTTACATACACACAGTCCTAGAGCTCACAGGAAAGCTGGGACTGGATAAGCAGACATGGGATTCATCACTGTGGAGGGAGTACTTGAAACCATGTTAGTGGACAAGCCCTTCTAGGAGGAGATTCTAGAGAGAAGAGATGCAAGCTTCAGTAATCTACATTCATAGAAGAACAGAGATAAGATGCTCAAGATGCACAAGAGTGCAACTGTGGAGAAAGTATCAGGAGAGCCTGGTGGCATGCAGCCACCAGGAAGCAGACTTTTCAACCAATTCCAGCTTTATTGAGCAGTCTTGAGTCAATAGAAAGTGAATTCATTATAAAAGACATGAATAAGAAGTCAACAAAATAGAGGTGGAGTTTGGGAGCCATGAGGAAATAAAATGAGAAGAGAGAAGGGAACTGGGGAGCCTGTCTTTATAGCATTCATTATCTTTGCGTAAAACCTGAACATAACAGACTCAGCTCCACAACCTTGTTGAGAAAACATCCAGCTCCACCCTCAGCAAACTTATAAATTGAAAAGCCCCCTGGGGAAAAGATCTGCTGTGAAATGATTAGAATGTTAAAATTAGACAACCATTGAAGCACTAGTTTATGCTTCACCCAGAATGAATTTTTATGTTTTAATGCTTGGTTTTATTGCTTGCTGATGGTATTGCACTGTTTTACCATGGAAAGTTATAAGTAAGGGTTTAATCTTAGAATTTTCTTACCTTTTGAGAACATGGATCTTTCTTTCTTCAGTCTAGATTTGCCCCTTATTAGAAGATATGAATTATTATATCTGAGAGATAATTTATGTCCTCTGGTGATATACACAATGTGTATATTTTATAGTTGGTGTCTATAACCTAATGCATGAACCAATTTCAAGAATGGTCTAAGCTGAGTTATTTTGGTGTTTAGAAAATCACCTTTATGAAGGCTGTGCTCATGATCTTTTGAACACCTCTCTTTCAATCTATGAAATCATTGAGAAGTCATTATTGAGCAATTTAGTAATCTAAGATATTATTAGCCTGTGCTTTGTAGAATTTGGAATTCTCTCTTCAAATCTATCATGCCAAGTACATTGAAAAACTAAGGCACTCTTAATTCTTCTATTACCTTTTATTTTATTATATTTTGTATTTTCTATTCCAATAGCTTCTCTTTTTTAATTTATTTTTATTTTAAACAAATGGGATACATCTTGATTCTCTGATTGTATATGAAGTAGATGCATACCATTTGTGTAATCATACATTTACATAGGGTAATGGTGTTTGATTCATTCTATTATTTTTCCCTCCCATCCAATCTTCCCACCCCTCTTTTCCCTCTATACAGTCCCTCCTTCCTCCATTCTTGCCTCCCTCCCACACCCCATTAAGAGAAATCATAACCTTGTTTGAAGCACTGAAAATGGGTTAAACTTACTGAGTTAAATTTCAGTTAAATTTAAAAAAATTATCTGTATTAATGAATATGAAACAGTACTCATGTTAATTAAATTTGAAGAGAAAGGAGGCATTGGTAACCTGCCTTTGGCTTATCTTTGATCCTTTATTGTGAGTGGACTGTCTAGTTATTTAGTGCTTGACATTCATCTATTACACTCTTTAAGAACTTCAATAAATTATAAATGCACTTAGTACAATTTAGTCATTTTTTGGCCTTGTGAAGAAATAAATAATTGTGACAGTCATGAAATTTTTGAGTAGTATCTATTGATTGAATTTAAAAAAAATAGAATTTCTGAATTGTTCATGGAAAATGTCCCTGATTTATTACAATTTTGTTATCTTACTATTCTTAACATCTTTAGAAATATATAACTAGTAAATATTCAAGAGTCAATGATGAAAATGATAGTTAAGAATGTGATTTTGAAAATCAGACTGCATGGGTTTGAATCCTGTCTCTGACACATCATGGCACATGACCTTGGGCAAATGACTCAGCCTCTCAGGATAAAATCTTCCATCCCTCTGAGGACAATACCTTTGTCCAGTGTCTCCAAACTGTATATACTACATCCATGTTATCAGGCTGTTGCAGTATCACATTTTTTTAATCAAATAAACTTGTTTTAATTAATAGTGGCCCAAAATGGATAGTGATGCAAAGGAGGCACCAGGGCATAAAATATTAAGAATGGATTAACTCCAGTACTCTGTGGAAACACTGAAGCTACCTAGGAAAAATCACTGGGGAGTGGTGTTAGTGTTCATGGTTTTAGATATCCATTGGGGATCTTGGAACATATCCCTGGGAATCAGGGGGAGAGTCTTCTATATTATTACTTTTTTGAGTATTTCCAACAAAGGTAGGGACAATGGTGGAAATAATCTGTTGTTAGTTCAAGCAACTCTAAGAAAGAAAAATTTCATTTTGTATATTTGATTACCCTCATGCCATCTGGATGTGTAAAAATTATTGCTATAATTCTTTTTTGAACAAGGGTCCAAATTCTTAATAACAGTATGTAGAAAGTAACTGATGAATTAGTACTGAAATTCTGTGAGATGAGTAGTAGCTTATGCAGGTTTTTAAAGATATTACCTGATCCAAGTACAGTGGTACACATCTATATTTCCTGTGCCTCAGGAGGCTGAGGCAGAAGGATCACAAGTTAATGGAAAATTCCTGGTATGTTCCTTGGTATTCTTGGTATGGAAAAGGGAATGAAAACCTTACCTTCTCTTTGCTTCCTTTCCTTGCCTTACACATTAACCTCAAAAGTGAAATGATTAATGTTTTGCCCTCTGTGTCCTCCACATGTGTCTCATGCTAGCATGATAAAGCTATGTAATCTACCTGTAAGTGTGAGTGACTGCACAGATGCACATGTATGCATCAGAAAACAACTACACCCATTTGATTTCACTTTGGACTTTTATAATTAGATGTGATAGTTTTAATTTGATAATTAAATAAATAATGTTGTTCCCATATTTTAAAACATATTACAGTGTAAAATTATCTGATTCTTGCTGTGTCTCGAGTAAAATAATATTGATTTTTAGTTTATGATTTGTACTGAAATTAAATTATCTCATATCAGAGAAATGAAAATCCATGCTTTTGTCTCAAATTAGAGTAGTTTCAGGTGGAGAATAAACAAGCTGAAACTTGTTTCTTACATACCCTTACCCCTTTTAACATTTTTACCTAAAGAAAATGTTTAATAAATAGGATTTATGCTTGGGATCTATCTCCTTTGTCTCCTGGTTTTGTTCCTTTACTGTGAATCATTTCTATTAGAAATTTCTGCTGGTATTGAAGGATACATATACCACCAAAAAGGATATGAAGAGGAAAGAAAGACTGTTTAGACCATATGTCTAGAGGTTGTGTGAGTGTAGGATCACCCACTCAGTCTAGTTCGTCCTAGATTGCCTCAGATTTTACAGTGAGTATTTTCTTAGTCCATGAGCAAACCAATGTGGTTAGTCAACTTGCCTGTTTATAGCTCCTGGGGGCAAAAACTTCCTTATTGTAATTGTGTCTTTACTACTGCTAAAGGTTCCACATCTTGAAGGGAATAGGGGAAGTAATAAAAATCTAAGATTAGCTAACTATCCTATAAAAGCTAGGCAAGGTCGACATATTTTGTGACTAGAACTAAATTTATTTTCAAAGCATTTATCTTAGTAATATATCATTATCACTACTAAAAGAACTTGCTGCTGATTCCATTTACAGAACATTATTGAAATATGCAAATTGCAGGTTACTGGGTATTAGTGAAGTAATGGAGTGTCGAAGTTGAGTGGACTATAGAAAGGCAGATCAAAGGAGCCTTGTGGCCATTAAAATTCTCTGCCTTGACTCTGTCACAGCAGCCTTCTGGTCAGGTGTTCAGTGTTGATTTTTCAAACTGTTAGAACTTCAGGAAATTGTGTAAGGGGACACAGAATCTGTGAATTATTATTACTTAAAACTGTTTGTCAATTTCCAGTTATTCAAGAGCTTAGAGAATGGTAATGGGTGGAGAAACATGACACCTGCTAACACTATTAGAAAACATTTTATTCCAAAAGGCTAGATGGTTCCTAAAATGGGACTCCTGTAGAAAATATATGTACCTGTTCTTTGGGGCAGGCAGTGTATTAAGAGCTTTAAGACCTTAGATGATTATTATGGTGACAGCACAGTCACTGCTTAATTCCTGTTTGATGCTGTGCACTCCAAGTTCAGCATATCACTATTTCAAAACTGCAGAGACTTCTGAATATTCCATAGGGATGTAATGCAACTCCCTCAAGCCCTGAAGTGCAGTGAAGTAAACAGGAATCCATAGTCAGTACAGTCTGGTAATGCAGAACCTGGGCTCAGACAACAAACCAGGGTTCACATCTCAGCTCCACCTCCTCTTGTTTGTATAATCTTTGGCAAATCAGTTATTAATTTGGGCTTCATTTCTTACATGTAGTATGAGATCAGAGAAATCAATTTTGTATCTATCATAGGGCTGTTATGAAGAATAAATGAGATATTGAAAGGATATCATAAGTGCTGTGCAGGTGCCAAATTTGCTGCTCTTATTACTGGAAGCATGTATAGTAGTGCTGCACAGAAACCAAGAGATAGATTTTATTTTGATTTCAATGATTGATTTTTAGAAAGCCTCTTAGCCTTCCATGACTTCATCTCCTTCTGCAAAATCTCAGTATGTCTGAGTAGGTGACAGGTGAACACCCTTCCAGTTTCAAATTTCCTGCATAATGAGGTGAATATTTTAGAGGCAAGAAAGGCATGGAAGAAATCACAGGCTACAGTCTCCCAGGCCTCAATTTAAATTTTGCCTCTGCCTCAGTTCTGAGCCATGCATTCCTCACTGCCCATTCATATCTTGTTCCCTGTGCTTTCCTACAAGAATGGGGTTGTGTTCTGAAAAGCATGTGGAAATCACAATTACTACTACTTTTCTACTTCTTTTGTTACTGCTACTTTTACTCTACTCAAACTACTGCCCAAGAGGCAAATTCACCAGTGTCCCCACCCTCTGCCTGTCTTCTGTTTCTCCATTTAAAATTTTATTGCAGTACATCACTGATTTGTTTACATCTTGACTGAGATTCTTTTCCAGTTCTATGAGCAGATTTGAGCAGTTGTGAAAGAGACCATGAAGCCTGCAGAAACTAGCTCTTTGCTATCTGGTTCTTTGAGGAATATGTTTGTTGACCCTTCATATAAGAAAATTATAACAGCTGTGTCCTTCAGCTTCCTGTTTTCCCTCTCACCTGTGAGGATTATATGGCCTGTGTTTCCCTCCTCCCTTTTCCTGCTTGGTTGTATTCAGTTGTTTATAGATGGTATTGGCATAAGATCTGCCATTTTGCTGCCACCATTATTATTTTCCCCACCATTATTTTACAACCTAGATAGTTATTAGCCCAGAAAATTCTACTACCTAAGAATAGCTCTCCAGCCATTCTCTCGGTCTCTCACCCTTGTGTGCAGACACTGCCTGTCTGCTTAATAAAATCTCTTGTGCGAGTTCCTGCATCAGGAATGGTTTCTGGGTGCTTTAATTTGTGCCATGATTTGGGTGGGCTCTTCTACTGCCACTTAGGTGAGTGGAATTCCATCTGTTGCCCAGACCCTCTGATGCTGGTCTCACCATCCATTCACCCTGACACTTGTTGCACATCCACCACCAGCTTCAGTTTGGTACATTTCCCATAGGTTAACTTTAACACCCCTCTGCTGACCTGAGATGTGACCATTGGTCATCCAGTGCCCTTGGGGCAGTTGAGGAGTGGGGGTTCCCCCAGCCACGACTTTTACAATTATGGTTGGCCTCCTTAGTTGACCTTATCTGATGGGTGGATCCCTGATTTTTATGATGGAGATTCCCTCTGTGGTTTGAGTCTCCACATTAGTTTTCCTCTCAAAATTTCTGCCACCAGATCCTTACCCCCTTGCCTTTTGCCTGGCACACACTGACAGGGGTGACAACTCCCATCATTGTGCTGCCTCCTCATCTCCACTCACTAGTCTGTGACCTCAGGTTGACTTAGATGCTAACCTGTCTATTTATGAGTCTCCAAAATGGGATCTGGGTCCCCAATCTGGCAGATTCACCCCTGAGGTGTCTACTGGATAATCTTAAACCTCTTCACCTGGCCTACAGCCACCAAAACTTATTCACTTTTGTAAAGGTATTTGGCCACAGGATCCTTCAGATAATCAATCAAAATGACCACTTAATGGCATACCAATTCTGTGAGTCTTTGCTCTTCCTGCAAACCTGAACACCTTCTTTTGGCTTCTTCTCCCCTCCTGATCCCTCCTCCTTCCCCAACTTTGACCCAGCTAATATTCTACTCCCATATTGTTCTCCTGCAGCAGAGTCCCCTCTGGCCCCTACTCCTCTGTCTCCTTTGCCCCTCTCTGTTTTGACTTCTGCTCTGTCTGCTCACTCCTCCTGCAATGAGTTCTTAAGCACATGTTTCAGCTTCCCAATGGGAGGTGGATGGTGTGGAGGGAGTGATCAGAGTTCATTTTACTTTCTCACTCTCTAATCTTTCTCAGATAGACAAGCAGCTAGGCACTTCACCTCCAACTCTGCAAAATTTATTATGAAATTTCAGTATCTTACCTAGTCTTATGATGTTAAATTTAAAAGATGCCTTTTTCTGTGTACTCTAGACTCGCAATCATGATTTCTGTTTACCTTTAAGGTACCAGATACTGGATCTCAATTTGCCTACAAAATGTTGCCTCAAGAATTTGGCAATAGACCTCACCTCTTCAGCCAAACCCAAGCTAAGATCTTTAAAAGTGTTAAAAATTCCTAGGCAGGCATTTCCCTTACAATGGAATGTAAGCTAGCAGACTCAGCAAGGGACCGAACTAAGACTGAAAGAAAAAAAAAATGTCAATTTTAAACCTCTGTACAGAAACACAGAAAAAGTATTTTAAGACTCTTTTTCTCCATCTCCCTCTCTTTATTTCTCTCTCCCTCTGTTCCCACTTCTGCCTGTCTTGTTCTCAGTCTCATACTATAATTAATGGCCATTAACATTTTTTCTTTAGGACTTTTGTTTTTCCTTAAATGGTATATTTTTCGAGCTCACAATTTTGATCTTCCATTCCTAGGTTAAGGATTTTCTGCTCAGGTCTATTTTTTATTCATCTCTAAAATTTATTTTTTAAAACATTTATAATATTGCAATAGAGATTAACCTACAAAAAAACTACAAGGCCTTTGTTTTGTTATGTGCATATTGTGTTGTCTGATATTGTGTTGTCTGTCTATATAGTGCATTAAAATATTATGCACCTGATATCAAAATTGACACAAGTAACGAGTACTCATATAATTAAAATTTAGAAAATGGATCCAAATACCTTTAATTTATGTGATTTTAAGAGGCTTAATTTAAATTGGGTGAACATATGAAGGTAAAATATCTTTAAAATTACTTAACAAACAAGTCTGTCTAGATGGTCAAACTAATAAAATGTTGGGGTTTATATAAAGTATAACCCATTGTTTTTAGGACTGTTATTCAACAGAAAAGAGATGGTAAATACTGTTCAATACACTTGTCGGATATTTTGGTTTTCCAGTAAAATAATTAGATTGGACACATTTGGGATTACTCCAATGTGTTTGTTAAGGACATTTGATTAATTTACCCAGGTAAAATGCTAACTTAAATATCATCGAGTATTTCTAACTCTTTAAATTGCATGGGGTAACATAGTAAATAAAAAGGGTTTATAGTTACTTTGTGTCATCACTGAAAACAAGGATACTAGGAGTTAAGTCCTGACAGGTATAATTCTATATACAAAGGGGATCCAAAGGTTCAACTGTGTTTCAATTAGAGTACTATAAATAACATAAAATACTTTATCTTATTAAAATGGAGTAGTTTATCTAAATTCAAGAATTTCATAAGAGATGTTTCAAAATGTGAACAAAAAGGAGTCAACAGATAAGAAAGAAAGTAAAAAATTTTAAGTATGGACATATATTTACTAGAAGAAAAAAATTTCTGGGTGAGAAAATCTCTGTGTGACAAAATACATGAGGGTCTAAGTAAGTGCTAAGGAAGTCTGTGTGTAAGTAAAGGACAAATTTGGCAAGTTTGATGCAACTAATTTGGTTAGATGTATGTGAGACAATCAGTTAAAACTATTTAGGGTTTTTCCCTAAGGTCAAATATTAATGGGTTAATATAAACCAATGTTAAATATGTATGTTAAAATCACAAGGATTTCTTAAAAACACTAATTTACTCTTAACATTGTGTCTGTTAAGTTTTATTCTTTAGAAAAATCGGTCCTAAAATGTAAGATTTATGCAATTATGGTTAAACAACTGCTGGATTATTATACTGCATTTCAAAGTCTAAATTTTTCTCTAAAAGCTAAACATCATTCACATAAAAATATCGAGGTAATTGTGGAATGGTCACTCTTATTTGTATATTAAATGTGTTCATATCTTCCAGGTATACACATCTTTAAAGCAGAAAATTTATAAAGCTGTTGTTCTCCAGTTTAAACTTCTCTGTAATGGTAGTTTTAAACTTATAAGAATAGTAAATTTATTGTGATCTTATTTATATCATTTAATATTCTATAGCAGGACCTGTTATCAATAGGGTATATAAAAAATTTATGTTACTTTTGACACTGAGATAAAAAATTTAAGTGTCAATGTATTTCTAAAAATTACCAAGAGCCTGATTTATTTCAAGGTTAATATTATGAAACATGAATACACAAAAAACATTTTGCCACACTAAAGGAAATTTAAAAGCTCTCTCAGCCTCTCCTTCCTATTTGTTTGGGATGTAATGTCATTATGTTAGTTAACGTTCATGTAGACTCTGGAAACAATATATGTAAACTTTGTAAAATGATGTGTAAAGAGGAAGCCATTATCATCTACAATACTAGAACACTTTACCTAAGATTTGTGAAGAACCCCATCTTATCTGAGATAAGGTTCTTCCTCCCACCTTACTATCAGTGTGTAGCTCCAAAATAACCAGACTTCAGCTCATTTAAAATTATATTGAAAAGATTGTTTTTATTGTAGAATTACTGTGATCTCAAATGGAATATACTACAGAGATCACCCAAAAATTCAATATACGAATTACTCAAACTAAATATTGTTAATTCCATTTTTTATTTTCCTTGTAAACTCTATAATTGTTGCCTGATTAATGTTTTCAAGAAATATTGCATCAAGAACAAAGAACCTAGAGATAATAAACCATCATCTATAGGACAGATAATGTGGATCCTAATTAAGTAAAAGGGGGTAAATGGCTGTAAAGTCATAAACATTGAAGTTAAAGCCCAGTACTCTTACTTTATGACTTGTGAGACTGACTTGCTCGATATTTAAGATCAAACTTAGTGATTGACATTAAAAAACAGGTGCCAAGAAAACCAGTATTTGACTCTTGCCCTTTGAGCCAGCCTGAATCCAGGGAAGGGGAGAACTTCTCTAAGGAGCTTTGTAACTCTGGGCAACATGACCTCCCAATCAGGGAGATTGATGTGACTACTAGAGGATTAAAAACCAGTCAGTGCACCTGCTGCAAAGAGAAGGGTCATTGAAAAGGGAGACATCCCCAGTTCTTCCAAAGGATTCCACTTCATCAAGGAGATCCTACCTAGCAAATGGCACTAAAGGAGTTAATAAGCTGCTCTCAAGTTCTCCATCAGTGTCCCCTGTGGGAACTCAGTTGACCCTTAACAGCAATAGGACAGAGTCTGTTTGACCATCTTGATCTTGAACACCTAGCAAAACAGTTAAAACCAAAATATAACCATTCCTGGGCATTTAAAAGAAGAAACGATAAACAAATGTATCTTAATATGTACACTTGTGTTAACCCAAAGAATAAGTAAGACTGGAGACTACAAAAGAGATTCTTAGGCAGTCCAGAGTGTCTGATAACTATCAAGAGAAAAAGCTAGAGTCAGAAAATTTTGGTTACTTAAAGGCCTAAAGATGTTTCTAAATAGGACCATGCCTGCTAAATTGCCTACAGAAGTTCCTACAAGATCAGATACAAAAGATCACCAACAAGTCAATCAATTGCTTCTCCTTCAAGACTGCCAGCCCCTGACACCCAAAGGCAATACCTGCAATTCATTATTGACAGCTCTGACTCCAAAAACTCTGCTCCCACCTTATGCACTCCCTAATTTTCTTTTTACAGGAATGAGACTCTACACCCCTAAACAACAGGAAGAAGCTACAGAAGAAGGACCATTGTCCCACCCCTGGTATCTCTAAAAACAAAAAGGGTTGAATATTGGCATCAGATCTGCCATTTTGCTGCCACCATTATTCTGCTCCTCCACACCAATTTAAAACCTAGATTGTTAGCCTGAGAACTTCCTAGTCAATCATTGGTTCAGATTGTTAGCCCTCAAATTTTATCATCAGTTGTTTGTCAGATTCTTATTAGCCCATGAAATTCCACTACATAAGAATAGTTCCCCTGCCATTTCTCTCTCTCTCTCCCTTGTTGTCAGTCACTCTGCCTGTTCACTTTATAAAATCTCTTGGTTGAGTTCCCACTTCAGGAGTGGTTTCTGGGTGCTTTCAGGTGGAATGCTTATAGATGTGTTAGCCCTTATAATATACACAACAAACAGAATGAATCACCAAATAATTACAATATTTTTAAATCAGTAAAGGTTTCATAGTATATTTCTGTTTGTAAAATATTCTTGAAATGATAAATTCATAAAAATAGAAAAGGCTTCATGGTGTCCGTGAGTAGTGTGTAGGGCAGCAGGAGAAAATAGGTGTGGCTCAGAAGTCAGCATGAGGTGTATTTGTGATGGAAAATATCTATACCTGAACTACATCATCTTTAATGTCACAGTGTAAACCCTGGGAGGATTCTATATAAAGTGAGCAAAGAATATCTCTCTTTTTCTTAACACAACTCCATATAAATCT
Organism: Sciurus vulgaris; assembly: GCF_902686455.1. Lineage (NCBI taxonomy): Eukaryota > Metazoa > Chordata > Mammalia > Rodentia > Sciuridae > Sciurus > Sciurus vulgaris. The sequence continues at coordinate 5,332,954 of NW_027632409.1, forward strand.
ACAATTGTTTAAAAATAAAATTACCCTAATTAAATAAATAAAACTTTAAATGATTGAACCATACTGAACCAATATACAAGTGATTATCATTCTAAAATTATCCAAATTTTTCTTAGAAGTCTGGTAAAACAAGCATAAAAAATGAAAAAGTGTAAACAATAATCACTGGAAGTACTTTCTAGATAGTTCATAAAAACTTCCAGGAACAAACTGGTTGTACATCCATGTTATTCTCAGTAAATATCATTTCCCTCAAGTTAATTATACATTTCAATACTGCTTCACAGTGCACAATGTTCACATGAGAAACACATGCACATTTATTGTCTATAATTTAATGAAGTTGAAATCATGTGTTCCTTTAGAAGTTCATGAGGAAAACAATAATATATACTTGAAAATGTTTAAACCTTAAAATTTTAAAGGAGCTTGTAATGATACAGGAAATTTTGTACAAAAGTTTTCCTTTAATTATGATTATTCCAAGAATAGCTGTGAATTATTCAATCCTCAGATTCCATTTTACAAATTGATTCAATTCTTTTCTCACAGACTAAGTCATTAAGCAAAAATCACAGATACATGAAATAAACTTTTTGTAAGTAATGTGAGAGTTAACTAGAAATAGAGCAATTTGCTTTCATGCAGTAAAACACAAAAGGAGGCATTTATGGAAACCTGAGGAGAAAAATGACTCCAAAACATAAGAAACACATTAATTTAAAAGTTATGTTGTCAAACTATCTGACCATAATTGAGTTCAGACCTTTAAAATGTTATCAAATGGAAATCACTGCCTGACTCACCTAAATCACCTTCACATGACACAGAAGAGAGATAATGCTAGCAACTTCCATCAAACCCAGAGTAAGCAGTTTCTTAGTGTGGCAGCAATTCAGGATACAGTTAATGAATATACTACAGTTAATTTTTCTAAAGCATCTAGCAGCAAAACAAGTTCACTCATGCATTTCCAAGACTCCACTGAAGAGAAGCATTAATATTTTTTTAAGAGTAAACTTCTGTGGAAGAAGATGCTGCCTGGCAGGCTTGGTAAAGTTTAGGTGGGAAATTCAGATTTAGGTTGGAAAGCTCTTGCACAAGAGACTGCATCTCCATTTTCAAAAGGTCATCTGAAATCAACAGATCCTCCTTCCTATTTTACTGCTTACCTCTGTTTTCTAAATAGATGTCAACAGAGGGAGAAACAGTGGACTGGCAAAGCTTCAGATACTCAACGTTTTACTCCATGGATTACACAACACCCATTGAAATTGGGAACCAGGTCTTGGGAGACATGGAGGACAGGAGGACTCTAGAGAGGACTGAAAGGGTGGGTCGCTGTGACTGGCCCTTGACATTTGAAGTTCACAAATATCAGTCATCCTTAGAAAACAAATCTGCAATGCTGAGACTCAGATACTAATCAACCCACCATTGATCAGAGTAATGGGATGGGTCTCTGGCATTCTTTGAAGGAGCAGAGTGTGGGGTCGCAGCTTCAAAGGTTTTTCTTGGATTTGATTAAAGAAAATAAAAGCAGCAACATGGCATGCACTCACTAGGTCAGTTTCCCTCTCACAGATGCCTCATGGATTAAAGGCACACCACATTAACCCACCTACAGCCTCCAGACCTAACGATGCTCCATCCTCAACTGGTGACTCCAAGGAAAAGGCAGGGACCCAGAAGCTCACGATGTTGCACCCTGGAACCCACCCCAGATGGATCCACCTTCCTACACCCACCCTATGCCACTCGGGTGGCACCCCAGCATATGACCACCACCCCTATTGACCATGCCTGGCCCACAAACAGGCCCATGCCCCCAGTGGTGCCAGTGTCAAGCACACACCAACTTTCCAAGAGCTCCCAAAACAATAGCAGTTGAAGCACCAGCAGTGCCCAACATCCACCACTGCCAGGGTGGAATTTTGCCACCCACCACTTCACCCCAGCATCCCAGGTTTTGGTGTCGGGTCATGGCAGGGAGGGTCCCTGAAACCTTCCCAGCCCACTACTTTGGGGTGGGCCATGCTGCATCAAACCACGGAGGGCCCTGTGCCCTGATGCCATAGTGGGCAGGAATGCAGCAGCTGCCCTGCAGGAGGTCGAGTTGCCTGGCCACTCCTGGTGGCCACCACCACCCTGCCACCCCCTGAACAGCACTGAGAAGAAAGAGTGCTGGCTCGTGGTCACCTCTCCCTGGGCAAGCAGCCAAAGTTCCAGATTTAGGGTCCTTTCCTGGTGCCATCTGTGCTGAAGCACATGGCCCAGAGAGGCGGCTCTTGCCTGGACTCGCCCTGTCCCACCAGCCTGCAATTTTGCACTAATCTGGCAGCTTCCCATGCAGGGCTTGGACCCTAGGGATCTGGGGCAGACAGTGCAAACAGCTGCATCTCAGTTCTCACTCAGGGTGGGGCTTGTGGGCCTGGCTTGCATGGACAGGGCACCCAGGTGCTGTGAGCCAGGTGGGACCCATGCAGGTAAGATAGGACAAGGAAATACTGCAGGTCTTGGACTCAGGGCATGCGGGTTTGCCCCTGCATGTACCCAGGGAACTGTGCTGCTCCCACCTGCAGTCTCTGTGCTTGGTAGTGACATGCCAAGTTTGTGTAACTGTTAATGAGAAATTAATGCAAATGATTTTTCATTCCTAGAAACAAGAGGCACCATGAGGCCCAACTCCACCTGTGGAGAGCAGTGACAGAGGATGGGAGAGCAGTGACTGAGATTGGGTATCTCTGATAACCTAACAGCTGTGGCATGCCCAGAGCCTGGGAATGGTTCTGTGCAAGGACACAGGATGCTTAGCTACTGTGGCAATGCCTTGCATGAACAGGCTCTGTACAAGACTCCTATCAGTTCTGACCTTGATCTCAGACACACAGTTCCAGGAAAGGAAGAAATTGTTATGCTAGACAACCACAAAATTTTACCAGCTCTGCTTCCCAGGTTTCTGCCTGCCTTATAGTAACATTTAACAATGGACTTTCTTGAGAGCTACACAAAGCTCATATCATTGCCCTTTCCAACTGTGGATTGCAACAACAGAAAAACTACATAGGATGTCCTAAATTCTGTAACTTTCCTGAATATAAATAATTTCATAGTCTTTAACCTGAGATAATGAGATATATATAAGTAAAGATTGCTGGAAAAACTCTTTAGATCTGCATCTCCATCAGAGAGCAGAGCCATTCAATAGCATATTATTTAATCTCCAAGTCTCGGAGTAATTTCTCTTTTTTAATTGTCATTGATTTCTACTCTCAATCCATTATGATCTGATAGAACACAAGGTAGTATGTCTATTTTTTTGCATTTCCTAAGGTCTGATTTGTGGCATAACACATGGTCTATTCTCTAGAAGGTTCCATGTGCTGCTGAGAAGAAAGTGTATCCGCTCGTTGATGGATGGAATGTTCTCTATATGTCTATTAAGTCTAGGTTATTGATTGTGTTATTGAGTTCTGTGGTTTCCTTGGTTGGATTTTGTTTGAAAGGTATATCTAGTGGTGACAGCAGTGGGTTAAAGTCGCCCAGAATTATTGTGTTGTGGTCTATGTGATGCTTGAAATTGAGAAGGATTTGTTTAATGTACAGGGATGCACCATTGTTTGGGGTATAAATATTTACTATCATTATGTCTTCCTGATTTATGGTTCCCTTAAGCAGTATGAAATGTCCTTCTTTATCCCTTCTGACTAACTTTGGCTTGAAGTCCACTTTATCTGAGATAAGGATGGAAACCCCTGCTTTTTTACTGAGTCCATGTGTGTGGTAGGTTTTTCCCCATCCTTTCACCATTAGTCTGTGGATGTCTTTTTCTATGAGATGAGTCTCTTGCAGGCAGCATATTGTTGGGTCTTTCTTTTTAATCCATTCTGCCAGTCTATGTCTTTTGATTGAGGAGTTTAAGCCATTAACGTTCAGGGTTATTATTGAGAAATGATTTGTATTCCCAGTCATTTGGCTTATTTTTGGTTTTTAAGTCGGCTTGGTTTCTCCTATGAGTGGTTTTTCTCTAAGGTAGTTCCTCCCTTTGCTGACCTCCATTGTTGTTTTTCATTTCCTCCTCATGAAATATTTTTGTTGAGAACATTCTGTAGTGCAGGCTTTCTATTTGTAAATTCTTTTTACTTTTGTTTATCATGGAAGGATTTTATTTCATCTTCAAATCTGAAGGTTAGTTTTGCTGGGTATAGAATTCTTGGTTGGCAACCATGTTCTTTCAGAGCTTGAAATATGTTAGTCCAGGCCCTTCTAGCTTTTAAAGTCTGGGTTGAGAAGTCAGCTGCTATCCGTATTGGTCTCCCCCTTTTGGTCATCTGATACTTTTCTCTCTCGGCCTTCAAAATCCTATATTTATTTTGAATGTTAGGCATTTTCATTATAATGTGCCTTGGTGTGGATCTGTTGTGATTCTGTGCATTTGGTGTTCTGTAAGCCTCTTGTATTTGATTTTCCATTTCATTCTTCAGGTTTGGGAAATTTTCTGATATTATTTCATTGAATAGGTTGTTCATTCTTTCAGTTCGTATCTCTGTGGCTTCCTCAATCCCAATAATTCTTAAATTTGGTCTTTTCATGATGTCTCATAGTTCTTGGAGGTTCTGTTCATGATTTCTTACCATCCACTCTCTTTGGGTGACTTTATATTCAAGATTAAATATTTTGTCTTCATTGTCTGAGGTTCTGTCTTCCAAGATGTCTAGTCTGTTGGTGATGCTTTCCATTGAGTTTTTTATTTGGTTTATTGTCTCCTTCATTTCAAGGATTTCCATTTGTTTTTTCTTTTTCTTTTTTTTTTTTAGAATCTCTCTTTTTTGAAATGATCTTTTGCTTCCTGCAGGTGATCTTTCAGCTTATTTGTATTGTCATTCATTGCCTGCATTTGCTCTCCTATCTCATCCTTTGCTTCATGAATCATCTTAATCATGTATAATCTGAAGTCGTTTTCTGATATTTCTTCTAACATACTTTCATTGGATTCTATTACTATAGAATCTAGATTTGTTTGGATCATTTTCTTCTCTTGTTTCTTCATGTTTTTCATGTATCTTCCCCTCTAGCAGTGCAGATCTGGGGTATTGCAGATTTCCCCCTAGAGGCTTATAGTGGCCCTATAGGTTTCCAAAACTTTTTCTTTAAGGGGAGATCAATATTAGCAGTGCCCAAATCAGACACTATGCAATCCCAGAGCAAATAGCCCCTATGGGGACAATAACAAAATTGTCATAATAAACAAAATGAGTTCAAATTTTATCTTCGGTTACAAAAAAAAAAAAAAAAAACAGGTTTACAGCAAGGTCTGCTGTTTCTAATGGAGAACAAAGAGGATGCAGAGGGATGTAGAATATAGCTGTTAGTGGGATAAGAAAGGAATATACAGAAGTTCTAGAAAATAGAAAGGGTGAGAGTGTAATCAAAAGAAATCAGATGTTAGCATGCATAAAAGGGAGAAAGAGACTCTGAGGGAACAGACAAACAAAATGAAAAGAAAGCAAGAAAGTAAAGAAATAAAAACTTAATTCTTTTTAAAAAAGTAGAAAGAAGAAAATCTGTAGTATTACTGTCATATACTAATGAAACTTCCCAGTGTTCAGTAGCCTGATGCATGAGAGGTACCTGACAATGAGCTTCAAACCTCCAGCAGGTGTCTCAGGATGGGATTTGCCCCACCTGATGATCGGAGCTACGCCTTCCAGGATTATCCAAGATGGCTGCTCTGGCTTCGAAATGTGTTGGCAAATGGGGAGCTGCATCTCAGGGGTGGACATGGTCAGCTGGAGGTCCTGGAGATGGGGTGCAGTTGGTCTGGCAGGGGTCCTGGGGGTCCAGTGTGTTTGGTGTATTTGTGGGATCCTGGATGCCAGGTACAATCAGTCGGTCTGGGTTCCTGGTGATAGGGTTCAGTCAGTTGGTCTGGGGGTCCTATCAGCAGGGAGCAGTCAGTTGATGTGCAGGACCCAGAGGCAGGGAGTGTTTGGCTGGGCTGAGGGATCCTGAAGATGGGGCTCAGTCAGTCCTGCCAGGGATCCTATGGGGCCTGGCTGTTGTCTCAAAATGGCAGCAGCCACGTGTAATCAAACCTGCAGGTACTGTGACAGTGAACTTCCTGGCGACAGCAGGCAGCTGGTGCTCCACTGGCGGTGTGCGGTCAGTCTGCTGGCAGCTGTCAGATGATCAGGAGTTGAACCTCGAGCTTTGGGTTATGGATAGGGGTAAGGTAGGCGATGGACAGGCGAGAGGCAGGTAAATGGCAGATGATAGATGCCTGACAGTGAGCAATCTACTCTCAAAAAAGGCGTCGATATGTTGGCAGATTGCAGGTCATCACAGCAGACAAATGGAGGAAACACCAGGGGATCGATAAGCAGCAAAAACTGCCTCACCGAGTAACAGATATCCTCTTCTTGAATCCGGCATTACGGAGTGACAAGGAACGCAGTCTTCCTCTTGTCAGCCGTCTTGGATCTCTCTGAATTGCTGTAATGGCTCACTGTGTTGTATTATGAAGATTCCCTGGGGTGAGTACACAGGCTCTCTGAGGTGATTAGGGAAGACTTCCAAAAAACCATACTGAGTACTCACTGAGGTCTGTAAGGATGTCTTTCTGAGGTGTGTAGGTACAGTTTTTCAGAGGTGTAGTGAGGCTATTCTTTGATGTGTCAGCAAGAAAATAAGATGTGTGTGCATAGGGTCCTCTGAGATTTGTAGGGAGTGGCCTCTGAGCTCTGTAGGCAGGGTAGTATTATGTGTGTCAGAGGGCTTCTTTACATATGTGGGAATGCCCCCTGAGATGAGTTGAAAGGATTCACAAAGGTGAATCAGGAAGGTACTCTGTAAAATGTAGAAAGGAGTCACTGAATTGTGTTTTAAGGGCCATTTGAGGTGATTAGTCAGAGATTTGTGAGATGAGTAGGGAGAAAAAACTGATAAATGAGGAAAGGCACTATTATGTTAGAGTTAGGGTCAGGATTTAGGGTCCGTTTCAGGTTCATGTTCAGTGTCAGTGTCAGGAGGGCTTCCTGGTATGTAAGAAGGGCTGAAGTTTAGGCTTAAACCAGGGTTAGTGTCAACCTCAGGGTCAGGTTCAGTGTTTGCATTTTATAGGGAAGGCCTCTGTGGTGAGTCAAAAGGGCTCTATAAAATGTATTTGAAGACTTTCCGTGATCAGTAGATAGACTCTCTGTGGTGCTTATACTGCACTTGCAAAGCATTTTAACTAGTGGAACTGGTTTGCAAAGGAATCTGATTTGTATAAACCGAGATATGTAAAGACATCCCTCTGAAGTATGTAGGAAATGCATTTTGAGGTAAGTAGAACCAACTTTCTTTGATGTCTAAGGAGGGTACTCTGAAATTATTTGGGAGGTGCTTTAGGTTGGTAGTATGTGACTGTGAAGGGGCGAATGTATGACATATGTAAGAGAACTCTACAAAATATGTTTGAGATCTCCTAATGGTGTGTGGGAGAATTTCCTGAGGTGAGCTTGGAGGGCTCACAGAGGTACATCGGGAGGGTGTCCTATGAATTGTAGAAAGGGCTAAATGAGTACTGTTTGGTGGTCCTTTTAAGGTAAGGCAAGAGAGCTCTGTGATATGAATAGGGAGAAAATACTGATGTAGAAGAGAAGTTTCTATGAGGTTAAGGTTGAGGTTAACATTAGATTCAGTAATGCATCAAAATCAGGGTCATTATCACTGTCAATGTCAGCAAGGACACTCTGTGGTATGTATGGTGGGCTTAGTGTAAGGGTCAGAGTTATGGTTGGGTCTGGGTTGGGGTCAGTATTTTGAATGCATAGTGAAGGCCTCTGTTGTGAATTTTAAGGGCTCCCTTAGGAATATATTGAGGGCTTTCTGAGGTTAGTTGATGGGATTTCTGAGGAATTTAGAGAGTACTTGAAAGAAGTGTAGTTAGTAAAGAGGGTTTTTAAAGGAATCTAATTTGTCCTTGCTGATTTGTGTCGGAAAGTCTCTCTGAGGTGTGTAGAGACTGCTGTTGAGGTAAGTAGGAAGGGCTTTCTTTGATGTGAATGAAGGTTACTTTGAGGTGTGTAGAGAGAACTCTGAGGTTGGTAGTTTGCAGTCTCTGGTCTGTTTAGAGGAACTTCTATGAAGTCCAGAGAAGACATCTTTGACATATGTCAGAGGTCTCTGTGACGTTTGTGGGTGGTCCTTCTGAGATGAGTTGGGAGGGGTCACTCAGTTGTATAAAGAATGTGTACTGAGATAAATAGAGAGGACTCAGTGAGTTGTTTCTGGAGGGCCTTTTTAGCTGAGTAGTGAGAGTTCTGTAAGAGAAGTAGGGAGGAAACCTTATGTAGAAGTGTGGACCTTATGAAGAGTGAAAGGGGGGTCTATGTCCCATGTAGGTCACACTTCCTGAGATGTGTAGGGAAGACACTATGAACTTTGTAATGTAGGTTCTCTGAGGTGTATGGTGGGGGATCATTTAAGTGCATAAGGATGGCATTCTGATGTGTTTATGAGGGCTCTCACAAGTGTGTAGGGAGTTTGCTATTAGATATGCCAAGGGATCTATGGGGGCATAAGTGGGTCTTAAGGCTGAGTAAAGATGTTAAAACAGCTGTGGAGGGAGGACCCCCTAAAGTGAATAGTCAGATCTCTCTGAAATGTGTCAGGAAAACACAGGGTGTTTACATGGGAGGGATTTTTGAGGATAGTATAAGAAATCTCTGAAGTGTTTGTGAGGGCTTTCAATGGAGAATAATGGGGGTTCTCTTAGGTGTGTATATGCAGCACCTAGAGATGAGTAGGGAGTGTTTTGGAAAGAAGTGAGATCTATCTGTGTTGTGTTTGTAGCACTGGTTGAGGTGTGTAGCATGAGCATTCTGAGGTTCGAATTAACATCTCTCTGGTGTTTCTAGGGAGTGTTTGCTGGGATTTATATGGAGGGCTATCTGAATTGTTTGGGTGTTGTGCAATAAAGTGTGGAGGAAGCATCCCTAAGCTGAGTATGGATGGCACTTTGAGGTATGTAGGAAGGGCTTTTAATGTGAGTAGGGTGGGATTACTTAAAAGTGTAGGGAAATGAGTTTGTGGTGTGTAGAAAATGTTCTCTGGGATGTTAGAACAGGTTCTCTTTTTGTAGGGAGGTCTCTCTGATGTATGTTGTATTGAGGGCCTTCTGAAAGGTGTAGGGGGATTTATAAGGTTTGTCAGTGAACTTCTTGCTATGAGAGGGAGGGCTCACATAACTGAATAAGTAGGGCTTTTGGAGTGTACAGGAAAGACTTCTGAGGTGAATGGAAATGGCTCTCTGAGATGTGTAGTGAAGGCTCTCTGAGGTAAGTAGAAATTCTCTCTGAGGTGTTTAAAGAGCACCACATAGAAGTATAGTTAGTACAAAGGTCTCATATAGTAATAATTTGTACTCAGTAACATATATATGGATGTTTACCTCAGATTGTCTACACAAGTAGGTACTACTCTTGATAAAAGATGGTTTCCATTGATGTTTATGGAGCATACTATGATGTGTGTAGAGAGGGGTCTCTAAGATGGTAGTGTGCAACTGCTGAGCTGTGTAAGATGTGTATGAATTGTGTAAAAAGGCTATATGATGCTTGTCCTAGGGCTCATTTTTGTGTGTGGGAGGACCCACTGAAATGAGTTGGGATGGCTCACAGAGTTTCACAGGGTGTATGCACTGGAATTATAGAAAGATCTCAGTGAGCTGAATTTGGAGGGCCATTTGAGGTGAGTAGTAAGAGTTTGGCAAGATGAGTAGAGAGGAAAAACTGGTGTAGAAGGGAGAGCACTATGAGGATAGGATTAAATTAGTCCTAGGCTTAGGGTTTAGGGTCAGTGTCAATTCATGTTCAGTTTTAGGGTCATGGAGGACCCTGTGGCAGGTAGGAAGAATTTAGGTTTATGCTTAGGGTTAGAGTTAGATTCAGAGTAAGAGTCAGTATTTATGGTTTACAGGGAAATTCATGGTGGAGAGTCAAAATTGTTCTTTGATGTGTGTATATTGAGGCCTCAGTGAGGTGAGTATATAGGCCCTTTGAGGTATGTATAGAGGGCTTGCAAAGAAACATTGTTTTTTCTTGCAAAGAAGTATGGCTGTACTCACTGAATTATGTATGGATTTCTCTGATGTGTGTAGGAACTGCTCTACATTTGAGTATGGAGAGTACACTTTGTTGTGTATGAAGGTTAAACTGAGGTATATAGAGAAGTCTCTCCGAAGTTGGTAGCATGTGGCCTCTGAGCTGTGTTTTGTGGATTTTATGAGATGTTCTGGATAGTTCTATGATTTGTTTTAGAGGGCTACAAGAAGTGTGTGTGAGGGTCCTTTCAGATGAGTTTGGAGGACTCACTCAAGCGTATGCATAGGGTGCACTGAGATGAGTAGAAAGGGGTCAGTTAGTTTTGTTTGTATGGTTTTTTGATGTGAGTAGTGAGAGCTCTGGTAGATGAGTAAGGGGGACAAATTGATGTAGAAGGGAGATTCCCATCAAGTTTGGAATGGGGATCTATATGGTCTGAAGTTAGGAATCATGGAGATGTGTAGGCTGGACTCTGAGATTTGCCATGTAGGTTAACTGAGGAGTGTAGTGAGGGCTAATTGAAATTCAGAGAGATAGTGCTCTGATGTGTGTTTGAAGGGCTCTCAGAGTTGTGTAGGGAGGTCTATATTAGGTGGGCAGTGGGATCTATGAGGGGTGTAGGAGGTCTGTTTTACATACTAGAAATGCTATCTCACTTAGGTAGGGAGGGATTTCTACAGTGAATAGCGAGATCTCTGATATGAGTAGTAGGAATAAATTCAGGTGTGGTGAGAGGAATATTTGAGGATAGAACAGAATTGTGAGGTGTTTTGGTAGGACACTCAGAAAAGTATCTTGAGGGTCCTTTTAGGTTTCTAGTTTTGGCACAGGGAGGTAAATATAGAGGGCTTTTTGGTTAGTTTTTAGGGCTACAAGAAATGTGTAGGTAGGGTTTTTAAAATTTGTTGAAAGGGCATTCTGAGGTTTGTATAAGAGCCTCTCTGAGATTTGTAGGGAGGACTATTGAATGAGGTGTATAAGGTGGGTGCTCATTGGTAAAAATTAAGAGTTAACTGAGGTGTATATTTTTGGATGTCTATGGTGAGTAAAGAGAGATCTCTGAGATAAATGAGGACAAACTGGTTTGAAAGGAGGGTTCTACAAGGTGTGTAACAGGGCCCACTTAACAGATAAATTATGGCATTCTGAGGTGTGTAGATGCATGGTGGGTGGTGTATAGCAATGGTTCTCTGGTCCTAACCTTGATACAGTGATTGATAAAAAATATGTGTAGGAAATGTTTCTAAGGTGTGTATGGATGGCCCTCTGAATTCTATAGAAAAGACACTTGATATGAGTAGGTAGGGCTCTGAGCTGTGTGGAGAGGTGATTGCTATATGTGTAGGAAGTGTTCACTGAAGTGTGAAGAGAAGGTTCTCTGAGATTTGTAGTGCAGATAATTTGAGGTGTGTACTGAGGCCTCTATCAAGTGTTCAGGAAGAACTTGTGAGGGTTAAGTAGAAGGGCTCTTGTCTGCATAGCAGTGCTTTTTGTTGTGTAGTTAGGGCCTTCAGAAATGAATAATAAAATCTATCTGGTATGACTAGGTAGAACACAATGAGATGTAATGGGAGTATTCTTTGAGTATAATAGGGGGAATCCCTACATTGGTTAGGAAGGCCACTCAAAAGTGTATCCAGGGTCTTTTCTGAATGTGTCAGGCCAACACTCAGGTGAGTAAAGAGTGGATTTTGGTGAGTAGTAAGTTGTATCTGAGTTGTGTTGTAGGGTGTGTTGTTGTTTGTAGCATGGGAATTCTGAGGATTGAATTAATATCTCACTGGAATTTATAGGTAGTATTCCCTGGGGTATATAGGAAAGGCTTTCTGAGTTGTATAAGCATAGCCCAATAAAGTGTGGAGGCATTGTCCCTATAGGATATATGAATGGGAATTTGAGGTGTGTAGAAAAAGCTCTCATCATTAGTAGGGAATCATTATTTAGTCATGTAGGAAAGTGAGTTTGAGGTGTGAAGGAAATATTCCCTGAGGTATTAAGTGAGTTCTCATTTTTATGTAGGGTGGGCTCTCTGACATGTAGGGAGGTTCCCTCTGAAGGGTGTAGGAGGGCTTTATGAGGTTTGTAGGAAGGGTTATTGATGAGAATGTAAGTGTTCACTTAAGTGAATAAAAGAGATATTTTTAGTGTATAGAAAAGATCTCTCTGGTGAGTCAAAAATTTTCTCTGAGGTGTGTATTGCAGACTCCCTGAGGTAATTAGAAAGGTTCTCTAAGATGTTGAGAGAAGACTTGCTAAGAAAAATAGTTACAAGGGCTTGTGAAGAACTAGTTTTTACTCACTCAAATATGTAGTTATGTCTCTCTGAGGTGTGGAGGGAATGATGTAAGGTGGCGCTCTTTTAAAGGATAGTATCACAACTTGATTAACATTGAATTCAATGAGTCACAAATATGAGAAACAAATATAAACACACAGACAAAATCTTTGAGGGTCTAGTGCTATCTAAATGGAATCTGAGTGAAGTACTAGACTCTACTCACTTCCAATGATCTGTTCTGTTTCACTTCTGGTCTTCTAGGTCCCAAAATTGATACAGTTCTTCCAATCTTGGAAAAGTCCCCTACTAGGGACTTTCCTGAGAAATAAGCATCCAAAGATGAGTAGACAACAAGAACTCATGGCTCTGGACTTTCTGTCTCAACACAAGAGAGCAGAATGTCAGTTTATCTGGAATGTGGGTGCCTAGCTACTAGGGTTCCAAGTTCTGTGTGTTCTACTGCCAAGGAGTGAGGTCACTTCCTTGAGGACTCCATACCCAAAGCCCTTTCTCACACAAAATGGTTCTAATGGCCCACTGAGATACAGGTTCCTCCTATCTTCCCTTAACATATACACAAGTGGACATGGTTACACCAACACACCCTGAATCTGGTCCCCAGACTGTACCAGGTGTAGCCAACTCACCTGATTTAGGGAGTCAGTTTGAATCAGATGCATTTTCTCCTTTTGGCCATGTGGGTAGTCCTAAAGAAGTCATTATGCCTTACAAGGCCTGAATACTTTTGCCATTTATTGCCATTGGATTATTCCAGTATATGCTTTTGAAGTTGTCATCAGGTGTATAAGGCCATGTATACACATACTCCTTGGGAACCCTAATGTTTGAATCATGTGCTGTAATGCACCAGCATACAGAAAACACAACAAAGGAAGGAGAGGTAAAAGGGATGCCATACAACTCTACCATGATGTGAGTCCAACAGTGAAAGTGGGGAAATAAAATTTTACCTTGTCCTTGTTTCCACTCTGCCCCCCTGGAAGTTTGTCATGACTGATTTTCAGAAGTAGACTCCCTCTGCCATAGACCTTCCAATGCTTCCTGTGAAATTTAAATTGTTTCAATATTTCTTCTCATTGTATGATATGGGTAATTACAAGGGATGATTGGCACCAGAGAATTCTATTGTCCAAAACTTGTAACTTCCCCCTCTAAATAAACCTACATGAGCATCTGGTTTCAAAGAAAAATAAATCAAAAGAGCCAATGATATTTCACTTCCAAGATGTAGTCATCAGAAGTCTCATTTCTTTGCATCCATAGTCCCACAGCAGTGGCACTGCTATAATTCCAGAGATTTTTTGGAATAGTTTGTGTGGCAGCAGGCAGAGTTCCAGGGACTTCATTAAATAGCAAGGAACTGGCTTTTTTTTTTCCATTTCTAAATGTCTCACGTAGATAAAAGTATTTTGGTTATAAAACTCATAAATGTAATTTTTGTCAAGAATAAATGATGGTGTGAAATTGCCAAAACTTTGTTCAATACCTTGATTATAACCATGGGAGTGTAATTCTCTTTCTGTATTTCTTTAGGGAATGTCTGCATTGTTTGCTTAAAGGTCACAGCAGGTCACTTCTTTTTGTGTGTGTTGTTGAAGAGAGTTTCTTTTAATTCTTCTAACTAAAATTTGGAAAGAAGTCCCCAGTAGAAGAACAAAGAACCAACTCAGAAGTCAATATTTATTTAATAGTTAAGTTTACTGGAGCAGAGAGAAGGACTGACAATTCAGATTTGAAAAATGGAAATAAACTAGGTAACCAGACTCTTCAGGGGATAGTCATTAATCTAATGCAGGTTCACTGAGTGCCCTGTGCCCACTTTTGAATGATACAAGAAGCTGATCTCCTTCTCTTCTATTAAGAAACATCAAAATACATCTTCTATTAAGAACAAAACATCTTCTATTAAGAAACAGCAAACCATCTCAAAGGCTCAAAACCATCTTGCTTGTGCAGACAGAACTAATTTGTTTCTCATTACCTTCCCACAAAGGTGAGAGTCTGATGATAGACCACTGGCTTGGAAAGACTTGAATATAAATACTCATATGCACAATCACCCGTGTCAGCAGGCTCCCAGGAGAGGGCATTGCTGAATGCTTCTGTGTTACTTAAAATTAACTGGGGAACAACAAATGAGGAGGATCATCACAAGGAAGACCTGCAACTCTGAATGGTGCTGAGTTTGGTAAGCCCTGAGGCACCAGTGAATTTTAAAACAGGAAGTAGTCCCTGTTTTTTAAGCTGGTAAAAATAAAAGTCATGGAGACCTCTCCCCTCTTATCTCCTGCTCCTCTGGGAATTCATCTTAAGATATTATGGTATTACATGATAATATTCTTTATCCACTAAATTTCTTCAGGATGGAGAAAGAGCCCTGTATGAGCTTTGGCAGGCCTGATAGGACCATAAAATGAGCAGAATTTCAGTCAGTTTCCAAGTCACTGTAAAAAACGTTTAAGTTAACAAGGTCAGCTAGTGATAATTTCTCTTCATTGACCACTCTTGGAAAATGCCTAAAAATTGATTTGCTGGGATTGTTGCTTAATTCTCCAAAACAGGAGAAAAAATAAATCACAGAAAAGGGGTGATGGATCCTGGGTTCCAGGGGGGTTTGACTCCATTTGAAACAGATTCACTGTCTTAACAATGAAGTCTCATAAACAAGTATACCAATAAAGCCTACTTGAGTGTTAGTTCCTTGCCTCCAATACATCTTTCTACCAATATCCTCAACATGGTTCTGTACTCAGTTGCCCCAGTGCTGACTTTCACACTCTGAAGCAAAGCATCACCAGATCCAAACACTGAGGCACCAAGTTCTGAGGGCTGTACTACTTCCTTTCTAAGAATAGAATCCAAGACAAAGGTGTAGTGTGCCAAATTCTCAATCGAAAAATCACAAGAATGTGCATTCTTTAAAATTATGATTTTTCTGAAAGCTAGACCAATGTAGACAAGATAAAAAATTTAAAGTGATATAACCACAGCTTCCCCCCCTGAAATCCAAATTAGGCAACTCCATTGATTAAAGCCACAGTGTGAAGCCCAGAACAATCTATGTCAGTGTCAGATTGAGACACCCTGGAAACACAGCTCACAGACTTTGTCCTCTGGTCTTGTGTTAGCAAGGAGTAGCAATGCAGTGCAGGCTACATATGTCCCTACTCATGTCCTTATATCTTCAGATGTGTACTCAGTATGGTGAAACTGACAAAGAGATCATGTAACTTAGGGGCCACCTGGTTTGTCTCAGGTGCAAGACTGCAACTCAGATCTGAAGGGTCAAATCCCAGGTGGTCAAATCCCTTGTGTATGACTGAGGGATGTTTCAATGCAGTGCCATTATTAGTGACATGTTCCTCCCAGGGAAGTGGGACAAAGATGCTGCTTTTTATGTGGCTTGATCAGCTGCCTTCTGAACTCTTTCAGTTACCAGGCATGTTTTTTCTCTAATGGAGCCTGTTGAGAACTTGCATCCTGGTTCCAATTACTGCTCTGTCTTACCTTCCTGCTCACTGCCAGTGAAGCTAAGAAGAACAGCCATAGTCATGAAAATTCTATAATGGAATGAATTCTATAATAGGACTACAATTCACAGGACAACTATTATATCACATTTGGATGGTGTAGTATTGGTATTATTATTAATAACTAAGGACAGATATTGCATTATCTTGAGGTGTTTTATTATGATATTATTTTTGCATAATAGAATACATAACAGCTATTATATTTGTTATGTTATCACACATCTCTTCTGTCAATATACAAAGTCTATAGAAGCTATTATGATAATATTAAATGCTATACCATGGATAATATAATAGTTTTAAAACCTCAGGCCCATTATTATATTAGCTGTACTTCCTATACTAAGAATAATACATTAATTTTAAAAGGAAGTTATCATATCAGTTTCATATGTTATAGTATGTATATCATTTTAGTATTAAAAGCCACAAATAAACCTCTAGGTAATATTTGGAAACTCAGGTATGCATGTCATCTTAGCATTAAAATCAACATGGTAGTTAGTACATTAATTTAATAACTCATAAAAATTATTTAATGACAAAATGCAGATATTTATTAACATAAGATTGCATAATATAAATATGCTAATGTTAAATGCTACAGAACACCTGTTTATGAGTTTTAGATGTTATATCAAGGATATTAAATGAAATTAATATCTACAAGTAAGTTATTATATTGGTTTCAGGGTTTATGAAAATGATGGCATATAGTAATATCAAAGGCTACAGGACATATATTTCATTGTATTTTTAGGTGAAAATATGGATATCATATTAGTATTTCAAGGTAGAGGGGAGCTAATATATTAAGTTTAGATGCTAGGCCATGAATAACACATTAGAGGCCACAGCACAGCTTCTGTATTCATTTTTGAATATTATATTAGTATTTGAGTACTCTGAATGGTTGTGACATTCATTTCTGATGTTGTAATGTCAGACAAATGATATTAATATTAAAGGACAAAGCAGCTCTTGTATAGTTTTCCATGCTATTGTATGCATGTACTGTTAAAAAAAGGACATGGAACAGCCATAATAGGAATATTGTATTATTATTGAAGTCTACAAGGGAGATATTATATGTGTTTTTGATAGTCACTATGGATATTATAATCATTTTTAAGGTCCCAGAGAATCTATTCTGGTAGTTTAATGTGGAATAGTAAGAAAATTTCTTTAGCACTAAAGACCACATGGCAGCTATTAGTTTTAGAGGGTACAACAAATTTATCACATTCATATTAAGGGTACCAAGCCAGGCAGTTATTTTGATAGGTTTAGATTTTATAGAATAGAAAGCATTTTAGTATGAACTGCCAGAGGCTAGGGATTACAGCAGTTTTAATGCTATAGTATGAATATAATGTCAGTATAGAAAGAACAAGGGAGGCCTGGGGATATAGCTAAGTTGGTCGAGTGCTTGCCTCACAAGCACAAGGCCCTTTGGTTCACAGCACACACACACACACACACAAAAAAAAAAGACAGGCAAAAGAAAGAACAAGGGACAGTTTAAAAAATAACAGAATAATTTTATAAAATTATTTTAATTTATTTATTTTTTATGTTTTTCTCAGGATTGAACCCAGTGCCTCACTTGTACTAGGCAAGTGCTTTAACAGTAAGCCACAAACCCAGCACCAAAGAATAGTTTTTATATGAGTCTAGGAGGCCACATATTCCATATTACATAAATTTGAAAGGACTCGGGGAAGCTATTAGTTTTGGATATAAAATGATTGATAATATGTTGTCATTAAAAGCCAAAGGACAGCTACTATATTAGTTATAAATTCTAATGTATGAATATTATGTTAATACTAAAGAACACAGTGAATAGTAAGGATATTATGTGAGTGTCAGCAGTCACATTAAGGGTATTAGTGTCTTCAGTCAGCGAGTGTATTATGTGAGGGTCAGGTTGCACAGTGAGGATAGTATGTTAGTGTCAGAGGTCAAGTATAAACACTATTTGAGTGTCAGAGGCCAGAGTGAGGAAATTTATGTGAGTTTCCTGTCAGAGTTATGATATTATGTGAATGTAAGTGGTCAAATGAGGTAGGTATTAGATTTTGCTTTGGTGAATATTCATGTGTGGAAAAGCATGATACTCATAATGATCTCAATCACATAAAATGTGATGTTGTGTATATATATACTCATGACCTGGAAAGCATGTCCAAGTAAGCTGCTTGCAAATTAATAACTTTGTTCTTTGCTTGTATTTTTTATTTTTTTCTGTAATTTGCACATTAACCTTTAAAAAATAAATGGTATTCATAAAAAAGTGGTCATGTGCGGATTGTATATAAATGTGAGAGTCCACAGGGCAAATACTTTGTGAGTATTTTAGGCCACAGTGAAGATATTATGTGAGTGTTAGAGGTCAAGGGAAAATATTATGTAAAAGGGACCAGAATGAGGATAAGTAAGTGTCTTAGACCACATAAGGATATTCTGTGTCAGTGGCTATAGTGAGGTAATTACCAGAGTGTCAGAGGCATCATGAAGGTATTATGTGAGTGTTGGTAGGCAGATTAAAGATATTACATGAATGTGAGCTTCCAGAGTGAAGACATTATGTGTCAGAGGCCATAGTGAGGGTAATATCTGGATTTCAGTGGCTACAGTGCAGACAGTGTGTCAAGGTTAGCGGTCAGAGTGAGAATATTATGTAAGAGCCTGAGGCCATATCAAGGATATTATATGAATGTCAGAGGCCAGATAAGGACTTTGTGTGAGTGTCAGATGTTATAATGAGGGTGTAATATGAGTTTAAGAGGTCACATGAAGAATATTTTATGTGTGTTAGAGACCAGAGGAAGAGTATTATGAGTCAGAGGTTACAGTATGGACATTATGTGCATGTAATTATTCATAGTGAGGATATTATGTGAATATCAGAGTCCAAAGTGAGGGTATTATGTGAGTGTGAGAGGTCACATGTTATTTTGTGAGCTTCAGATTCACAGTGAAGATATGATGTGAAAGTCAGAGGCCAAATTGAGGTTTATATGTGAATGTCAGAGGCCACAATCAGGGTTTTATGTGAAATTCAAGGTAACAGTGAGGGAATTTTTTGAGTCAGACCAAGGAAGATATTACGTGATTGCCATGGCAACAGTGAGTGTATTATATGAGTGTCAGAGGACACAGGAGATTATGTGAGATTCAAAGACCATAGTGAGGATATTTTGTATCAGAAGGCACAGTGAGTATTTTATATATTTAAGACCACTCTGATGACATTATATCAGTGTCAGAGGCCAGCCTATGTTATTGAATGTAAGGGGCCTCAGGGAAGATGCTCAATGAGTGACAGTAGTCACTGTGTCACATTGAGAATATTATGTGTCAGTGGTAAGAGTGATGATATTATGGGAGTGTCAGAGGCTACAGTTAGGGAATTATGTGAGTCTTATTGGCCACAGTGATGGTATTATATTAATATCAGAGGCCACATTGAGTATATTATGTAAATGTCAGAGGCCACTGTATGGTATTTTGTGAGTTTCAGAGGCCAGAGTGAGGGTATTAAATAAATATAAGAGGTTTAATTGTGTATATTATATAAGTGTCTGAGGCCACAGTAATGGTATTATAAGAGTGTCAGAACCAAATGAGGGTATTATGCGAGTGGCTACTTTCCCAGAAAGGATATTATATGAGTGTCAAAGGCTACAGTTGGGATATACTGTCAATCACAGGGATATCACTGTGGAAATTATGTGGATGTTAGTGACCACAGTGAGGATATTTTGTCACATCAGCAGGGGCCAGCATGAGGATATTATGAGTGTCCCACATTACACTGACTGTCTTGGACCATAGTGAGTGTATTATGTGAGCATTGGAGGTGACAATTATATTATGTGAGTGCATACTACCACATTGAAGGTATTTGGTGAGTAATAGAGACCACATTGAGGATATTATCTGATTGTCAAGTTAATAGTAATGGCATTTTGTGAGAGAGGCCAAATGAGGACATTATGTGAATATCAGGGGCAAGGTGAGTATATTAAGTGAGTGACAGAAGTCACAGTTAGAATATTATGTGAGTGTCAGAGGCCAGATTGAATTTATTATATGAATATCAGAGACCAAATGTGGATATTATATGAGTGTCAGAGGCTACATTACAAGCAGGATGTGAGTTTCTCAGGTCATAAAAAGGTATTATGTGTATGACAAGTCACATTGAATGTAATATGTGAGTACAGGAGGCCAATCTGTGGGTATTATGTGAGTATCACAGGTTAGAATAAGGATACTATGTCAATATCAGAGACCAAAATGATGACATTATGAGTGCAAGAATTCACAGAGAGGATATTACATTAGTTTCGGATATCACAATGAGGGTATTATGTCAATGTCAGAAGTCAAATTGAGAATATGTTATGTGTGTCAGAAGACCCAGTGATAATATTTATGTGAGTTTCAGAGGACACAGTGCAATATTATGTGAGTGATAGAGACCAGAGTGGTAGTAGTCTCTGTCTGAGGTCACAATGTGTACATTATATGACTTTTAGAGACTAGAATTGGGAATTTATGTGAGTGTCAGAGGGTACAGTGAAGGTATTATGTGATTGCCAGAGGTCACAATACCATTATTATGTCTCAGAGGTAGCATTGGTGATATTATGTGTCAGAGACCAATTAAGGATATAATGTCTCTATCAGAGGTCAAGTTGAGTGCATGAGTGTCTGAGATCACAGCGAGGTTATTATTTGAGTGTCAATGGTCAAAGTGAGAATATTACATTAGTGTCAGAGGTCAAGAGAGGATATTTTGTGAATGTCATAATTCAAATTGAGGGTATTACATAAGTAACAGATGTCCCAGTGAGGTTATATTGTGATTATAAGAGGTCACAGTGAGGACATTATGTGAGGGTCAGAGGTCATGTGAGGATATTATGTGACTATCAGACTCAGAGTGAGGATATCATGTGAGTGTTACATAACAAATGAGGATATTAGGTGAGTATCAGAGGCACCAGTGAAGATAAATGAAAGTGTCCAAAGTCATTTCAGAAAATAATGTGAGTGTCAAAGATCACAGTGAGGATATAATGTGAGTATGAGTGTCCACAGAGGTATTATGTCAGTTTCTAAAATAGAACAATGAGAATATTATTTGAGTGTCACAGGGCTCAGAAGTGTTATTATGCGAGAACCAGAGGACACATTGAGGGTATTGAGGGTATTCTGTGAGTGACTCAGGCCATGTAAGGATATTATGTGTGTGAGAGAGGTCACACTGAGGTTATTATGTGAGTTACAGAAGTCACACTGAGGATATTATTTCAGAGTTAGAGGCCAAAGGAGGGTATTATTTGTCTGTCAGAGACCACAGTGAGTATACTTTATGAGTGTCATAGAGCACAGTGAGGATAACAATAAGCATTAGAGGTCACAGTGAGGGTAATGAGCGAGTGTGAGATGTTAGATGAGGGTATCATGTCAGTGACAGAAGTCAATGGAGGACATTTGTGTCAGAAATCAGAGTGAGGGTATAATGTGTCAAATGTCACATTGAGGATAAGACATTAGTGTCAAAGGGCAAGTCGGGATATTTTTTAATGCCACAAGTGACAATGAGCTTATTTTGTGAGTGTGAGATGTCAGAGTGAGGGATAATGTTGAGTGTCAGAAGTCAAGTCAGGCTATTTTGTGACTATCAGAGTCACAGTGAAGATATTCTTTGAGTGTCACATGCCATAGGGAGGTAAAGTGAGTATCATAGGAAACAATAATTATATTATGTCAGTGCCAGTGGTCTCAGTGAGGTTGTTATGTCATTCTTAGGGTTTTATGTGGGTGTCAGAAAGCACTATGAGGAGATATGAGTATCAGTGAGTGAAAAATGTGAGGTTATTATGTCAGTTTCAGAGGCCACAGTAAAAGCACAATTGTATCTGAAGTCACACTGAAGGTATTTTTTGAGTGACAGAGGTCACAAGAAGGATATGTTTTCAGAGGTTACTACGGGGATTTTATGTGAGTCTAAGTGGCCATGTTGATGGTATAATGTGAGCTTCAGGGGTCACCATGTAGGTATTTGGTGAGCATAATTGGTGAAACAGAGGTTACTACCTGAGTGTCTGAGGTCACAGTTAGGTATTATATGAGTGACAGGGCAAATTGAGGATAATATTTGAGTGTCAGAAAATAAGGTGAAGGTGTTATGTGAGTGTCAGAGGCCATTTTGGGGGAGTCATGTGAGAGTCAGAAGTCACAGAAAGGATATTATATCAGAATCAGTGGTCACAGTGAGGTTATTATATGAGTGTCAGAGGTCACACTGAGACTCTTATAAGTGTCAGAGGATCCAGAGAGGTTATTATGTGAGTGCTTGAGACCACAGTGAGGGTATTATGTCAGCATCAGAAGTCACAATGATGTTATAATGTGAGAGTCATTAGTCATGATGAGGTTATTATGTAAGTATCATAGGCCACAGTGAGTGTATCTTGTGAGTGTCAGTGGTCACACATAGGATATAATCTGAGACCACATTGAATGTATTAAGTCAATGTGAAAGGTCACAGTAAGGGTAACATTTGAGTGTGAGAATTCACAATGGGTGTAATATACGTGTATCAGAGGTCACACAGAGTGTTACATGAGTGACACAGGAAAAGTGAGGATATTATGTGTCAGAAGATATAATGAGAAAATACATTCAACATCAGGCTCCCTAGTGTGGATATTTATTGACTGTAAAAGGTTATAATAAGGGTATTTTGTTAGAGTCACAAGCCAAGTGAGGACATTGTGTGAATGTCAGAGGCCACATAAAAATTATCATATAAACATCAGAGATCAAGTGAGGATATAATGTGCATCACAGGCAACAGTGAGGGTATTATGTGAGTATCAGAGGAGAGGCCAAATTGAAAATATTATTTGAGTGTCTGAGGTAATGTTCATATTATTAAATAAATGTAAAAGGATAAAATGGGATATTATGTCAGTGTCGTAGTACACAGTGAGGATAATAAATGAGTGTTCACTGTCACAGTGAGTACATTATGTTAGTTCAAGAGGCCATGCTAAAATACTATGTAGTGTCAGAGCCCAGAGAGTTATTGTAATAGTGTCAGAAGCCACTGTAATGCTATTACGTGAGTGTCAGAGACCAGAGTGAGGGATTTATATGAGTGCCACAAGCCACAGTGAGGATTTCATTGCAGTGTCAGATGCCCCAGGTAGGGTATTATTTGTCAGGGGTGTTGTGAGTGTATTATGTCAGTGTCTGAGGTCACTCTGAGATAATTATATGAACATCAGAAGCCACAGCAAGGATATGATGTAAATTAGAGGACACATTGAGGGTATTAGGTTTGTGTCTCAGGTCACAGTAAAGAAATAATGTGAGTTAGACATTGCACTGTGATGGTATTTTGTCAGTGTCAGAGGTCAGGATGAGCATGTCATGTGAATGTCGGAGAATACAGTAGGGTATTATTTGAGTGTCAGCAGTCAAGTGAAGATATTATTGAACTACATAGGATACAATGAGGGTATTTTGTGAGTGTCAGTGGCCACAGGAGACTACTCTATGTCTAAGATCATACTGACTATTCTGTTTTCATGTCAGGGGCCACAGTGAGGAAATTTTGTGTGTGACAGAGGACATGTGACAATAATATATGATTGCACAATGCCATAGTGAGAATTTTTTTTTTTTTTTTGTGATCAGAGTCCACAGTAAGGGTATTATGTGAGTGACAGAAGAACAGTAAGGATATTATGTCAGTATCAGAGGACAAGTGAGGATAATATGTGAATGCCAGAAGCCAAATGATGATACTATGGGAGTGTTTGAGTCACAGTGAGTAAATTATATAATGTCAGATGTCTAGTGAAAATATTGTGAAACTGCAAATTGAGGATATTTTGTAATTATCAGAGGGCAGAATGAAGGTATTATGTGATGGACAATACACACAGTTAAAGTATTAGGTGAGTGTCAGAATCCCCAATGAGAATATTCTGAGTGTCAGAGGCCACATTTTTGGTATTATTTGTCAAAGAGCATATGCAGGTGTTGTATTAGTATCTGAGGTTACACTGAGGGTATTATATGAGTGTGAAAATTCAGTGAGTGCATTTTTTGAGGATCATAGGTCACTTTAGGGTATTTTATCAGTGACAATGATTATACTTAGGGTATTATTTGAGTGACTGATGTCACACTGAGGGTATTATGTGAGTGTGGTCATACTGAGGTAATTATGTGTCA
Source organism: Sciurus vulgaris (assembly GCF_902686455.1). Lineage (NCBI taxonomy): Eukaryota > Metazoa > Chordata > Mammalia > Rodentia > Sciuridae > Sciurus > Sciurus vulgaris. The sequence goes on from NW_027632409.1 coordinate 5,357,137, forward strand.
GAGGTCACAGAGTATATGTGACCTCTGTATATTCTTACAGAGGTCACTGTGAGAATATTATGTCAGTGTCAGAGGCCAAGATGCTGAGGGAGTTCAGCCAGCAGGAAGAGAGAGGATATTTTATGTTTAATAGGTCACTTTGATGGTTTTATATCAGAAGTTCCAGAATGGTAATATGTGAGTGTCAGAGATAACAGTGAGCAAATTTTATGATAGTCAGTGGCCACAGTGATTGTATTATGTGAATATAAAATTCATAATGATATCAGTGTCAGATGCCAACTGAGGATATTATATTAGTGTCATTGGCCACATTTAAGGTATTATGTAAGGTTAAAAGACTTAACTGAGTATAATATGTGTGTCAGAAGACACAATTTTGGTTTAATGTGAGTTTCTGAGGTCACAACGGGATATAATGTGTCAATGGTAACAATGAAAGAATTATGTAAGTGTCAGAGACTGATTGAGGACATTCTGTGTCAGAGGCTACAGCATGGTATTATATGAGTGTTTGATGTCACATTGAGTGTATTATGTGAGGAACTCATGTGACAGTGAGTGTAATATGTGAAAGACATTTTGTAAATGAGAAGATATTTTTTAAATGTCAGAGGCCATACTTAGGAAAAATTTCCAATCTCACGAGTTATTCTGAATAAATATATAGATGTACATGAACATTGTAATTATATTTGAGAGCATCAGAAGCCATAGTGAGTATATTTTGTCAATTGCAGGGACCATAATTATATTATGTGACTCTCAAGTTCACAGTGATGATATTGTGTGAATTTCTACATAAGAGTGAGGATATTTTATGAGAGTCAGAGGACAAGTGAGGGTATTACATCAATGTGAAAAGCCACAGTAGGTTATTATGTGAGTGTCAGAAGTCACATTGAGCATAATATGTGAAAGTGAGAGGCCCCAGTGAGGGCATTAGTTGATTGTCAGAAGTCAGTGAAAATGCTATGTGTGATAGACCATGATGAGGGTGTTATGTGAGTGTCAGAGGCCAAGTAAGGATATTATATGAATGTCAGAGGCCAGAGTAATGTAGCATATCAGTGTAAGAGGCCACAGTGAGGGTATTATGCGAGTGTAAGAGAGTAAAATGAGGGCATTATGTGAGTGAAACATGCCATGTCAGAATATTATGTGACTGTCAGAGGCCACATTGCTCAATTTTTTAAATTGAAAAAAAAATGTTTATTTTGAAAGATTGACTAGGAAGTTTAAGGCACATACATTTAAGGATTTTATGGATGCCCAGTACACAGTTGTCTTGCCCATGATGATGAGAGAAATGTATGTGGGGTAAGAAGAGGGAATAGAATCCAGAAGTACAACAGAAAATGCAACATGTAGGGACCAGGAGTCTTATATTCCTCCATGAAGCATAGGCCAATGGGAGGCAGGCCTGGTCCTCAGGTCTTGATATCAGGAATGGGCCACTTCCCCAAGGCTATTTTCTGAAAGACCATTTCACTTGCTAAGTCAAACTTAGACTGGTAACAAATATGCCCAAAGTCCTCCCAGCCATGTTGTGCCATGTCCCTCTGGGAGTCACAACTTGAGGTCAGTACACTCAGCAAATTGAGGTTTAATTTTGCAGCCATTCCTTCTGGGCACATTGGGCTAGGTGGTGAGTTTAATACTGGCACAGACTTTTTGGCATATCTGACATGGCCAACTGTCTCCTAAGATATTCTAACCAGTGCAAGTATTAGCCTTAATAAGAAATAATGACTGTAAGGGGACCAGGGCTCTAGTTTCATCCTAGTGGTAACAAGCAGCATATCAACATATGACCTTCAACAGTGCTGATAAAGGAACTTCCTTATTGAGTCCTGCTTAGGGGGTTCAGGCAGCAGAGAGAGAGAGAGAGAGAGAGAGAGAGAGAGAGAGAGAGAGAGAAAAGACTCATAGAACTGCAGCAGTGGCTGGCAGCATAGTCTGGCACACTTGAATTCCCTTACAATCCTAGAGGACCAGTAAGAAGCAAAACGTTCACTAGTGAATATTCACCCTGAATGATAAAATTGCTGAGGTCAGGGTCAGGGCTCAAAGCCCAGACAACATCGACATATTCAGACCCATGGGAATATTTATTTCGATTCTGGATATTTAGGGGAAAACCCTCAAGATTACCTGGATTCTGCAATATCCCATATCATTAATCTTGGCATGGCATAGTAAATGGGGAATGACAGGTTAGGCACACCTAGATGAGTGTATTAACATTAGTTCCAAGTGGCAGCTGTGCAGAGTTTGCAGGAGAGAGTTGGGTGTCCCAAGAAGCTCTGAGGCTCTAAGTGAGGACAATGAGTCTAATCAGGTCACATGTCTCTATATTTATGCACACCAACCCCACAAGTTTACTAGCAGCACTATAGTTGAATATGTTTGAGACCTTTTGCTCAACAAGTATATCTTCAGATGACACAGTAGTGCTCTCATCATACATGCAATTTTCTATTTTTTTTAACATTTGAGTATTTTCTGAATTCCTTAAACCACCATATTTTTAACTATCATTCTCAAGTCTGCAAAAGGGTTGTGGAACATTGTACCAATTGATTCAGCCATATGGTCCTCTTGAATATTAGGTTCCTCTAGTTTTTAGCTAGTATAAAAATAATCTGTAAAATTTAAAATCTTCAACTCATGTCCTTGAATAGTGGTCATTTCTTCTCCCCCAAGAACTGAATTCAAAGCAAGATTCTGCAGATGATGCCTGGCCTTGGTCTCACAGAGCGTGTGGACAGTGTATGTTTATGGAGTGCTCAGAGCAAAGACCCCAGACTGTTGGCTTCAGCGAAGGAAGTTTATTATCTCATATTCAGGAGGCTGGAAGCCTGGGGTGTCAGGGTTGATGTCTTCTGAGGCTTCCCTCCAAGATTCCTAGATGAATGCCCTCACATGGCCATGCACCTCTAGATGGATCTTCTCTTCTTATATGGACACCAGTACTCCTGATTAGGGTCATCCTGGGAACCTCTTTTTACCTGAATTTCTAAAGACCCTGTCTCCCAATATGGTCTTGTTCTGAGGACTGAGGACTTAGGCTTCCACATGGGGAGATTTGGAGAACACATTTTGTCGCCACCCACGGCAACAATTGCGTGGGTATTTATTGGAGGTGGACTGGAATACTGAGCTACTTCTACTATTTTTCTCTTTAGTGCACTGCTTTCTTGCTTGCTTGTTTATTCCCTAGCTTTGGGGAAGAAGAGGAGAGGAAGAGAAGATTTGAGAGAAAGATAGGCTTTGCTTATAGAGAAAGCTTTAGAGACTGACAGGCTTCTACGCTTATCAGAGATCTGTTTCTTCTTAGAGTTCTGCTTCTTCTTAGTGCTAGCTGCATCTTTTAGTTGCTTCATTCTTTTAGCTGCTACCTTCACCTTCTACCTACTGCCTGCTTATATACCCTCCAGGAGGTGGAGGGCGGGGCCATGCCAGTTGAGATCAGGTGAGGAGCCAGCTGCCTATCACAGCAAAGGTCAAAATGAGCAGGCCTGAGCAGGAGCACTTGGGAACACCTGTGTATGTGTTGTGTGCATGGACTTAATTGAATAGGGCCAATGATAAATCACCTGAGTGTGCTTATGTTAATTAACCTCCTCACTGCCAATGTAATCAAAACAAGCTCTGGCTGGCCGCCAGGCACCATCCCAGCACACCCCACACTGCACAGCCCCAACAACATTTCAGCCCATGGCAGATGGAAAGGGCATCTGGCTTCTTTGGTTTTAAGTCTCCAGGAAACTCTGACTACTGGGACTTTGGAGACTGTGGGACTCATTTGTTTCAGAGCTGGAAAAATGAGGCCCAGAAGGAGAGAAAATGACTCAGTCACAGGGCTGCTGTGCTCCAGGATCCAGGCCCCACCTAGGCTTCCCATGTATGTCAGTCTAAAAACCTTCCCAGGCAGCCACAAGACTGTTTCCTTCCTGGCCCAGCTGCCCATGCTCCACATGAAAAATCCAAACCCAAAACTACCAGAAGTCACTGTAGTTCCAAGAGGGAAGACAGAGTGTCACCTGAGGGCTTGAAGCTCACTGAAGCCTAGGCCTACAAGGGCTTCAGAGCAGCAGGGAGCTGGTGGCTCTTCAGCTGCAGGTTTCCAGGCAGCACCCACGGGGCTGGGGGTCCCCACATCTGCAGGTCCCCCCCAGTTTTTCCAGTTCCACCAAGGCACTTTCAGCCTCTCCTGGGTGCACAGTTTTCCAGGGGTCCCACCACACAGATGAAGCCACTGTCATCACGATTGTCATGGAAACTCAGGACTGGCAAGAATGTGATCACATCTCTGTCCTTCCAGTTCTGGTGTTGTTTTGGAAAATGTAGTTATTTTTTCACAAAATGTGTTGTTTATGATGACATTGAGTGGGTGGTTTATTATTATTGCATATTATTCATGGGTTTATTATCAATTATAATTGAATGTACCAATTTTTTAAAAAGTTTTAACACCAAACACAGTGAAATTCAACAGGTTGCCCATCAACAAAAGATCTTTGGGGTCCTCCTTCACTTCTAAGACTGTAAGGGGCACTAAAACCAAAGAGGTGGGCACTGAGTTCTGGAGCAGGGAATGAAGTTCACTGTTAAAACCAATGTTTTTCTTCCTCCTTTATAATACTGTATTTCTTTGCAGCTGGTTGATTTGTAGACCTTGTATAATTTCTCTTGGGCCCCAACAAAAAGGATTAGGCAGCGACCAATTTCCTAGAACCCAGGAGAACAGGGCATTGGGCTGCTCCTCTGCCCAGGAGGAGGGTGGTGGCCAGCAGCCCTGTGGCTTTTCCAATTTCACCTAGGGTAGAGGAGCATGGGAGGAATCACCCCATCATCCTGACCCTGACAGCCAAGCTGAGCTGGGACATGGTCCACTTGCAAAGCCATAGAGCAAAGCCCTGGGGACAAAGTCTTCTCCCTGGTCTGTGGTAGAACTCTTCTGCTGGGCTCTCTTGAACTCCTGGGGGACATTCTGAGAGGTTGTTCTATTTTTCTCTTAGTGAATTATAATCACGTGTAACAGCAGATTTCTTGTTACACATGTGTGCATGCACATGATGTGATGTGGTTCTCTTCAGGGCTCAGGGACATGAGGGTCTAACATAGACTTGTCTGTGGTGGGTGAGACCCAGGGCTCAGGGTTATGCCACATGCATCCAAAGATGGCGACTGGCAGAGAGCCACACAGCGTGCTGAATGCGCCTTGAGAAAAACAGGAAGTGTTTACCATTGGCTGTATGATAATTAGTTCAGCCGCCTAGCACGTGGACAGATATATCTTACATGTGTGCTTGAGCTCGTGATCGCTTGACCTTTAATAGGATTGGATGGACATATCTGGTAACAATTGCATATGCATGAGACTGCTTATTTATTGTGGGTGTTATCTGAATAAAGCAGAAGCTGCTTCATGAACCTCTGAAGTGTATATGTCGTTTGTCCCACTGGTTGGCGGCAAGCGACAAGTGGTGGCCCATATGGGGAGTGGTAATTGGCAGCCCATACCGGAAATGGTGAGTGCTCAGGTAAGTAAAAGACAGTTTTACTAGCGTAATTAACGAGAAGGTTTCCCTATTTGAGGAAACGGTGGCTTTAAGGTTTTAATGGAAGATTCCCCTAGAGAGGGAATGTAATGAAAGGCTGTCCCAAGAGATAGCAAAGGACATCCTTTAAGTAAATGAATATGTGAAAGGTGTTATTTGTGTTACCTTTTCTTGTTTCATTTCTGTTTGTTGTTGTTGTGGCAATATGGACATTAGTTCATTTGTGTCTGACTTCCAAAAAACCAAAATTTCAAGAATGGTTAAGAGAAGGGGAAAAAATATTAGAAACTGTAAAAGAAGATCAAGTCGAGCTTCTAAAAGAGAAAGCAGATGTTCAGACCTCTGTGCCTCTGCCAGAGCAGTATTAACTCCAGAGATGTGAGTACAACCAATACCAACTTCAGTTGTCAGCCCATTACCTAAAGGAACAGTGGAACTAGTTCTTGGGAGGAGTTCTGCTTTAAAAGGATTAAATATTGTCCCTGGAGTTATAGACCCTGATTTTATAGGAGAAATAAAAATCCTTGCTTCTTCACCAAGAGGTGTAGCAATAATAGCTCAGGGTGATTGCATAGCACAGTTGTTGGTCTTACCCAGTTGCCATGATCAATATCCATCAAAGAATATTATTAGGGGAAATAAAGGATTAGGTTCTACTGGCCAAAATATGGTCATGTTAGCATTGGATTTAAAAGATAGAACTATGACAAAGTTAGTAATAGAAAGCAAAAGTTTTGAGGGCTTATTAGATACTGGGGCTGACAAAAGTATTATCAAAATTACAGAATGGCCCAAAGCCTGGCCACTTCAACAGGCAGATCAGACTTTAAGGGGATTGGGTATGGCTTCCAATCCTAACAAAAGTGCAGCCATATTAAAATGGAACGTGGCTAACCAAAAGTTATGTTCTGATACTGCCCGATGTAATGCAGTTGTGGGCAATCCTCAATGGAATGTAAACATGCTGACAAGGGCCATATGAAGGGGAAGGTAATCAGATTAATTTCCACCCCAGTGTGTATCAACAAATTAACCCTCAACTTTTAATCTATCATTATATGGATGATATTTTGCTAGCTCATAAGGAAAAACCTGTCTGAGAGCAATGTTATAATTCCTTACTAAAGTCACTTGAAAGATGTGGCTTACATATTGCCATTGATAAAATACAAGTGACTGACACCCAAAACTTCCTGGGATCTATCATAAATGCAACTATGGTTAAACCCATAAAAATTACCATTCAGGCGGACAAACATAGAACTTTAAATGATTTTCAAAAACTTTTGGGTGATATTAATTGGATTAGACCTTACTTTTATTTACCCACCTCAAGTTTGGGCCCCCTGTTTGATATTCTTAAAGGTGATTCTGACCCCCTTTCTAAGCTGGTGCTTACCCCTAAGGCTCGAACAGCTCTCAAGCTTGTTGAAACAGCTATGGAAAAGATTCATCTTGATTGTATTGACCTAGCTAGGCCTTTATCATTCATTGTCTTGGCCACAAATAAGTTACCCACAGGAGTGATTTGGCAAAAGGGTCCTATTCTGTGGGTTCACATGAATTATGCCCGTAGCAAGTTCTTATCTTTGTTTACTGAATCTGTGGCAGAATTAATCCTTAAGGCGTTAAAAGTATCCCTTTCCACCTTTGGTATTCAACATGTCACAGGAATTCCCTATAATCCTACTGGACAAATCATTGTTGAGCGTGCCCATTTAATGCTTAAAAACATGCTTTATAAACAAAAAGGGGAAATAGGGGCATCATACAGATCCCCAAAAGACAAATTATCTGTTGCCTTGTTCATCTTAAATTTTTTAAATCTCAATTCTGAGGGCCGATCGGCTGCTGACCGTCATTCAGAGCCTAATTAAAAAATCTACCTCAAGTACTCTGAAAGGACATTCTATCAGGACAATGGAAAGGCCCAGATCCGGTATTAATCTGGACCCAAGAGAAAACATCTTGTGTTTTCTCACAGGATGCACAATCGCCAATTTGGGTGCCAGAGTGATTGGTCAAGGCCTCAACAGAGACCCCAAAACAGGAAGAAATTGAGGAGGCTTCTCCCGCTGATGGTATTGGTGATTTCTCACAAAGTTAATGGAGGAGACTCACGTGAATGATGGGGTATAGTAAAGACGTGGCCCTATCCTGTACCCCTTACCATCTCCTCTATTCTATATCCTCCTATTTTTTACAACAATTGGCCACATTTCTCCAGTCTACTGTTCAATGGGGAAAAAAATGTTTTTGGTTTTTGGCCGTGGGAGGTCTATTGTGTGTTGTATCTGTTCTGTGCATATAGTGTTTATACAAAATGCGTATACATCGCTGCAGAGAAACAGCCATTATTCGCCAAGCTCTCGTCACAATTGATGCTGGCTCATCCCCACAAGTCTCATTAAATGTGCTAAACCGGTAGTCAAAGATGGGTAAGATTCATGGGGAGCTCATACCGACCTAAGACAGGAAATGAGGGCTAGAGCCTCATTGTCCAATGATGGGTAAGAATGTTGCTCTGCCGTGGACAGACACGGCACGGTCTCTTTTATAAACAGAAAGGAGGAAATGTGGCAGGTGAGACCCTGGGCCCAGGGTTATGCCACATGCATCCAAAGATGGCAACTGGCAGAGAGCCAAACGGTGTGCTGAACGCGCCTTGAGAAAAACAGGAAGCATTTACCATTGGCTGTATGATAATTAGTTCAGCCGCCTAGCGCGTGGACAGATATATCTTACATGTGTGCTTGAGCTTGTGATCGCTTGACCTTTAATAGGATTGGATGGACATATCTGGTTACAATTGCATATGCATGAGACTGCTGATATATTGAGGGTGTTATCTGAAAAAAGCAGAAGCTGCTTCATGAACCTCTGAAGTGTACATGTCGTTTGTCCCGCTGCTCCGTGGCAAGCGGCACTTGTCTTTTTGGTCATTCAGCAACCTGGGCATTTGTCTTCCCCCTGCAGTGACCTGGTGACAGGAGGGAGGAGGTGAACTGTGGAGGACTGCATGCTTGGTGGGGCGACCCCAAGGCACTACCAGAGCTCACACTTACCAAGTGCCTCTTGGTGATGGTGTTGTTTCAGTCATTTGCTTCTTGGCTTTCTTAAGCCTCACAAACCCCAGGAAGCTGAGGAAGCAGCTGCTGTCATCACCCCCATTCTGTCTGATGAGAAAATGGAGGCACGGAGAAATGAAATTACAGTGCAAGGCCACACAGCAAGTGACCAGAGAAAGGGATCCCACTCCTGCACCAGGGCTGTCACCACTGTGTGTAGCGAGTATGATGTGATGCCCTTTTGCAGGGACCTCAGAGGAAGGATCAAATCTGGACCCAGAAGATGGGAGGGGACAGGGAATCCTACACACTCATGTTAATGAGAGAACTTGGCCTTGAATAAATGAGATGCAGATGGGAAGGGGTGATAGTGGGAAACAAGTGAGATGCAGGGTCAGATGGAGCATGAGGAAAGTCCAGGCATGAAGATCCTGGCTCATTTCCATGGGATTCCCTGGGGGCCCAGCCCAGGGTCTTGTAAGGGATTTCCAGCATTACCAAAGAGTGCCCTCACCATCTCCTGCTATCCTGGTATCCAGAACTTGGCTGAAGAGTCTGCATCTGTGGGGGAATGTTGAGGAATCTGCAATTTTCCCACTCATCCCCTGTCTCCAACCAAGCACAGAGGCATTCTCTGAAAGGCAAGAATGATGAAGAGCAAGGCAGACAGAGCCAGACCAGCCTGGGGAGTTGCCAGAGAAGGAAGCACCATGTCAGATGCTGCAGTGATGTGGACAGAAACCTGTTGCCATGGATGTATTCAAGACTGAGGCCAGAAGCTGAGAGGCCCAGGGGGCAGTGAGGACAGGTCCCCAAGGCTCACAGGCAAGGTCACATACCTAGGGGCAACAGGGTTTCCTCTGAAGACCTAGGGTTCTGACCACTTTCAGTAAGTCCCAGTGGCCTCTGTGTCCAGTGTTGGAATGGTTCTTCTGTGGTTTGGGAAAGTTTGCTCTCATTTTCCAGTGTTTCCACTGATGCTCCTAAGAACTGGCAAAGTCTGCTAGCAAAGCCCCTGGAATAGCTAACTTAGCTCAGCAGTGACCCCCAGTGTTGGCCCATAGGATACCATCTGTCTGCCTGGGTTGGGCCACCATGATGGGGTCCCATGCTCTTAGAGTCTGTGCTGGTCCCTGGCCCTGTACAGTGAGCTCCAAATCTGCACAGCCCCTGGTTCTGCCAACCAGGCTCTCCTGATGTTGGGCTATCACTCCAAAATACCAAGTATCAGAAAATCCCTCACAGCAAAGGGACTGGTAGAACACTGTGGACCCCCTAGCTCTTCATCTCCAATGAGTGGAAAGCAAACTGGCTCCCAGACATCCATCCACCAGGGAAAATTTATTTTTTTTTCTTGTTATGGGCAGAAAAATATTGAGCCTCAAAAACCATGATCAAAGGAAAGACACTTTACTGAACTTCTAAAGAAAAGAGGCCAAGTGTCCTTTCCTAGGGACACAAAATGAAGCCAATCTGAAAGAAATGTCCAGGGAACAATTTAGTATAGAATTAAGGTTATATTTCCATCCCAAGTGTTTATGATTTTATCATGATTTTTGAAAATTGAACAAAATGAAAATAATCATTCTCATCCATTGTCCATCTGTGTGTCCATTCATCCACTCAAACATCCAACCAAACATCCTACAGTTTTTTTCTTGAAGGCCAGTGAAGTGCCAGGCACCATGCTAGATCACTGAGGAGATACATTTGAGGCCCCAACCTTCTCTGTTGCAGCCTACAGAGAAGGGACTAATGAGCGATTACAAGTGTTTCAAGTGCACTGAGAAGAAGAGAGTTCAGGCGCCCCAGAGCACCTCATAAGTCAAGGGAGAAAAATGGAAAAAGGGAAGAACACTCACAGCAGAGTCATACTGAATGGATCCATACTTGGCTCAAACTCTCCACCTACCAATCCAATTAAAATACAGGAATATTCTGTGTCTCATTGCTGCATTGGAATATATAACTTAAGCCTATAATTAACTGAGTTTCTAAAAAATGCAACCCTGTGAAATCTTGGGCCCAAATTCTGTCTCTAGGGTCATTTACTATATCCCCTCTTAGTCACCAGACAAAGGCCATTGTCCCAAATGCAGTAATTTGGTCTTCAGTGTAATCTGAATTTGTGAGCCAATATGAATTGAGAATCAGAGTAAAGCTGATATTTATCCAAAGGGAGAAAAGTGCTTGCTGATGGCAGAAGAGAAAGACAACCAGAGCCACCAAAGAGGTCAGGAGAAACCTGAGGCAGAGGAGGTTTTTTGCTTATGACAATAACTCTTTCCTGCCAAGAAGGTTTGATGCCTTTTCTGTTAATTCTACCCCATTTTAAGATTTCCCTCTGGTTAAGAAAAATGGTCTCAAATGACTTCCAGAAATCATGAAAAACTGGCAGCCTATCAATGAGACAGGAGGCCCAGAGGCTCACATTGCCCAGGACACCAGCAGCCACGTGGGGGGCCTGTGTCATCTGACATGCCCAGCTAGGGGCAAGGAGAGGTGAACTGCCACATCCCCTGTGGGGTCTCCTTCATTGTGCACAGTGACAGATCCCACCACAGGGCCCAGTGCTGGTCCCTGGGCTGTGGCTTGGGAGCTGGTTTTGCCCTTGGTCAACACTGGTCACCTTCCTGGGGCACACTGTGGGGATCCAGTTCTTGGCCAGCTCCAGATAGCATGGGCCCAGGAACTGGGTCAGCATCACCGCCAGTCCACATGCTCAGGGTCACCATATCCCCTGGCATGCATGCATGAGGACCTTGTAGGCCTGCACATGCAGGCCGGAAGACATGGAAGCCACTGACGGAGGGGTGATGGCTGACACCATTATATTATATTATTTCATTATATTATATTCTTTATATTATATTTATATTTAAAATATATTACCAGGTAATATATTTATTATTACCTGGTAAAAGGGTCTGTAAGGCTCTCCTGGAGTCCAAGGGCCCCATGTATCCTGCACAGTATAGAAAGTGCCCCTACATGGTGACCAAGAGACTGTACCACAATGTGACCTAAGTGACCACCACTTGGACAGAGCTCTGCTTCCAAAAAGGCACAGCTGTCTCTTTCCTATAGGAATCTGGGTCTTTTTAATTCCTGACCTCTAGCCACTTATCGTAAAGGTCAAGAATAGGACATCTCCTCTAAACTCACAGGGAAGAAAGAAGAGAGCAAGCAAGATGTTGCAGGACTCAGCAGCACTGCTCTTGGGCCAGCCCTGGGGCTCAAGGATGATTCCCTTAGAAGAAAGAAGAGGAGGCAGGAGGGGGAAGGATGGAAAATACAAGGGCGGAGCAGAAGAGAAAAAAATAAATGCTTACATGGCCTCTGGAAACCACAGGGTAGGCAGTATCAGAGGAGTGGAGGGGATGGAGATGGAGGGCCAGCAGAGAGGGCCGTAGTCATGTGGGGACCGCTGTGCATTTCTAGGAGCCATGTGAGAAGAATAGAGAGGACTAGTCATTCTGTGATGAGAAAAGGAGAGGGGGAGGCAGGGAGGGGAGGACAGCAAAGGGAACCAGGGGCCAGGATGGGGAGGGAAGGACTGGAATTGAACTGTCTTCACATCCAGCTGCCCATAGCATGAATGTCTTGCTTGGGGTTCACCAATGGCCCTGCATTCCAGGAGGAGCCCATTGCAGTCTGGTTGAGACAGAACCTGAGCCACCTGTGAGGAACTTGCATTTAGACCCTAGAAGGCACACAGCACCAACCTGTCATCCTCTCATCCCATCCAGTTTGCCCCAAATTACAGAGGATGGTGTTGCCCAAACAAGTATCACATTTAGAACTGGACTCCATGTTTGGAGCCTGAGTTTGGAGCTTCCTCTACTGTGCCCTTCACAGAGGTGGGAGAACTACCAGGGGAACCCCCTGGCTTTCCTCCCATCAAGGCAGTGGAGGCCAAGCCTCTTCTCCTGGTATCCTCCATTCAGACTCCTTTAGAGAGGTACAGTGGAATGCAGGGTAAGGAGAAAAAGTGCTTGGCTTCTAAAATGTGGGCAGGAGAGGAAGCAGGGGCTCTCACCCCTCCCCAGACATTCATACCCAGGACCCAGGGTCTAAGTGACTTTGTCCAGCCAATGGAGGGCTGGGAAAAAATGGAGAGAACAAGCCTGGGACAAGAACAGCAAAGCAGTCTAGCAGGCTGAAGCCAGTCAGGATAAGTTCTGACTGAGCCATTACATTTAAAATTGAATGTGACAAACTGACAAATGACTGCTGGGTGACCTGAGGTCCTGCCATGTGCTCGCCCTCTGCCTGCTGTCTCGGCCTCAATTTCCTGGCCTTGATTCCTCCCACCATAGGCTACTGCAGTGTTCCAGAAGTTTCCTCCCAGTCACGTTGGTCCTGAAGGAGGAATCTTGGTGGAAACTCTCACCTACGTCTCTAAGGAGAACTCTCAGTGTGAGGTTGGCTCCGTGTACTTTCCTTGAAGAAAAATTTGGGTTAATCTAACTTAATACAATAAAAATATCTGATGATTAAAGAACTCTTTTTACTTCAAAATCCTAACTTTGTCGGTGACATTAAATCTTGGAGTGTTAGAACCAAAAATAGAACTGGCTGGTCTTAAGTCCCAGGAATGCCCAGAGAGATTCAATGCATTCCTCCAGGTCCCACAGTGAGTGAGCAGCACCTGAGATGAATTGGGGCTTTCACCTCACAGTGGGGTAAGTAGTTCATGCATAATTTTTCTGAAATTATGACTTTCTGGAGCCATAAAGACCCAGGGAGTTTGCTAAAAATACCCAGACATAACCATCACCCCAGTGCAGAGGCCAGGATGCCATAGTCTGGAAGGCTCCTTCCAACTCTGTGCTTCCCCTGAAAGAAGCAGCTGCTCCTGTGAAGATGGACACCAATGTGGCTGAAGCAGCTGCCTAACGAAGGGCAGCCAGGCTGGTGATGCCCACCCGCCGGCAGTTCCTCGCCTTTGGGTTTTTATTGTGGCTGCTCTGTTTCCTTCTGCCTGATGAAAGGTCAGTTCCTGTTTGTTCTCTAATACATGGGCAACCAAGGGCCAGCAGGGGGATCGATGAACCCTCCCAGCCACTAGGACTCATTCCAGTCAATGGCCCACTGTGGGGTTTCTCCTTTGAACATTTCCACCTCCACCACATACAGATGTGCCCTGACCAACTCTCCCCAGCAGCCTCCTGCCCTTCCTGGTTTAACTGCTGCTCAGGGTTGATCTTGCTTCCCTCAATGAGCTGCATTTTTGGCTACAGCTTTGAACTGCTGGGAATGCAATTGCTTTTCAATTGGAACCAACGACCAGTGTAGGCTTGGGTTTCAAGCTGGCCTCCCAGTGTCAGATTGTGTCCTGGAGTCGGGAGAGAGTGGCTTCATCAGCCCCTTTCCAGCTTGGATTCCCAGGGAAGCTCCATTGGCATCTGGAGAGGCCACTGGCCTTCAAAGCTGAACTTCCATTCTCTGCCTCCAGAAAATAAAAACTTGTCATTCATGGGGACTGGCAAACAGTGGCTCATGCAGAAGGTCCTCTTCTCCTAGCCCAAAGAAGTTCTGCAAGCATGGAATAAACCAGAAGCTCGGACAGAAGGAAGCAGAAAAACCAACAAGCTATCAGCTTGTAGAATTTCCACCAATGCCACAGGACAGGACGTCCTGCCCTTTCAAAGGGAAATGTCTGGGAGAAGGCATCCTTGGGCTTGTGTCACAGAGGGGGACAAATCTTCAAGGAGCCCAGCGTACAGCTTCTCTGCTGTCAAGCAATTACTGGAATTAAGCTTATTAATACCACAGTGCATCTCATCCACAGGGTGTGCTAAAAGCCCATGCATGATCAGAAGTCAGCACTGGGGCTTCCCAAACAATCTCTCCTCTGCATTCCTTTGATTTGACTAATCTTAACTGAGCATAGGAAGAACAGGCAACTGGAGGTCCAACCTCCACATTGAAATGCAGGTGAAGTAACTGGCACAACAGGAAGTCACTAATCCAACATGTCCCAAGGGCTGTTTCCATACACACACACACACACACACACACACACACATTTTAGATGGGGCACCTTGCTACCCTGGAGTTAGCTAGAGAGCAGCATGCCATGAGAAAGCATCAACCTCAGGGCAAGTCCATGGTTTCCCTGCTGGCTCACCCTAATAAGACCTGGATTCCTTGCCTCCAATTGCAGTCTTCTGGCTGGAGAAACCTCCATTCAACCTCCCTGCACATTGCTGATGCAGAGTGATGTTTCCAAGAACAACGGGCCTCTCGGGCCTGAACACTGCTGACCACTTCCACCCGGAGACAGTATGGGGACAGGCACCCAAACTGTGAGAGGGCGGTGGGTGTGGAGATCCCACAAACTCATTTCCAGGGCTTGCACCAGGGCCCTCTCCTCCAGCTAAGGTAGCCTTTTTGGTGCCCAGCGCACTCTCCCTCTGCTTTGGGCCAGACTCCTCCTGCTAGACTTCCAGCTCTCCAGGTTTTTCCTACCCCAGAGCTTTTTATTCTGCAAGATCAGTGACCTTGGGGCATCCTGGGTTATTCTGCACAGTCATCTGCCTCTTCTTTTTATTTCCTTTAGCACTTCAATGGCACTGGATAATATACAGTCTCTCTTTTCCCAGGAGTTTAATGGATTAATGTCAATGAGCAGCAAGGGCTTGGTGTCTGGCTGCTCTTGGCCCCGGGAGTCTTCCTCATCTAGCAATCCCTTATTTTACATTTCTTTGCCCTGGGCATTGTGCTTGGGCACCGGGAAGCAGAGGAGGACCACAGAGATTCAAGAAAGGAGCAGGACATGGTGAAGACACTTGTAAACTATGGAGAAAACAGACAAACCAGTGGAGAGGTATTTATGATACAACAGCTTCAAACCAAATAGGAGTGGGGGAGAGTGTTGGGCTCGGGGTAATGATGGCTCCCTTGAAACCAGGCCCTTGAGGTGACATGAATTGGATATGGTCCACCATGAGATGGGCATTGAGGGCCCACCCAGGGCAGAAGCCAGGTCTTCTGGTGAAGGGGGAAACTGGACTCCATCTGGTTTATAAAGAGGAGCCAGGAGCAAGATTCCATGGGATTGAGTGATGACTTCTCTGTGGTCAGGCAAAGGGGGTCAAGGGTAGAGGTGGTGGGAGAGCTGTAGTGGCCAGAATAGAGTAGAACAGAGAGTGAGCAAAGGCCCAGAGGCCATGTGGAAACTGGCCCAGGCTGTTTTATTTTTTTAATTTTATTTTGAGACAGGGTCTTGGTACATGGCTTAGTGTCTTGTCATGTTTTTGAGACTGGCTTTGAACTTGTGTTCCTCATGCCTCAGCCTCCTGAGTAGCTGGGATGACAGATGTGCACCACCATGTTCACCTCCCAGGTGTCTTGATTGTGACTGAATGTCCAGTCAAGGACAGGGAGGGCTTCCACTTCCTAAGCAGTGGGACCACAGGACCACACTCTGACCAGCTTGCATTCACCCTGAGCCACCCCATGGTGGGGGCCCTGGTCCTTCTGGGTGAGGTCTTCACTGCATCCCTCTTTAGCAGCCTGACAGGATCTTTTGCTGATGTTGTTGTTTTCCTCTTTCTTGGAGAAGGTTGTGTTCCGGAGCATTTTACAGTGTCCAAGGCTTTTTCCCTCAGAGGACTTCATATTTTGTCCAATATTATCAGTTTATACTGTGATTAGAGAAGGATGTTGGTAAAATCTTTGCTTTTTAAGATCAGCCAGAATTTTCCTTTTGGAAGGTTTTAGAGATCTAAAAACACATGTCTTCATTAATTAAGCATGTTATTAGTTCACTGTGTACTGTAGAATGGATGAATAAATGTTTTTTGAATATGTTTAAACCTGACTATAATTCTACCAGCTCTATAACTTTCTCTCCTTGTCTCTCTCCCTGTTTCTTGAGTTTCTCAGTTTTCCATGTATGAAGAAAAGCAGACTAAGTCTACTTTCTCCCTCCAATTCTGATTCTCATAATGTCTGGTGCTTAGGTCCTTCCTTTATGTCCATGGCGACTTGCTCATTTGTCCCCTCCAGTTCTGACCACACACAAGGGACCACTGTGACTCCAGGCCTCCTCTTTTAGGCCTTCTGGTGCCTTGCCACCTTTCAAAATCTTGCAAACTCTGAATCCATGGTCTCCACTATCAAGTCTAAGCCCAAGATTCCAATGACAGGGCACCAGTGCACTTCTGAAATGTAGACAGCAAGGGTCCAGGAGGACATCAGTAAGAAGACTTAGGGAACATTCTCTGAGGGCTCAATACCTCTCAATGTGCAAAACCAGTACAAAAACAGGCTAAAGAACTACAAAAACACTTCTCAAAAGAAGACAGAGTGGCCACCATGGAAAGCTCAACTTTACTGATCATCAGAGAAACACAAGGCAGAACAAGAACCAGGTGTCATCTTGCCCTAGTTAGCATGGCCCTCAGAAAGAAGACTTACCAAAGGTTGCAAGTATGTTGCAGAAAGGGACCCCTCCTACTCTGGTGGGGAGAGGCAGCCATGACTGAGGCCCGTGTCCCATGAACCCCCCTGGGTAGATCCACAGAGGAGCTGAGCTCTTCATTTCGAACCTCCTGGCCCCTCTGCAGTTACTGTAGCACCCTTCCCAATAGCCAAAATACACAACCAGGCCAGGCAGCCTTTGGCAGAGAAAGGGATGAAGGAAATGTGTACATAGACACAGAAGAGCTCTGCTCAGCTGCACAGGGAATTACAACCATCTGTGTCACCGCAGCATCCCTGAGGCAATGCAGAGCATCATGCTGAGTGAACCAGGCTGGACATCAGCAGACAGGGAAGCCAGCAAGCCAACCCTGCAGGAACATGGAACGATGTGGTGGTCACCAGAGGAGGGGAGCAGAGGGAGTCAGGCAAGACTGTGAGGGACTCCTGCTGGGTGCTGGGAGAGGAAGCTCATGAATCAAGGGCACCATGTCTGCATATGGGGACGTCCTGGGGAATCCCACACACTTCCTTCCAGGTTATATTTCCCTTTCTTATTGAGTGCCAACAGCCTTTTTGGGGGAATGGGTGGAATGCCCTCCCCGTCTTACTGAAAATCTGCAAATGACTTCCTAACTTTCCATATGTTTCTGGTTAACCATCATTCAGACACTCTTATGAGCTCTTAGGACTTTATTCTTGGGTTATGAAGTGTTTTCCCAGGCTTTAGATACTTTTTTGTTTGTTCATTTACTTTCTTGGTTTCACTGATGAAACTCTTTTAGTGCCTCAGGTTGCATAATGACTGTTCTTGATGAGTTCCTTTGTACAAGGCTGTGGCTGAGAAGAAGGCTTTGTGGGAAGGGGCCACTTACTCCTGACCACTAAGTGACAGGGTAGCTGTGCCTTGTACCCCTCTGAGAACCTCTTCCAGGTCCACCACACATTCCCCTCATACTGCTGTGGCCTTCTGAGTGAATCTATCTTATCATCATGTACAGACCTAGGTAACATTGACAGGAGGCCACTGGTTCAGACTGAGTGCTCATACCAGGCCCAACAGGCCAAACCTCAAGGGAGTCACTCATGCTGAGGTCCCAGGCAACCAAACTGAAACTACCTGGCCTTCTTAGAAATCAGGAAAAGGGAGAGGGAGATAACAGCCATATCCCCAAGCAGGCCAGTTGGAAGGTGACAGGAGGAAGGACAATTTCACAGAAGACCTCACTGCCAAGAGCTGTCCGCACAGGCCTTCTGACTGCCAGGGCTAAGCTTGCCATCTAGTAGCCTGACCACATGCAGCAGCATATTTGTAATGGAGCGGTCACATCTGCACAGATGAGTTGTCATCCACAAACACTGAAACTGGCTGCCTTTCCACCATGACTTATGTTAATACCTGATCTTGATCTTAGACCGTCTCCCTTAGGCTGGATGAGTCTCTCTTCTCCCAGAATGCCATCTCTTCTGTCTCCCAGGGATGATTTTGACTCCTGTGCCCTTGAGTCCTCTGTATCCCCAGATCACATCTGGGCAACTCTGGATTACTGTGCTCAACACACCTCCTTATGATCATCACTACCTTCTTTTTCTACTTCGAGAACAGGATTTATGACTCATTCAGCTTTATGTATCCAGGACCTGGTACCTGACTGTGAAACCTAGTGGGTGCTCTGGCCCTTAGTCCTCTGTAGCTTCTAGCTACAGACTCACCTTGAGCTAGAAAAATATATATCTGTAACTTGCATCTATACTGAACAGGGATAGACTTCTTTTTGTCAGTCTGTAAAAAATACAGTTTAGCAATTTTTCACACAGCATTTGCATTGTAACACATATTACTAGCAATCCAGAGATGATTTAGATGTGCTTGGATTATATGAAAATCCCCTGCCTTTTAATATAAGGATCTTAAAAGCATCCAAGGATTTTGGCAGCCAAAGTGGTCTTGGGACCAACTACCCACTGACACCAAAAGACAACCGTGTTGCATGAATGAGCAAGAGACCCCATAAACACACCATAGGCCATTGCTACATCTCCAGGATGTTAAGTACATGAGTAATGCAGGAGCCCAGGCTGAGGGTGAAGCTGCACACAGCTTTTCTGGGACCACTGAATCAGTCTTCTCCAAGCAGCTCTGGTGTTGCTTCTAAAAGGAAACCCCAGCATTCCTGTCCATTGACAGGTGTGGTTACCAGTGGGTCTGCCATGTGCCTGACTGAGCAAAAAGGACAGGGGCTATTGTGCACCTCACCTGCTCTCCACCACATAGGAAGGGCCATGGTATTGCCTGAGCAGCACAGGGGCAGAGGGCCCTGGAGAGAGAGGGACTAGAAGAGGACACAGGAGCCAGGTTCATGTCCCTACAGGTGTGAGGATGGAGAGTTGGGGATGGCAGGGGAATGCATCACTGTGGTCCATTGTCAGAAGGAATTTTGAGCAGAAGAGTACTTGAACTTGAACTTAGGTTAGGTGCTCTGATGAGTAGAACCAGCACTCCCATGCGAAGTCATGGGGATGCTGACTCAGCACTACAATGACAGGCATTAGTCTGCTCCACACTCTGGTAAACTAGTCTAGAGCTGTCTCTGTCTAGTCTGGCTCCTCCACTTGGGAGCACCATGGCTCAGCTTCTTGGACCATGTTCAGGTGAAGACAATAATATCACTAGCTCAAGGGTGCCTTTAAGAGGGAAGTAGGGCACTGAGCACCTAGCAGGGCACCCAGCTGATGATCAGTCCCCTACAAGCCTAGTCATCAAAATTGAGGACTATTTTCAGGGTGCAGGCAGTCCAGGGGCCCCACACAGATGACAAACATCCTGCTGCTGGCAAAAGTCAAGCTCAGGCTGCTTACAGTGAGCTCAGACAGGTCACTGTTTACTACCAGGAATCTGGGTCCTTCCCAACAGCGCTCTGCAGCTGAGGCAGGAGCCTGAAGATGCTGGATTGCCATGTCCTGTCTCTGGGCTGCAGGCTTTCAGCTCTGCCCATGAGCTGCACAGAGGGAGACCCAGAAGCAACACTTAATCTATGTGCAGGAACCACCTTGAAAAGACAACCCGGAGCCAATGACAGGTCCATTCTAATTGAAAATGTTCCAATTCCCCATACATTAGCAATTTCTTCAAAGTCAAAGTATTGGGCATAAAATTTTGTTTTCTTCTTTTATTGCTATACTGAGAATTGAGCCCACAGAAGCTCTACTGCTGAGCTACACACCTAGCCCTCTTTAAAAATTATTATTATTTTTTTTTTTATTTTGAGGTAGGGTCTTGCTAAGCCCAGGCTGGCCTAAAACATACAATCCTCCTGCCTCAGCCTCTGGAGTCACTGGAGAAACAGGGGTGTGGCCCTGGCACCTGATTCAAAGATGCAAATTATATTCCCAAACTTCCAGTCTGTGTTGGGGAGTATGTGGGGACTGGGAGCCACCTCTCCAGCAATAACCCCTCAGAATGGAATCTATAGCCTTCTCTCAGCACAGACTGAGGATAAAAGTAGCTAAAATGTTGACTCCAAGAGAGAGAAATATATGTGTAAAAATAGCATGAAATAGCCTCAGTGGTCTCTGCAGATACAGAGCTTGGGTGGAAAATAATCTGCACATCTTTTAAAGAGTTAGGGATGCTCACAAAATTCCTTCCTGAAACAATCATGAGTTTAGGACAAGAAAGAACTCAGCAGAGATGGTCCCCAGAAAGGTCAGGAGGCACACGGATTTGCTTAGCAAGTGTGGAGGGATCTGGCAAGACAGCCTGGTGGGTCGGCTGGAGGAAATCTATCTACAAGTTCAGCCAGGCCTGCCGCCCACCCCACCACCACAGAGGTAAGAGAAGCGAGGCTTTCACCACACCCTGAGGCCCCTGCCTCCCTTGGCTGGGCTCTTCTAGTTCTCTTTCCTCTCTATCTCCCTGCCCTGCCCTTTCCCCTGCCGTCCTCTCTCTCTTGAGCCGCCAGCTCCCCTGATCTCTGTGGATCCCTGCACCCCACTCAGATGTTTCTCACAGCTTCTTCCTCCAGGTGCCACCAGCTTCACCCACCAAGGTCAAAGGACCAAGCTCTGGATCAGCCTGTTCTGCTGATTACCTGCCTGTGTGCCTCAGTTTCCCCTCCACAGGGAGGGAAAAAGCAAGGGCTCCTCATGGCAGGGCTCCACAGGCACACAGCTTGGCATGTGGTGAGCCATTGGTGGCAGTGCCACTGTGAGGATCCATCCCAGCACTGTTCTTACCTGGCTGGGCCCCTGCCCCACCTGTCCCCATGTGCCCTCTGGGTCCCCATCTCAGTATGCAGGTTCCCAGGGCTCTCCTGGTCTAAATCAGTGTTTCTCCACCTCCCTGGGTCCTCACCCCAGCAGTATCTGTGAGCTTTTTCCTTCCTGTTCACCATCCTCCCATGGAGCTTTGACACCAGGGGTCTGTTGTGTATCTGTGTGTGTTCTGTGGAGGACTTGCACCACTCTAATACCTGAGACCTTTCAACAGCACCCCAGGACCAAGGGTTCACCCCTTGGAAGCCATAGGGCCCCTTGGAGAATTCATGGTCCCCATCAGTGTTTCTCAAACCAAAGTGTCCATGTGCTTCTAACCTCACCCTGGGCACAAGTGGCAATGTCTGAGGATTTTTTTGGGTTGTCACAAATTGGTAGGTGGGTGGGGCACAGCAGGCATCTAGTGGGCAGAAGCTATGGATCCTGCTAAACACAACACACAGGATGCCTGACCCCCATAAATGAGGAGTCATCCCCTGGAAATGTGAAGAGTGTCTAGGCCAGAATTCTGCTCCAGTGGAGGACCACTTGGAGCTCCCCAGGTCTCAACCCAGGCAGATACCTCTAGTGGTTGGAGGTTCATCTAGCCTGGCTGGCTCCTGGGGCTGTTCCAGCAGGAGGGGGATCTCCTGCTGTCATGCAGGATGAAGCAGAGGCAGAAAAGACCAAGGTCCTGCACATCAGCCAGGGCCACACTTGACAGATGCAAAGCTTGCAGACCCAGGGAGCCCATTTCCTGATTACTTCTGCCCAGTGGTCATCCTTCAGAGAGGACTCTGCATGGTCTGAGGACAACACCAGGCTTTCATGAGAGAACACAACCCTTCACAGAGTTCCCTCAGGCTCTGCAGGGCCTTTGGCCAGCCTGTCCCCCTCTGTGTCCTGAGCTAGGTGGGACCATGTGACTCCCCATGGAATTATCTCCAAGGATGCCTCGGAAGGTCTCCAAGGCTCATGGTGCTCTCTGAGATCCACGAGACCTGGCCCCTTCCCCCTTGCCAGCCTTATTCCTCCCAGCCTGCAGTGGGCACACTGCTCAGCCAGACAGGCCTTCCCTGGATCCTGGAACTTGGCCAACCTGCTTATTTTCAGACTCCAGGACCCCATGCACCCTGCACTTTCTCTGGAATGCTCCTGCCTAGAAGATCCTGGCTCTCTCCTTCCTCTTCAGGACATGCTTCAGCATCACGCCTGGTGGGGTCATCCCTGACCACCACGAACCCAGCCCACCCCCAAGTACCGCTTTTTCCTTGTGGCCCTCCCTGCTTCTCCTACAGACCTTTTCTCCCGAGTTGTTCGGCCACTTCACATGTTTAGTGACTTAATTCCTGTTATAGTCAGTTTTTTCATGACTGTGACTAAAAGACCTCCCAAGAACAATTTTACAGGAGGAAGAGATGATTTGGGGGCTCACAGTTTCAGAGTTCTCAGTCCATAGAAGGCTGATTCCATTCCTTGGGACCTGAATTGAGGCAGAACATCATGGTGGAAGGGGTATGGTAGAGGGAAACAGCTCAAGGCATCAAACCAGGAAGCAGAGACAGACTAAGCTCAGCTCACCAAATATATACCCCAAAGTCACACCCCCAATAACCCTCCTCCTCTGGCCTGCAGTTACTACTCAGTCCCTGCCAGGGGATGATTTCACTGATTGAGTTAAGGATGTTATAACCCAATCAAATTACCTCTGACACTTCTTGCATTGTCTCACACATGAGATTTAGGGGACACTTAATCTATATCATAACACTGAACCCTCAGTCAGACCATCATCTCTTTAACGTTAGAGACCTCCAATGGCCTAGGCCTTATAGATGGCCAATATGCTCAATAAATACTTGTCAACTTCTGAACTCTGCATATTTACATACAGTTTTCTTAGCCTCAAAGTCCACATTAGAATACTCTTAGGGAGTTGGCTGAGTTGTACCTCCTATACCTTTTGATCTTATATCTAAGTTGGATATGGATAGAAAGTCACCCAAAGAAACCCCAATAACACACTGGAAACAAAAAATGGCCACTGAGTCCAGATAAGAGAGACAACAAACACATATGCACACAGGATGGGAGCACTGCCCTCGTCCTTGATGACCAAGGAGCCCACTCTCATCTGTGGCTTGTCAAGGACACACTCAGCTTCTCTGAACAAATCAGTCCATGTGATCAGAGTTGAGGCTCTTTGGAATGTGGGCAGTCCCCAGCTTCCGAATGAGAATGCCACATCTCTCCTCACTGTATAATGAAATGGTGGTGCTTTCCCTGTTGTGGCAGGGTATAGGAGAACTTGAGAAAAGGTGAAGGTCAAGGTCAGTCAGATGAGATATCTGAGGACCCAGCATCCAGTGGGAAGAATCAGAAGGCTGGAGGCAGAAGGCAGAAGTCACACACTGCCAGGTAAAACAGACCTTCTTCAGCACATGCTGCAGAGGGTCCTGAAGGGGGCCAACCCACCACCTTGGATGGGAAGCCTCTGTTCTCTGGGGCACTCCATGTCATGCAGGGTGCTAATGACATTGCCTTGCCTCACAGCAGTGCCTCTGTGCTTCTCCTAAGTCTCCCAACTGAGGCCCAGCACTCCTGGGTCAGAGAGGTCATCCTTACTGGAGTGGTTTCCCAGGGATGCAGCACACAGAGTGCCACAAACTGGGGACCTGAAAATGACAGGACCAAGGCCCTCCTGCCTCCAGAAGGTAGGAGTTGAAAATAAAGATGGCAGCAGCACCAAGCTTCCTCTAAAACACAGGGGACAATTCTTACTTGTGCCCTCCCTGTCTCCTGGTGGCGGCCAGCAGTTTTTGGTGCCCCTTGGCATATAGACGAATCATTCTGATCTGTCCCTTTTCACATAGCCTTCTCCCCAGATCTGTGTCTTCCTCTCTTCTTATCAGGACACCACTCCCCCTGGATGAAGACCAGTCCTAGGGACCTCAAGTTAACTTGATTACTGCAGCAGGCACTATATTCATCCCCAAGTTTGAGGACTTCAGCCTGAATTTTCTGGGAGCACACTCCAATCTCTGTCTCAATTTCTAACACACAGGGAATATATCAAAATGGTGGCTTGCTGTGGGTAATTTTTCTGTCACAGAACTTATGTTAGAATACTGACAAGTTCCCTCCAGCTCATCTCATTCCTCCATCATCTGGTTCTCAAGAACTCCTGCCTGTTCCCTCCTGCCTGCATGCAGATCTTCTCCCTTCTTGACTCATGATACCCTGGGTCTTAAAGCAGCAGAGAAACATCAGAGTACTATCCTGCCCTCCAGGGCAAACCCCAGGACTGCCCAGGGCCCTCAGTCTTAGCCAGTCTGCCCCAGCCTGTCTCAGCAGCAAAACCCAGGGAAACAGTTTGTGTTACATTATTTCCCTCCTCAGAGTGTTATGATAATTACAAAGAGACAAAAAACCCTCTTGTCATGAGGTGACCTTTGGGACTGGCTTGTGACCTCATGCACATACAGGCTGTCATGCTTTGTCACTTGCACAATGCCTGACAGAGTGAAGACCTTTGTGGGTTGGATGACCACCAGCAAGACTTTTGGGCCAGACATTTTCATGAAGGCCAAGAATGACCTTCTGTCTTGTTTCCCATATTTCTGTCATGCTTGGAGTAATATTCCAAAGCTTGAAGACATTGGCAACATTCTTTCATTGCAACTTAAGATAGAGCTTATTGCAAATGTTCACTAAACTATTCACACTGGGCAAGTTCATGATTTAATATAGATATTAAGATTTATAAAGGTAATATAAAACAGAAAATTTAGAAAAGAAACTTTTAAAAATCCATAATTTTTCAATTGTTAAGCTATCATTATCACGATTTTTGTGTATAACTTTATATTGGGCCTTACAGTAGATATATGATTTTGTATCACCATTTCTTACTTTTATGTTGCTACAGTCACAAGTTTCAATGATAAAAATATACATCAAATATTCTATTATAATTTACTTAAAATTAAGGTTAGATTTAGATCAAAATTAATGTTGAAATTCATGTCAGTTTAGTTGCAAATAAAGCCATTATGAATATATTAGTGTAGATAATTGCTTCACAGTTTTAATTTTCTTGGCAGAAGAGTTATTAAAATTATAAGGTCAGGGACATGACATAACATCTTGATAAATATTGACATTTATCAGTAAGAATTTATACATGTCATTAGTGTAAGTGGACTTGACAGATGTTCCCCATTTTCAAAGGCCAGGGGAGATTTGTCGGTCCTTTCATTTGCCATTTGTTTCCACATTTGTTCCTCATTTTTGAAAGCAGTAAGTGATTCTGGACTTGTACTCCGCATTTCATTTTTGTTTCTTGAGTACACTCAGTCTTTCCTTTCTATGCAGAATGTTGAGACTGATGTGTTTTAGAGCTGTTCTCTGCAGCATGTGGGGAGAGCTGGGGATAGTGGAGGTGGTGTCAATAGGCACTACACTGAAAAGAGAAGAATAGGGCCAAGGGATGACAAAAGGAGCAGGCTGGCCTCACTGACAGTTTAGGAATACTTCACAAGTGACATACAATGTGACAGTAGAGTAAACTGAATTCAGCACAAGGGTAATTGACAAAATTTTTAAAAGTTAGATTGATGTAACCTTATGAAAAGCCAAGGTACAGAATAGAGGACATGGACACAAACCCAAATGCATACAATTTTCTCATACTAGACAAAGGTGCCAAAAATATGCAATGGAGAAAAAAGAGCCTCTTCAACAAATGGTGCTGGGAAAACTGGAAATCCATATGCAACACAATGAAACTAAACCCCTATCTCTCACCCTGCACAAAAATCAACTCACAATGAATCAAGGATCTTGAAATCAGACAGGAGACCATGCATCTTATAGAAGAAAAAGTAGGTCCAAATCTTCACCTTGTTGGCTTAGGATCAGATTTCCTTAACAGGACTCCCATAGCACAAGAAACAAAAGCAAGAATCAACAACTGGGATAGATTCAAACTAAAAAGCTTTCTCTCAGCAAAGGAAACTATCAGTAATGTGAAGAGAGAGCCTAAAGAGTGGGTGAATATCTTTGCCACTCATACTTCAGATAGAGTGCTAATTTTCAGAATATATAAAGAACTCAAAAAACTCTACACTAAGAATACAAATAATCCAATCAACAAATGGGCTAAGAATATGAACGGACACTTCACAGAATATCTACAAGCAATCAACAGATATATGAAAAAATGTTCACCATCTCTAGTAATAAGAGAAATGCAAATCAAAACTACCCTAAGATTCCATCTCACCCCAATTAGAATGGCGATTATCAAGAACATAAGCAACAATAAGTGTTGGAGAGGATGTGGGGTAAAAGGTACACTCATACATTGTTGGTGGGGTTGCAAATTAGTGCAGCCACTCTGGAAAGCAGTATGAAGATTCCTCAGAAAGCTTGGAATGGAACCACCATTTGACCCAGCTATCCCACTCCTTGGCCTATACCCAAAGGACTTAATATCAGCATACTACAGACATACAGCCACATCAATGTTTATAGCTGCTCAGTTCACAATAGACAGACTGTGGAACCAACCTAGATGTCCTTCAATTGATGAATGGATAAAGAAACTGTGGTACATATATAATTTGCAATATTACTCAGCTATAAAGGATAATAAAATGGCATTTGCTGGCAAATGGATGAAACTGGAGAATATCATGCTAAGTGAGATAAGCCAATCTCAAAAATCCAAAAGACTAATGATCTCACTGATAAGCAGATGATGACACATAATGGAGGGTGGGAGGGGGGCAAGAATGGAGGAAGGAGGAACTGTATAGCAGGAAAAGAGGGTTGGGGATGGGTGGGGGGAAGGAAAAGTAACATAATGAATCAAACCTCATTACCCTATGTGAATGTATGATTACATAAATGGTATACTGTTACTCCATGTACAAACAGAAACAACATGTATCCCATTTGTGTAAAATAAAAATAAATAAAAAAAAAGAAAAACCAAGAACATTGTCAATGCTCTGGTATGGAATCCAAATTTGCCCTGAGTTGGGAACTGGCTGGATCATATAATGCCTGCACCCTTCTGGTCATGGAGATGAGGCCTGGAGAGACTGGTGGGACCACAGGAGCCCTTATGGCTCCTGAAGGTGAGTGTCCTCCCTCTGCTTCTGTGCTACTTCATGGGCAGCAGTGAAGGCCCAGCACATTATCTTCATTCTCTCTGGTTGGTAGGTTAAATTGTACAGAGAACACAATAACAGAAAGTCCATTAGTCACTTATTGAATTATCCAGAATCATTAAAATGTGTGATGAAGCAAACAGAGCTGTGAAGCCCTAAGAAAGATGAAGGAATACCTACACTCTTAAGTTATGCACTCAACCCAGGTTTCTGCTTCCTGGAAAAAGAAGGCCACAGATCTGTGCACCTTTTGTTCTGTTGCCACAGGTATGGCAGAAAAGTGCCTGCAAACTATTTAGAAGCCAGCACAGGGCAGGACTAATTTACTGAATGGTGCCTGCTGCTCAGAAAGAGAGATCAGCTTTCTGTAGTGCAGCAGGGGCCCAAGAAGCCAGCATGACCACAGCCACAAGGAGGATGTGAGCATCACCTGCCACTGGGGCAGCAAGGAACGTGGCATACATCTGGGTGAGGAGTGACACTGCACTTAGTCTTCAGGTCATAGGGCCACTGAGTCCCCAACCCTTGTTCCAGAATGTAAAGTGTTCTCTTTGTGGCTGTTTTTTAAAGTCCATTTGCCAAGAAAAGTCTTCCAAATCTCAGAATTAACATTATAAACTTTCTACCCATAAATTTGTTTTCTGTTATTTACAAGTGGATATTTCTCACTGAAATGATTTGCAATCACATGTTCCAGGAAGGTGGAAGAAGTTGCATATCCATCCACTATCCTTCAATCACCAGTTCTGATTTCCTTGAGTTCAATGAGCTGCTTGAGACAGAATTTTAAAAGAAGCAGCAGATATTCCCTCCCCTATGTCATTATTGATTTCCTCTGTGGTCCTGAGGCCTGGAGAGTTCTTGGTCACTGGCCAGCTGTTGCCCTTTTGATTTTCTCTATGGGTTGAAAGCAGATTCCTTGGAAGTCCTTCCCACCATCTTTCTAAGATTCACAGTTGTTCTAGAAACCCACCCAGGGCCTTTTCTTCTCCCTAGTTACAGATTTCTTCAGACTTGTGTTTGGATAAAAAGTGACTAA
The DNA here is from genome assembly GCF_902686455.1 of Sciurus vulgaris. Lineage (NCBI taxonomy): Eukaryota > Metazoa > Chordata > Mammalia > Rodentia > Sciuridae > Sciurus > Sciurus vulgaris. The sequence goes on from NW_027632409.1 coordinate 5,385,671, forward strand.
ATCTTCTAATCGTCTGGAAGTAAATATGGATAAGATCCAGTGGGAGCATAGAGCAATGAGCCATTCTTGATGAGCTCTTCAGTCTGATGGGAAGGAGAGTAAGTGGCCCTTACTTTTAACCTCAGCATTGAGTCAACCCCTGGGTGTCCTCCTGTTTTGAATATGTTTAGCAGGATTCCTCATATTATAGTACAATGGACCATGTTGAAGCCACCCTGCATAGTTGAAGCCTACTCACATGTGTACTGAGTCCTAATTGTGCATGGAAGGGTGAGACCCTGACTCACTGTGCTGGTGCTGCACTTGCAGGAGGTGCCAATTCCTCCATCCCTCACAGGACACATTTCCAGTCTCCTTTCTTCTCAGTAGTTCTCTCTTCTCAGAGGATTTTTAATGCCCCAGGATTGTGTGGTGCAAGATTGCATCTGGGTTGGTAGTGATAGAACCTCTCTGCCAGAAATTGATATTCTTGTCCCCAGGTAGCATATTTGGATCATGGAGTGATTCATTCAGTCTTGTCCATCAGAGTTGGAGAAAAATTCTAAGATCTGAGTTCTTGGAAAGCCCACGTTGCCCCTTATCTAGTTAGGACAAAAATGATTTTAGTTCTTCTAAAAATCATTTTCACTCTAGAATTCTAGATGTGTTTAATTTTTTTTTTAAAGTTGAGGGTGATAATTGTTGATCAACTGTTTGTTGCTATGGTTCTTCTTGATTCTAATCTCAGTGGTTGGTATAATAATTAAAACCATCTAACTGTCTAACTGAAGAATGTTGTCTGAGCCAGATGTCTTTGGAGATAGAATGGACCATTTATTCACTCTAATGGAGCATAATATTCCCAATTATTAAAACATACTGTATTGCAGTAGAAGCTTTTAGAAGGGAATTAGGGGGTGATGATATGAACAACATTTAGAAGCAGGACTATGTTTCACCTCTTGGACATTATAGTTAACTTGCACTGAACCATAGTGTTCAGTGTGCACAAAACTCTTTTCAAATCAATGATGGCCTTATGTACACTGCATTTGGATTTGTGGTGGACAAGATGCTAAAAAGCAACAATCCTAGGCAAGTAGCAAAACCTCAGTAGGACGTGTTATTCATCTTCACACATGTTTATTCTAGAGTTCAGAGAATTAAGTTCTAATAAAGAATTTATTAATAATAAAGTTGCATCTTAGTCAGTCTTACAGTATAAAACTTAGACTTTTAACTTGTGTCTATGGTAGACTTTCCCTTTTTTCTAGGACAGAGAATTATTTTCTAAAAATGATGAATCATTGTTTTAGGAAGAACTAAAACTATTGGAAGTCAGTTTGAAATATATGATTAAGATTTTGTGTGCTCATGAGATTGTTAGTCTTCACAAATGACTTATACTTACAATTTTTAGAAATTAAGCATGTTACATATTAAGATAACTGCTCTAACAAAATCTTAGTGTGTGTTTTTAGAATTACTTTTGCATTTCAATTTCTGTACAAATATTGAAATTTCAGTTATGTTGTAAAATGAGTAAAATTAGGTGCAGGAATGTCTTATGCATTATGTTTAGAAAATATGACATTTGGACTTTAAAAGTATTGTATTATTCTTATGTTTATAGTATATAAAAATATTCCAGGGACCCTGCATCTAATAGAAGAAAAAGTAGGTCCAGATCTTCAACATGTCAGCTTAGGACCAGACTTCCTCAACAGGACCCCCATAGCACAAGAAATAAAAGCAAGAATCAATAACTGGGATAGATTCAAACTAAAAAGCTTTCTCTCAGCAAAGGAAACTATCAGCAATACGAAGAAAGAGCCTACAGAGTGGGAGAAAATCTTTGCCAATCACACTTCAGGTAGAGCACTAATCTACAGAATCTATAAAGAACTCAAAAACTCTACACCAAGAATGCAAATAATCCAATCGACAAATGGGCTAAGGAAATGAATAGACACTTCACAGAAGAAGATGTACAAGCAATCAACAAACATATGGAAAAATGTTCAACATCTCTAGTAATAAGAGAAATGCAAATCAAAACCACCCTAAGATTCCATCTCACCCCAATTAGAATGGCGATTATCAAGAATACAAGCAACAACAGGTGTTGGTGAGGATGTGGGAAGAAAGGGACACTCATACATTGCTGGTGGGGCTGCAAATTAGTGCAGCCACTCTGGAAAGCAGTGTGGAGATTCCTTGGAAAACTTGGAATGGAACCACCATTTGATCCAGCTATCCCACTCCTTGGCCTATACCCAAAGGACTTAAAATCAGCATACTACAGAGATACAGCCACATCAATGTTCATAGCGGCTCAATTCACCATAGCCAGATTGTGGAACCAACCTAGATGTCCTTCAATTGATGAATGGATAAAGAAACTGTGGTATATATATACAATGGAATATTACTCAGCCATAAAGAATGATAAAATTATGGCATTTGCAGGCAAATGGATGAAATTGGAGAATATCATGCTAAGTGAGATAAGCCAATCTCACAAAACCAAAGGTCGAATGATATCGCTAATAAGTGGGTGAGGACACATAATGGGGGAAGGGAGGGGTTAGTGTTAGGGTAAGAGCTAGGGTTAGGGAAGGGGGCAAGAATGGAGGAAGGAAGGTCTGTATAGAGGGAAAAGAGGGGTGGGCGGGGTGGAGGGAAGGGAAAAAATAACAGAATGCATCAAACAACAATACCCTATGTAAATTTATGATTACACAAATGGTATGCCTTTACGTCATGTACAAACAGAGAAACAACATGTATCCCATTTGTTTACAATAAAAAAAATAGTACTTGAATGGAACATGAAGATCTAATGCTACATATGCATGTAGTCCTAATTTTGAGTGAGAGATCCCGTTGAGGGCCATCTTGGACAAGATGGCACCTGGCAGTGAGCCAAAGGGCAATGGATACCAAAATAAGGAAGTACCCAAAAATGTTGCTTGCTTACTAGTTCCTTGGAGACTTATGACATGTTAACGCCAGGCTCTAGGATTGGCTATCTAATATCATGCCGCGTGTGGACAGCTCGTGATTCTTATAGTGCTATGCTGACATTCCTCTGCATGCTGTCCTGCATGAGAGAAAGCTTTGCTATAATTGGCTGATAAACTAGGAGCCTGGGGGAGAAGAGTGAGAGAGAGGGTAGATGAAGGGAGATAGTGGGAGAACAAAGGAGGCAGAAAAACAGGGAGGATGCAATAAATCTTGTAAAATAAAGATTGGTGGTGTTGCCTTTCTCCGCACCAGTTCCACTGGATGGAGCAAGATCCAAAAATACAAATGTTGAAAACCTTAAAAGTATCATCAGTTTGAATTTTCCCTTTCAGGATCACCTTTATACCTTAATTCTATTGCAGAGAACCCCAGATATCTGAGACATTAATAAGCTATAAATATTCTAATGTTCTGTTATGTGTGTTGGAACAGGGGATTGAATCCAGGGTTGCCCCATCACTGCATCCCCAGCCTTTGTATTTTATTTTCAGACAGTTTGGGCTTGAATTTGTGATCTGTGCCTCAGGCTCCTGCACCCAGCACCTCAGGACTCACTGAGCTCCAAATCTCTTTAGCTGCTTGTGAGTAGTGCATAGATCAGTGTTTGGCAGGCACTGTTGGCTGTGGCTCTGCTCTATAGTCCCATGCTGGGCCTGTCCTGTCTGGGTATGGACTTCATTGAGGACAGGAACCAGGGAGTCAGCATCTCTGGACCAGAAGATGGAGAAATGGAATGGGTTTTAGCAGTACTGTCAATCTTGTGGACAATGTGTTCTTTCAGCTCACACAGGTCAACTTGCTAGTTCCTTGTGTCACTTAAATATATTAAATGGTACCTTGTTAACTCTCAATCTGCTCCCAATTCCTTGGTTCTCCTGATAATTTTGCCATACTTCATTACTGAATGTTTGCTGCTAGATTCTAAACTAGAATGTGCTTCCTAGGCAATCAAGTGTGTGTGTGCTAGTTTGCTTCTGTTGCTGTGACAATGTACCACAGGTTGAGTGGCTAAAACAGGGGTATTTGCTGCCTCATTGCTGAAGGAGTTCAACATTAAGGTCTGGAGGTGGAGCATGTGCCAAACTCCCCTCCTGGGCTTCTAGACTGCAGTCTTCCTGCTTGCTCCTGTGTCCCTCCATCTATATGTAACTCGTGTCCAGACTTCTTTTTGTAAGGACAGCAGTTGTATTGAACTCAGCCCCCTAATGACCTCTATTCTGCCATGATGGTGTGCAAATTTCAGGGTGCTAAGTCACACCACACTTAACTGGTGTGGATAAAGAGAGGATGTTCAACAGACCACTTAAATTTGCCTAATATAAGCCTCAATTTCCTAGAGGCTTAAATTAGTTTAAGCTATTTAAGTTTCTCTAATTTGGAATCTTAGTAAATTTTCTGACTTAAATCCTTCCCTTGGAATCAATAGTAAATGGAGGGCATTATGTGGAAGTTATCTGATAGTCACCTGCCTTTCCCTCCTCTGGATATAGATCTTTTCAGGTCACCCACACAGAAAATGTCATGTTTGTGTATGGCTTCCTGGAAGTCTCAGCTCTGGAGTATAAATTTCCAGCTATGATCATGGATTTTAAAAAAGACAGAAAATAATAGCAACTCTAAGTTAATGTTCTTTACTATACAAAACATAGTTGTAGGGCTGGGGATATAGCTCAGTTGGTAGAGTGCTTACCTTGTAAGCACAAGAACCTGGGTTCAATCCCCAGTACCACAAAAAGAAAGGTAGTTGTGATGAAATACTTTATGATTTTATTATACCATCCATCCATTCATTCATCTAGTCAACAAGCAGTGTATGTCCCTGTTGCTATAGTTGTGGATGCAGTTTAGCAGGACTAGAAATGATGACTAAAGTGCACACACACTAATTTTTATTGCATGTTGTCTGTCTCTCCCTCTCTCAAAAAAAAAATTCAGTTGATTTTAGGTTGGTTAAAACAGTTATAGTTTGTAGCCTTCTTTTTTAAATTTATTTTTTTAATGTAAACAAATGGGATACATATTGTTTCTGTTTGTACATGGGGTAACAGCATACCATTTGCATATTCATAAATTTACATAGAGTAATGATGTTTGATTCATTCCATTATTTTTTTCCTTCCCCGCCACCCCTCCCACCTCTCTTTTCCCTCTATACAGTCACTCCTTCCTCCATTCTTGTCCCACTCCCACCCCCATTAAGTGTCATCATCCGCTTATCAGTGAAATCATTCCTCTTTTGGATTTTTGACATTGGCTTATCTCACTTAACATGATATTCTCCAATTTCATCCATTTGCCTGCAAATGCCATAATTTTATTATTCTTTATAGCTGAGTAATATTCCATTGTATATATATACCACAGTTTCTTTATCCATTCATTAATTGAAGGGCATCTAGGTTGGTTCCACAATCTGTCTATTGTGAATTGAGCTACTATGAACATTGATGTGGCTGTATCTCTGTAGTGTGCTGATTTTAAGTCCTTTGGGTATAGGGTGAGGAGTGGGATAGCTGGGTCAAATGGTAGGTCCATTCGAAGTTTTCTAAGGAATCTCCACACTGCTTTCCAGAGTGGCTGCACTAATTTGCAGTCCCACCAGCAATGTATGAGTGTACCTTTTTCCATACAACCTCTCCAACACCTATTGTTGCTTGTGTTCTTGACAATCACCATTCTAATTGGGTGAGATGGAATCTTAGTGCAGTTTTGATTTGCATTTCTCTTATTACTAAAGATGTTGAACATTTTTTCACATATCTGTTGATTGCTTGTACATCTTCTGTGAAGTGTCTGTACATTTCCTTAGCCCATTTGTTGATTGAATTATTTATATTCTTAGTGTAGAGTTTTTTGTGTTCTTTATATATTCTGGAAATTAGTGCTCTTTCTGAAGTATGAGAGGCAAAGATATTCTCCCACTCTGTAGGCTCTCTCTTCGCATTGCTGATAGTTTCCTTTGCTGAGAGAAAGCTATTTAGTTTGAATCTATCCCAGTTATTGATTCTTGCTTTTATTTCCTGTGCTATGGGAGTCCTGCTAAGGAAGTCTGATCCTAAGCCAACAAGGTGAAGATTTGGACCTACTTTTGCTTCTATAACATGCGGGGTCTCTGGTCTGATTTCAAGGTCCTTGATCCATTGTGAGTTGATTTTTGTGCAGGGTGAGTGATAGGGATTTAGTTTCATTCTGTTGCATATGGTTTTCCAGTTTTCCCAGCACCATTTGTTGAAGAGGCTATCTTTTCTCCATTGCATATTTTTGGCACCTTTGTCTAGCATTAGAAAATTGTATTAATTTGGGTTTGTGTCCGTGTCCTCTGTTCTGTACCATTGATCGACCTGTCTATTTTGGTACCAATACCATGCCGTTTTTGTTACTCTTGCTTTGTAGTATAGTTGAAGTTCTGGTATTGCGATAACCCCTGTTTCATTCTTCCTGCTAAAGATTGCTTTTGCTATTCTGGGTTTCTTATTCTTCCAGATGAATTTCATGATTGCTTGCTCTATTTCTGTGTGGTATGTCATTGAGATTTTATTTGGAATTGCATTGAATCTGTATAGCACTTTTGGTAGTGTGGCCATTTTGACAATATTAATTCTGCCTATCCAAGAACATGGGAGATCTTTCCATCTTCTAAGGTCTTCCTTAATTTCTTTCTTCAGTGTTTTGTAGTTTTCATTGTAGAGATCTTTTACCTCTTTGGTTAGATTGATACCCAAGTATTTTTTTTTTTTTTGAGGCTATTGGAAATGGAGTTGTTTTCCTCATTTCCCTTTCAGCTGTTTCATCGCTTGCCTATAAAAATGCTGTAGATTTATGCGTGTTGATTTTATAGCCTGCTATTTTGCTGAATTCATTGATGAGGTCTAGAAGTTTTCTGGAGGAGGTTTTTGGATCCTCTAAATATAGAATCATGTCATCCGCAAATACTGACAGCTTAAGTTCCTCTTTTCCTATTCGTATCCCTTTAATTTCTTTAGTCTCCCTAATTGCTCTGGCTGGAGTTTCGAGGACAATGTTGAATAGAAGTGGTGAAAGAGGACATCCCTGTCTTGTTCCAATTTTTAAAGGGAATGGTTTCAGTTTTTCTCCATTAAGAATGACGTTGGCCATGAGCTTAGCATAAATAGCCTTTACAATGTTCAGGTATGTTCCTACTATCCCTATTTTTTCTTGTGTTTTCAGCATGAAGGGGTGTTGTATATTGTCAAATGCTTTTTCTGCGTCAATTGAAATAACCATATGATTCTTATCCTTAAGTCTATTGACATGATGGATTACGTTGATTGATTTATGGTAGTTAAACCATCCTTGCATTCCAGGAATGAACCCAACTTGATCATGGTGCACAATTTTCTTAATGTGGTTTTGGATACAGTTTGCCAATATTTTCTTAAGGATCTTAGCATCTAGATTCATCAACGATATTGGTCTAACATTTTCTTTCCTTAATGTGTCTTTTCCTGGTTTGGGTATGAGGGTGATATTAGCTTCATAGAATGAGTTTGGTGGAGTACCCTCCTTTTCTATTTCCTGGAATACTTTGAGAAGTATTGGAATGAGTTCTTCTTTGAAGGTCTTGTAGAACTTGGCTGAGAATCCGTCTGGTCCTGGGCTTTTCTTGGATGGTAGATTTTTAATGGCTTCTTCTATTTCATGGCTTGATATTGATATGTTTAAATCATGTATGTCCTCCTGGTTCAGTTTGGGTGGAGCATATGTCTCTAGAAATTTGTTAATGTCTTCGGTACTTTCTATTTTGTTGGAATACAGATTTTCAAAGTAGCTTCTCATTATGTTCTCTATCTCAGTGGTGTCTGCTGTGATATTTCCTTCTGCATCATGTATTTTAGTAATTTGAGTCTTCTCTCTTCTTCTCTTTGTTAGTGTGGCTAAGGATGTGTTTTGTTTACTTTCTCAAAGAACCAACTTTTTGTTATGTGAATTTTTTGAATAGTTTCTTTTGTTTCAACTTCATTGATTTCAGCTCTGATTTTAATTATTTCCTGTCTTCTACTACTTTTGCTGTTATTCTGTTCTTCTTTTTCTAGGGCTTTGAGCTGTAATGTTAGGTCATTTAATTGTTGACTTTTTATTCTTTTCTGGAATGCGCTCCATGCAATGAATTTTCCTCTTAGTACCGCTTTCATAGTGTCCCAGAGATTTTGATATGTAGTATCATCATTCTTATTGACCTCTGAGAATTTTTTAATCTCCTCCCTTATGTTTTTTGTTATCCATGTTTCATTCAATAACATATTATTTAGTCTCCAAGTGTTGGAGTAATTTCCTTTTTTTACTTTGTCATTGATTTCTACTCTCAGTCCATTATGATCTGATAGAACACAAGGCAATATGACTATCTTTTTGCATTTCCTAAGGGTTGCTTTGTGACGTAACATATGGTCTATTTTTGAGAAGGTTTCATGTGCTGCTGAGAAGAAAGGGTATCCGCTCGTTGATGGATGGAATATTCTATATATGTCTATTAAGTCTAGGTTATTGATTGTGTTATTGAGTTCTATGGTTTCTTTGGTTAGATTTTGTTTGGAAGATCTATCTAGTGGTGACAGCGGTGGATTAAAGTCGCCCAGAATTATTGTGATGTGGTCTATGTGATTCTTGAAATTGAGAAGGATTTGTTTGACTTACAGGGATGCACCATTTTGGGGGGCATAAATATTTACTATCGTTATGTCTTCCTGATTTATGGTTCCCTTAAGCAGTATGAAATGTCCTTCTTTATCCCTTCTGACTAACTTTGGCTTGAAGTCCACTTTATCTGATATAAGGATGGAAACCCCTGCTTTTTTACTGGGTCCATGTGCATGGTAGGTTTTTCCCATCCTTTCACCATTAGTCTGTGGATGTCTTTTTCTATGAGATAAGTCTCTTGCAGGCAGCATATTGTTGGGTCTTCCTTTTTAATCCATTCTGCCAGTCTATGTGTTTTGATTGGTGAGTTTAGGCCATTAACGTTCATGGTTATTATTGAGAAATGATTTGTATTCCCAGTCATTTGGCTTATTTTTGTTTTTTAAGTTGGCTTGGTTTCTCCTTTGAGTGGTTTTTCTCTAAGGTAGTTCCTCCCTTTGCTGACCTCCATTGTTGTTTTTCATTTCCTCCTCATGGAATATTTTGTTGAGAACATTCTGTAGTGCAGTCTTTCTATTTGTAAATTCTTTTAACTTTTGTTTATCATGGAAGGATTTTATTTCATCTTCAAATCTGAAGGTTAGTTTTGCTTGGTATGGGATTCTTGGTTGGCAACAATATTCTTTCAGAGCTTGAAATATTTTGGTCCAGGCCCTTCTAGCTTTTAGAGTCTGGGTTGAGAAGTCAGCTGCTATCCATATTGGTCTCCCCCTATATGTAATCTGATGTTTTTCTCTCGCGGCCTTCAAAATCTTATGTTTATTTTGAATGTTAGGCATTTTCATTATAATGTGCCTTGGTGTGGATCTGTTGTGAATCTATGCATTTGGTGTTCTGTAAGCCTCTTGTATTTGATTTTCCATTTCATTCTTCAGGTTTGGGAAATTTTCTGATATTATTTCTTTGAATAGGTGGTTCATTCCTTTGGTTTGTATCTCTGTGCCTTCCTCAATCCCAATAATTCTTAAATTTGGTTTTTTCATGATGTCTCATAGTTCTTGGAGGTTCTGTTCATGATTTATTACCGTCTTCTCTGTTTGGGCGAATTCATTTTCAAGATTAAATATTTTGTCTTCATTGTCTGAGGTTCTGTCTTCCAAGTGGTCTAGTCTGTTTGTGATGCTTTCCATTGAATTTTTTATTTCGTTTATTGTCTCCTTCATTTCAAGGATTTCCGTTTGGTTTTTTTTGAGAATCTCTATCTCTTTTTTGAAATGATCTTTTGCTTCCTGCAGGTGCTCTTTCATCTTATTGGTATTATCATTCATTGCCTGCATTTGCTCTCTTATCTCATCCTTTGCTTCGCAAATCATCTTAATCATGTATAATCTGATGTCCTTTTCTGACACATCTTCTAACATACTTTCATTGGATTCTATGACTATAGAATCTAGATTTGTTTGGATCATTTTCTTCCCTTGTTTTTTCATGTTGTTCATGTATCTTCCCCTCTAGTGCTGCAGATGTGGGGTATTGCAGATTTCCCCCTATAGGCTTATAGTGGTCCTATAGGTGTCCAACCCCTTTTTTTTAAGGGGAGATCAATATTAACAGTACCCAAATCAGACACTATGCAATCCTATATCAAATAGCCCCTTTGGGGACAATAACATCATGTAAATAAGGGAGAACTTGACTCTGAGGGAACAGGTAAACAGAAGGAAAAGAAAGCAAGAAATGTAAAGAAATAAAAACATATTTTTTTAAAAAGGAGAAAAAAGAAAATCTACTGTATAACAGTTATATACTAATGAAACCTCCTGATGTATGAGAGGTTCCTGAAAATGGGCTCCAAGCCTCCAACAGGCTTTGCAAGATGTGATTTGCCCCACCTGAAGATCGGAGCTACGGCTTCCAGGGTTATCCAAGATGGCTGCTCTGGCTTCCAAATGTGTTGGCAAATGGGGAGCTGAAGCTCAGGGGTGGACGTGATCAGCTGGAGGTCCTGGAGACAGGATGCAGTTCGTCCAGCAGTTGTCCTGGAAGTCAGGTGTGTTTGGTGTGGTTGTGGGATCCAGGAGGCCGGGTGCAATCAGTTGGTCTTGGTTCCCGGTGATAGGGCACAGTCAGTTGGTCTGGGGGTCCTGGCATCAGGGAGCAGTCAGTTGATGTAAGGGCCCCAGAGGCAGGGAGTGATCGTTCGGGCTGAGGGATCCTGGAGTCGGGACTCAGTCACTCCAGCCAGGGGTCCTACAGGGCCTGGCTGTTGTCTCAAAATGGCGGCAGCCACATGTAATCAAACCTGCAGGTACTGTAACAGTGAACTTCCATGCAGCAGCAGGCAGCTGGTTCTCCACTGGTGGTCTGCAGTCAATCTGCTGGCAGCTGTCCGATGATTGAGAGGTGAACCTCGAGCGTTGGGTGATGGATAGGGGCAAGGCAGGGAATGGGCAGGTGAGAGGCAGGCAAATGGCGGATGACAAATGCCTGACAGTGAGCAATCTGCCCTCAGAAAACGTGTCAATATGTTGGCAGATTGCAGGTGATCACAGCAGACAAATGGGGTATAGAGCAGGGGACTGATAAGCAGCAAAAACTGCCTCACCGAGAAACAGATATCCTCTGCTTGAATCCGGCATTGTGGAGCGACAAGGAACTCAGCCTCCCTCTAGACTGCCATCTTGGATCTCCAGTAAAGCATTTTAGTTTGTAGCCTTTTAAGCTTTGGATCATTTGCTTATTTTGCCTTTTCTAATACCTTTGAATCATGACTTAGGTTTTCCTGCCAGAGTATTGGTTGGAGAAAATGAGAAGCAAGGATAAATATAGCTTTACATCCATGGCCAGTGGGAGCACTCTGTGGTGATGAATAGACCAATGAGGATGCTGTAGTGGTTTGCTGACAGCTGGGCCATTAATTAAGGAGAAACCTGGTTGTGGGGCAGGTAATGGATGAGCAATGGTAGGTCTTCTACTCTCAATCCACTGAGTCACTCCTCACCTGTTATTAGTAACTATCATGCAATCAAGAATACTAGTAATGTGCTGAATTTCTTGAGAATTATAAAGTGATATGAAGTAGAATCTAGTTAAATTGTCTATTTTCTCTCAAGAAACTACATTATACCACATAGGAAATGTGAGTTTTTAGCTAAAACAGAAATCGAATAACTGATTGCTTCTTATGCTGCTCCCTCAGTCACTGATGTACGGTTCCACACTGACTCCTTTTGGGAGACTCTGGTTCTTGTAGTTATAGTTGGTTCTTCTGTTCTGAGAGGTCCTGGAGGTCCTGAACTGAGTTAATCAAAGCTGACGCTGGCACCTGCCTCCCTGTTGGTGCTGTGCTCCTCCTGGTTGTCTTATTTTGCAGCCTATTTTGTGCCTTTATTCTATTTTTTTGCATTTTGCATTTCTGTGCTTTTTTGTCAATGCTTCACTCTTGAAGTGAGTGCCATGCTGCACTACTGTGTGGCATCCCTTAGTTCAAAAAGACCCTGAAGGGCCTCAAGGAGCACACATATGCTAGACAAGCCTCACTAGAGGGGGGGGGGTTGCTGTGAGGATAGCATGGTAGATGGGGATAGCCCCTTTTCATAGATAGGAAAACCAGAGCAGAGGTCTCAACTGCAGGCAGACCACTCCTGGGTAGACCTCTCCACTGCTCAGGCTCTACATGTCTCTGCTCTTGTCCATCAGCCATGGACAGTACCTAAGTAGGTCAAAGAATGTGGGCACTTAGAGGGCTGGGCAGTGTGACCTGGTGTGTGTGAGCTCCTTAGCTGCATGGATTACTAATATGTACTTAATTTTATGTCTATGTGTTTTCTCAATACTGGTCAATTCAAGCTGGAATATATTTTATTTTAAAATATTAATATTTTTAAATTAAAGCTCAAATAATTTTTATAAATTTTAAATCCAGAGCTTTATTTTTAATTTTTTGTTTTGTTTTGTTACTCAGATACTGCTCTTCTCCTCACTGCCAAAATTTAAATCCAGGTGCAGTTCCGGTTGTCTTCTGGTCAATGGGCATATTGTATGTGATATAGATTGTCAATTTCAAGATATGAGAAGGTAGTCAGAAGTAGGAAGATTCTGCATCAGATGCTGAGGTGAATTTGATCAAGGAGCCATGTGTGTGCAGTGATTTACTATAAACTTTCTTTTCTTTCTGTATTTGTATTGCTCCTTCCTACATTTGAAAAAAAAAAATCTTCCTGCCTTATGTTTCCAGTTTATTCCCTTACTTCAAATTAACCATTAACTTAAATGGTATTGCTGTTTAAGTGGGATGCAGTGACGCACACCTGTAATCTCAGGGACTAGGAGGTCAAGGCAGGAGAAACATGGGTTAGAGGCCATCCTGGGTAACTCAGGGAGACATTGTCTCAAAATAAATCCAATAAAACAGGGCTGGGGATGTGACTCAGTGGTAGATGACCCCTGGGTTTAATACCCAGTACCCATGGGGGAAAAAAGTTAGAAAAGACTACCATATGAACTAGAAGTCCCACTTTGGGATCTCAGAGAAGTGTTTGCACCCTGTATTCACTGCCGTATTATATACAGTAGCCAAGACACATAGACAACCTAGACATCCACAGGTAGATTAATGGATAAAGAAAGCATGGTACACCTGTGAAAACACACACACACACACACACAAACACAGAAGGAAATCCTGCCATGTGTGACATCATGAATAGACCTGGAGGGCATTGTGCTGCAGGGAATAAGCCAGGATTTGCAGAAGAAATTCTGTGTAGTTTTACTGATGTGAGATATCTAACATGATCAAATTTATAAAAGCAGAAAACAGAATGGTAGTTGTCAGGGCTGGGGGAAAGGAAAAGGAAGTGTTTCTCAGTGGGTATAGAGTTTTTATGACACAGGATGAGTAAATTCTAGATATCTTCTGTAGAACACAGTTTTCTAGTTAACAGTACAGGATGGTATACTTTGAAACAGGTGAGGAGGATTGCTCTCATGTGTTCTTACTAAACCAAAGTACATGGGAAGCTATTTGTGGGTAGTGGGTGAATTCAGTGCTTAGGCCCTGAACCTCAACTCACAGGTAGGTACAGATGTCCAGAATAAGCAAGGTTTTTTTTTTTATATCAATTGCATTTCAATAAAGCATTTTATATGTGAGTTTAGGTGGAAATATAATCTAGATTAAATGGACATAGTTTAGTAAACCTCGATATTTCTATAAAAACTGTTTCTTAAAAAAGCATTATATGACCTTTTTGATCTGAGTAATTTTTATGACACATGAAACTTCAATGACATGAGTAGCTTCTAATAATTGTAAAGACCCTATCACCAAAGTAGCCTTTATGAGTTCTGTAGCCAATATGGAAATGCAGCCTTTATAACCAAATAAATATCTCTGATCTGCATAGGCCCTATGACCTGCATAGCCTCTGTGTCTTATGTACTTTTATGAAATTATTTGAGTTTATGGCTTGAGTAGCCCAAATGACCTAGTTAGCCTCTATAATCTTAGGATCCTCTTTGATTTGTGTAGCTTCTATGATCAAGAAGACACTTTGGCCAGCCTTGGTGCTATTACCTGTGTTGTCTGAATAATATTAGTAACCCTGATCACCTGTTTCCTCTAAGTTCTGTGTAGCTCGGATGACCTACATAGTTTAGGTGTCCTGAGTATCCTGTATAAACTGTATAACTTTTATGTCCTGAGTAGTCTAACTCAACTGAGTAAAACCCATGATCTGCATATACTCAAGGGATGGAATAGTCTATATGACCTTTATTTCCTGAATGGTCTATATGACCTGTGTAGCTTCTGTGACCAACTATATCAATGGTCTGAATTACCTGTCTTACCAGAATACATTCTATGAACTGAGTAGACTAAATACTCTACATATTTTCTATAGACTGAATAGTCTCTAACACCTGTGTAGCCTCTATGACCTGTGTAGCCTCAATGGCCCAAATAGTGATTATGACCATAGTAACTTCTATGATCACTGTGGACTCTAAGACATGTGTAGCCCCCTATGACCTGCATAAATCTTATGGCCTAAGTAGTTTTACATGAGTGCATAGCCTTTGTGACCTGAGTATATTGTGATTAAGTAGGCTCTGTCACCAGCATAAACTGTCAAAAACATTTTAAAGTCTCTGAACCTTTGTAGACTCTGTGGCCTGTGTAGTTTATATGTCCTGATTAGCCTTTATAGCCTAGGTAGCCTGTATGACCTGAATAGCCTTTATGACCTCTTTGGCCTCAAAAGCCCCTATGATCTGAGTAACCTCTTGAGACTGGGTTGTCTTTATGTATGTAATAAGTTCTGTGAACTGCATAGCATATATGGTTTTCACAACATCTATTTCTGGAATATATGTCTGTTCTCAGTAACCTCTCTGGCCTGTATAACATCTATGAACTGTGTATCTTCCATGATTTTCATATTATTTATGACTTTAGTACTCTATCTGGCCTATGAATTATAAAGCATTTATGGCATGATAAGCCTCTTATACCTGTGTTTCATCTATGTACTTAGTATCTTCTGAAAATTGAATAGAATGTATGACCACCATAACCAATATTTACCTCATAACCTCTAAGACCTGTGTAGACTCTATGACCTGTGTAACATCTATGAGCAATGTAACATATAGGAACTCTATTTCTTTCATGACCTCCATAAATTCTATGGCCTGGGCAGCTACCATGAACAATACCACCTTTGTCTTGAATAGCCTCTATGAGCTGCAAAGCATCCATGAATTCTGGTGTTTCTATGGCACAAGTAAGCTCTATGGCCTGAGTAGCCTTTATGGTCTAAGAACCCTCTTTGGCCTTCATAGCCTGAGTTGTCTCTATAAACTGCATAGCTTCTATCAACTGAGTAGCAACTAATTCTGCTTAGCTTTTGTGACATAGTAACCTGTATGATCAGGGTACCCTGTAGGACCTGCATTATCTTCATGGCTTGAACATCTTAAATGATGTGTGTAATCTCTATGTTCTTAGTGTCCTCAATGATCTTAGCAGCTCCTATGATCTTTATAAGGTCTATGATGTGTTTAGGCTCTGGATCCACTGTATCCTCTATAGGTCAAGTAGGTAGCTTCCATGGTCTGAATACACTGTATGATTTAAATAACCATTATAGTCTATGCAGAATCTATGATCTCTGTAGACTTTATGACCAAAGTAAACTATATGTAATAATTGGCTTCTGTCTTCTGTGTAACTTCTCTGACCTAGATATCCTTTATCACCTGATTATTTCTATGACTACTACAGACTCTATGACCTAAGTAGCCTTTATGGCCTCGGTAGATGAAGTAACCTCTGAAGCCTTATGACCTCAGTAACATAAATGGCCTTAGTAGTCCCAATGACCTGCAAAGATTTGTGTTGCCTCTATGATGTCAATAGTCCCTATGGTCTTTTTAGCCTCTATGTCTTGAGTAACCTATATGACCTGCATATCCTCTTCTATCTTGTGCAGCCATTTTGTCTTGTGTGGCCTCTATGGCCTTATAGTTATGTTCATAGCTTCTATGACCTGAATATCCTATAGGACCTTAACATATATGATATACTTACCCTATGTGCCCTGAGTAGCTTCTATGAGCATTGTAGCCTCCATGACCTATGTAACTTCTATTACCTACATATCTGCAATGATTTTATAGCCTTTATTGCCTGCGTAACCATTACTACTTGCACAGAATCTATGAACCTCATAGCCTTCATGATCTAAATAGTTATAATTCTTCAGTAGCCACCATGATTTTGAAGGCTTTATGTTCTGAGTACCTTTGGTAAACTGTGTGGTCTCTATGGCTGTATTACTCTCTATTACCTATGTAGTTCCATGACTTGCATAGTTTCTGTAGCCTGTGCCACTTATTATGACCTGGTAATTTCTATGATCTCTTTGTCCTGTATGGGATGAATAGTATAGTTGATCTACTTAACCTCTATGACCTTCATAGACTAAATAAGCTTAGTATATTCTATGACCTCAGTAGCCTCTGTTACCAGCATAACCTATATGCTTCAGTATCCTCCATGAACAATGGAGCCTTTGTGGCCTATGTAGGCTTAATGGTTTGAGTAGTTTAAATGACCTGCACAGTCTCTATGATCTTAGTGGCCCACATGACCTTAGCTCCTATTACTTGATGAACTTCTAAAATATATGGACTCTGTGACAAAGAATTCTCTGTGTCTTCTGTAGCTCTATGGGCTTAGTGGCTATGACCTCTGTATCATCTTTGGCTTGGTTATCATTTTTAGCCTATGAAGACTTTTATGACTTTTTAAGAATTTTTCTGTGTAGATACTATGATATGATTCACCACTATTGCCTGTGTCCCATCTATGATCTGAGTAGTCTTTATGACTGCTATAACCTCTATTACCTGCATAGAATTCATGGATTATTTAGCCTCTATGTCTCTATCAGCCTCTATGACATGCAGAGACTTTATAACCTGTGTAGGTATGAACAGTCAATATGACAACAGAATTCACTGTGATCTTGAAGTCTCTATGGCCTGAATAGTCACCATAAACTTCATAGATTCTATGAACTACATAGCTTATATGGCCTGAGTATTCGATTCCTCATGGCCTGCATATTCTCTATTACCTGCATAAGCTCTATGGCCTCAATAGCTTCAGGTACATATATAGCCCCTTTGGCTTGATGAAACTTTTATCCTAAGCACTCTCTATGACTGTAATAGCCTTAATAAACTTCATAGCTTCTGTGACTTCTTATGTCTCTGGTAAAATTGGTCTCTATGCCCTTGAATAGCTTATATAGTCTGGGTAACATCTTTGGATTATATTACCTCTATGATCTGGGTTGCCTCTGTAAACTGTGTAGCCTCTTTACACTGCTTATTCTCTATCAACTGAGCAACATCAATGGCCTGTGTATCCTTTGTGAAATAGTAGCCTCTAACCAGTACACCCTCTATGACCTGTGTAATCATTATGGTCACAGCAACATAAATTACCTATGTAGCATAATGGCCTTAGTTGTCTGAATGACCTTTGTAACCCCTATGACCTGCATATCCTCTATGATTTGTAGCCTTTAGGCCCATGTATTCTTTTTGACCTGAGCATACCCTTTATAACCCAAGTAGCCTCTTTTACCTGCACACACTGAATAATCTCTGCAGCCTTCATAACCTAAGTATACTCTATGGCCTCTGTAGCCTTTATGGTTTGAGTAGATCCTCTGGTCTACAATGTCTCTATGACCTGAGTAGATGCTAGAACTTGCATAGCCTCTATGACACGCATAGCCTTTGTCACCTTAGCAACTTCTATGACCTCTGTGGCCTTTATGGTCTCAATAGCTTAAATAACCTGCATAGTCTCTATGCCCTTATTATTAGCCTAAATACCCTTATTTGTCCTGATGACATGTACATTCTATAACTTGCATTGTTTCTGAGTTTTGTAGATTTAATATCCTGAGTAGTTTCAATGGCCTGAATAGTATCTACAGCTTTAGTAACCTCTAAGGTCTGAATTGCCTCTATCAACTGTGTAACCTGTAAAACCTATGAAGCCTCATTGCCTGAGTAATTATATGAACAATGTAGCATATATAATCTGAGTAGCATTTATTGCTCATGTACCTTCTATACCTGAGTAGCTTCATGGAACTGAGTAACATCTATGAGTAGCATAACATCTATGAAATATGTAGCCTCTATAGCCCATATAGTCTCAATTCTTGATGTATCTGGTATCATTGAATAGGCTCTGTCTTGAATAACTTCTATGACCTCTGTAACTTCCATGAACTTCTACAATCTATGTATCCCTTATGGTCTATTGAGACTCTAGGTCTCACTGATCATGTATGGTCTGAGTAGTCTATATTGACTGTGTATCCTTAATACTGATTACCCTTTGTAAACTGGATAGCCTCTATGAGTAACATATATCAATTACCTCAGAGTCTCCAACTGTATCCTCTTTGACTTGAATGTTTTTATGACCTGTAGAGCCTCTTTGTCCTAAGTAGCCTTTATGGCTAACATACCCTTTCTTGCTTGAGTAATCTTTATGATCTGTACAACCTCTTTGACCTAACTAACCTCTGTGACTTATGACTCTTCTATGGCCTGTGTAGCCCTTATGACCTGTGTAGCTTCTATGATATAAATCACCTGAACAACTTTTGTTGACCACTTACCCTCTATATGTGAGTAGCCTCTTCAACCTGAGCATTTTCTACTGCTAACACAAAAACTCTGACCTGCATAAACTCTATGACTTGCAACATTGTTATGGTCTCAGATTTTCTCAATTACCCATGTATTCTGTATGGCCTTAGTAGCTTTAATGTCCTGTATGACATCTATGACTTCTGTATCTTTCATGACATTTGTATCCTTCATAAAATATATAACCTACTTGGCCTGGGTATCCTTTGTAGCAGCATAGCTTTAATGGCCTGAGTAGTCTAAAAGACTTTATAAACCCCATGCATTTATACCATATGAAGATTCAACCTAATAAGAGATTGTTTATCAGAAAAATCAAAAGAAACGGTCAATTATCTGACTAGTCATTTCAACAAAAGATAAAAATTCCAAAGTGTATATGAAAATATGCTTCACCATTAATGATTAAATGAAAATTAAAATCACAGTGTAGGGATATGGTTTAAGTTCAGTGGTAAACAATGAAACAATGTGTCTGGTGTTTGTAAGACCCTTGTTTCAACTTTAAGTGTCACGTATATTTTAAAGAAAGACTAAAATGTGTTACAGATATTCAATGATTTAAAGTAACTGATAAGAGTTGTAAGGAGAAGAGTGTACCAGAAAAAAGGAATATAGAAGGTCACTTTCCAGCTTACTCCATGGCATGAAACCAAGAAAGCAGACAGGCAGTTTCACAGCAAGGGTGGTGAAAAGTGGGAGGCCCTGCCGGGAATTAATTCTGGACATTTAAAGGTGATCACTGACTCAAGAGTTTGATATAATATAGAAGAAATCCTCAATGCCAGTGAGTCACTGCTAGTGTCAGCAGAACCTTGTGGAGCAATCCCCTCATAAAAAAAAGAAAGGATAAGTCAATTAAAGGAATCACATTTTAAGAGGCCTGAGGTGTATCTGGGTACAGAGAGATTAGAGATCTGAGCTACTGCCAGGCTAAACTGAAAAGTGTGCTGCTCAATATGCTTGTGTGAGAAAGAATTCTCATCTCTCCTGGTTGGGTGCAGAGGACAGAAAAAGGAATCATTTGGCTACTGTAGCATGGATACCAGCAGATAGGGAAAACAAATCCTAACAAATTCTCCTTAGCCCAAAATACAAGCATGTCAAACCCACACTGCATGACATAGAGTGTGCCTATGTCACCAGGAGAAAATCAAGTGTGTTGAGGGGTTTTCCCCAGGGTGTACATGTTGCAGAAACACATTTAACTGCTCCCTTCTCCCCAGACTGGCTATTTGAAGGAACATCTCAGAGATACATACCAGATCAGGAATTTAACAAAGGTCTGAGGTTGATTGAGTTTGGATACTGAATCCAATACCAGAAAACACAAGTTCTCTGGGTGACACAGTGGACCATTGGCTTCTACATCCCAAGAGTGGAAGACAAGGGATCTCCCTGGTGGGGGCAGTCTTCCAGCATGGACTAACAACAGCTTAGCTCGGGAAAATTACTGATTTAAAATCTTCAGAACAAAAGTAATTCAATGAAACCCTGGAGCCTACTTAAACTTAAAGCCTGCCTCCAAGTTCTCTGCTTATGTAGTTTCCTCTCAAACTCAGGAAACCACACATCACATATCTGGAAAAGGAAGCACAGAATCTTTCAAACTACTACCAAGGAAACAATTCTTTAACTTTTCACTGAGATTATTTTTTAATTCATTTTCCTTTTCTCTGTTCAATTGTGATATGAAGAGTTGATAAATACATACATATTCATACTGGTTTCTTTTTGCTATTTACTAGCATTTTTGAAGGCAGTTATTTTTTCATAACCAGAACTTTGAAGAATAGGATATTGTATTAGCATAGATCATTTCCATTCTGGTATTCTTTTATGTTTATTTTTTACAATGTTTATTTTATAATTTTTTCTCTCAGCTCTATTCCTTGATTTTATTTCTCTCTTTTCTTTTGCTTACAATCAATCTCTATTATACTCCTCTCTTTCACTCTTCCTTTAAATTTTAAATTTTATTTTCTCTTCTCCAAATTCATCACAACCTATATTGCTTCTTTTCTATCTTTGTTCAGCACTTGATATTATAAATACTTGCTTAAACATACGGCTTTTACTATGAGCAATAACTGAATGTATCATTTCTGTTTATGTGAAATTTAAAATTGTAGATGCCATAGCAAGAATTATTTGGTTCAATGTGTTAAATTATTTACATTGACTATTGTTATCATGTCTCCTCCTAAATTTTGAGGTACTGAAAACATTCAGGGACACTAAAAGACTACGTGGTAGAAACTCTCCTGCCACAAATCTGTAATGTTAGGTGGATACACACACAAACATCCTGAAAAAGCAATGGACAAAATTACCCCAAAGAAACCAAAATATTTCAGTAAATGTATCCATCAACACTGGAAGAAACATCATTAAGAATGCTCACAGTTAAACTGCCCTGTGAGGTAAATGATGATGTAAGGAGTGAAATCAGAGACAAAATACAGTAAGTGAAACTCATTTAAATAAAGACAGAGATTTTGAGAAAAATAAAGTAGAACTTCTTAATAGAAGAAATCAAGAAACCACACCATTGTAAAATATACAACAGAATAGACCAGTTGGAAAAAGAGTTTCAGGCAAAGAAAACAAAATACATAATGTTAAAAACAAAGTTGACTATGAAGAAAAGATGCTTAACAAACAATGAAAAAGATTTCCAAGAAAGATTAAATGTCATGAAACATGAAAATAACAAAACTAAATGTTTATAGGGATTGATGAAGGCTCAGAGATAAAAACCAAAAGAGTGTATGATATTTTTCAATGAAAAAATATCAGAAAATTTCCCAAACCTTAAGAATAATATGGAAAATAAAATACAGGAGGGTTTCATGACCCTAAGTATACAAAAGAACAACATAAAAGCACAAAAGCATATTATTATTAAATTACTAACATGCATAATAAAGATAAAAAATTAAAGGCTCCTATAGAAAAACAGTTTACATTTAGGGAAAAACCAATACAAATCTCAGCTGTTTTTCTTAATACACACCATAAAGTCTAGGAAGTCTTAAAATAATATACACCAAGTTGTGAAAGAAAAAAGATGTCATTCAAGAATAATAAACCCCCAAAAATTAAGCTTCATAATTGATTATGAAATGAAAACTTTCAAATATAAAAAAGTTAATAGAGTTAAGAATTGGAAAGCCTGCACTACAAAACATCCTCAATAAAATATATCATGAAGAAGAAATGAAAAGTGAAAACCAGTGAAGTGCGGAACTACACTAGAATAATCAAGTAAGAAACTAGTTTAAATGAAAACCAGAAAAATATTAAAATGACAGAGCTTAAAAATTATTTCTCAATAATAACTTTGAATGTAAATGGCTTAAACTCATCATTACAAACACATAGACTTGCAGGTTGGATTAACAAACAAGACCCAACAATATGCTGTCTCTAAGAGACCCACCTCACATAGGAAAGACATTCACAGACTGGAGGTTAAAGGATGGGAAAAACATGACATTTACATGGATGTTGTAAAGAAGCAGGAGTATCTATACTCATATCAGATAAACTGGAATTCAAGTCAAAGATAATCAGAAGGCATGAAGAAGGACATTTCATATTGCTTAAGGGAATTATATATCAATAAGACATAACTATCATAAATAGTTATGTCTCAAAAAATGGATCATATACATAATCAAGCCAAACCTTCTCATGTTTAAAAATCAAATACACTACTGCAGAATAATACTGGTTATCCTAAACACACCTCTGTCCTTACTGGAGAGAACCTTTAAACAAAAACTAAATACAGTTTAGTTTATTTACTTCTATAGAGCTAAAAAAATGTGATTAATTACTTAGACTTAACTCATATATATATATAGAATATTTAATTCATGAATGATTGAACACAGTATCTTTTCAGCTGCACATGGATCCTTCTCTAAAATAGACCACATCTTAGGCCAAAAATAACCTCTTAGGAAACAGAAAAATAGAGATAATACCTTGCATTCTATTAGACCAGAATGAAATAAAATTAGAAATCAGTGATAAAACAGAAACTAATCTAACACCTGAAGAATAAATAATATGCTATGGCATGATCAGTGGCTATCTGAAGAAATCAGAAATGAAATGAAAATGTGCTTACAGGAAATGAGAATAGCAACACAACCTATCAAAATTTCTATCAAAATCTGAATGTGGTTATAACATAAAAATTTTAATGCATTAAGCTCATTCATTAAAAGATAGAATGTCATCAAAGAAATAGCCTAGTTTTACAACTCAAAGCCCTCAATAAGAAGAAAAATTAATGCCAAAGTTACAAAAGTCAGGAAATAATTAAAATCAGATCAGAAATCAATGAAATTGAAACAAAAACAGTAAAAAAATTAAAAATCAACAAAATGTTTTTTATTTGAGAAAATAAATAAAATTCACAAATTCTTAGTCTTGCTAATTAAAAGATAGGAAAACCCTAATGAATTCATGATAAAAAAGGAAATATCACCACAGACACTACCAAAATAGAAACAGTAATAAGAAACAATTTTGAAAATCTGTATTCCAATACAATATAAAGTCTTGAACACATCAAAAAATTACTACAGATATATGACCTACTCAAATTGAATTAGGAAGACAGAAAAATTAAACAGATGAAATTAAAACAATGAAAATGAAGGTGTCATCAAAAGCTTAACTGTTTATAGCAGCTCAAGTCACATTAGCTGGACTATGGAATCAACCTAGGTGTCCTTCAACTGATGAATGAATAAAGAAAATGTGTGCATATTTACATTTGTATATATATAATAATGTTTGTATATACACATGAGGAATGTCACTCAGCTTTAAAAAAGAATAAAATTATTCCATTGCTGGAGATGGACAATATCATACTAAGTGAAATAGGTCAAATTAAAAGACCAATAGCCTAATGTTTCCTCTGATATGTGGATGCTAAATCAAAATAAGTGGGGGCTGCTAGGGGAGAACAAATATATTTTAGATTAGGTAAAAGGGAGTGAATCAATGGAAAATGGTATGGGAATAGGAAAGGTAGTAGAGTGAGCTAGACATTATTACCTTATGTGATCTTAACAATATGTAAAATCAGAAAAATAAGAAATTATAGTCCATTTATATACAATTTATCAAAATGCATAAAAGCAGTCTATCATCATGGGTAACTAATTAAAATACATTTAATACATTAAATACATTTAATTTTTTAAAAAGCCTAACAACAAAGAAAAGCCCAGGACCAGATGAATTCTCAGTCAAGTTCTACCAGACATTCAAAGAAGAACTAACACCAATCCTCCTAAAATTTTTCCATGAAATTGAAAAGGAAGGAAGCCTTCCAAACTACATTCTATGAATATAGATTATCCTGATTAAAAAAATAACAACAAAGACACAGCAAGGAAAACAAACTTCAGACCATTATACCTGATATCTATAGATGAAAAACTTCTTAATAAAATATCAGTAAATTGCATATAAAAACATACTAAATAAATTGTGCAACATAATCAAGTGGGGTCACCTCAGGGATGCAAGGTTGATTCAACATATGGAAATACAAAATATAATTTATCACATCAATAGACTCAAGGGGAAGAATCACATGTTATCTCAGTAGATGCAGAAATAACATTTGACAAATACAGTATACATTCACGTTCAAAATAGATAAACTAGGGAAAGTAGGTAAATATCTCAACATTGTAGAAGCTAAATAAGCTACAACCAATACTATCATCATTCTAAGTGGAAAGTGATTTGAAAGCATTCCCTCTAAAAACTGGAAAAATACAGGGATGCCATAGACAAAGAAAGAAATTTAAAGGAACATGAATAGGAAAAGAGCTCATAATATCTCTATTTGTTGATAACAAGATTCTATATTTAGAATACTCAAGGAACTCCACCAGAAAACTTTTGGAACTCATAAACAAATTCATCATATTAGCAGGATATAAAATTAGCACCAATAAATCAATTTCATTTTCATACATCGATGATGAATCAGCTCCAAGAGAAATTAGGAAAACTATACCATGTACAATAACCTCAAAAATTTAAATACTTGGGAATCAATATACAAAAGAAGTGAAAGACATCTACAATGAAAACTACAGAACCCTAATGGAAGAAATTGCAGAGGATTTTGGAAGGTGAAAATTTCTCCCAAGTCCTTGGATAGGCAGAATTAATAATGTCAAAATGGTCATACTACCAATAGTTCTATACAGATTGAATGCAATTCCTATTAAAATTCCATTGATGTTCATCATCAAAATAGAAAAGGCAGTCATTCAATTCATTTGGAATAAATAAAAGCATCAGAATAGCCAAAGCTATCCTTAGCAGGAAAATTGAAGATGGAGGCATCACAATATACCAGACCTTAAATTATACTGCGGACCTATAGTAACAAAGACAACATGGTATGGGCACAAAAACAGACACAAAGACCAATGGAACAGAATAGAATTCACAGAGAATAACCCACACAAATACAGTTATCTCATAATAGACATATTGTTGAAAGATAACTTTTTCAAAAATGGTGATGGAAAAACTGGAAATCCATATGTAGTTCAATGAAATCAAACCCCTATCCCTCACCCTGCACAAAACTCAACTCAAAGTGTGTCAAGGACCTATGCATTACATCAGAGATCTTATGCCTACTGGAAGACAATATAGTCCCAACACTTCATCATGTCAGATTAGGAAACAACTTCCTCAACAAGATGCCAAAATTGCCAGAACTAAAATCACAAATCAAGAGATGGATGGGATCAAATTAAAAAATTTCTTCACAGAAAAGGAAATGATCAAGAACTTGAAGGGAGAGTCTACAGAGAGAAAATCTTTGCCACATGCATCTCAGAGTATTAATATCCACTATATAAAAAGAATGCAAAAAAATTAACACCACAAAAAACAAATAATTCATGAATGGTCAAAGGAACTCAATAAGCATCTCACAGAAGAAATATGGTCAACAAATATATATAAAAAATGTTCAACATCTGTAGCACTTAGAAAAATGCAAAATTAAAACTACAGTGAGATTCCCTTTTGCTCTAATCAGAATCGCTTTTATAAAGAATACAAATAAAAAGAAATATTTATGAGGATGGAGAGAAATGGTTCATTCAAAATTGATGGTGGCACTACAAATTGGTGCAACCACTCTGCAAAGAAGTATGGAGATTCCTGAGAAAAATTGGAATGCATACACCATTCCAATATCCTCCTCCTTGGTACTGACCTAAGTTACTTAAAATCAGCATACTAGAGTAACACTACTAAGTCAAGTCAATGTTTATAGAAACTCAATTCACAAGGTGCCCTTCTACAAATATATAGATAAATAAAAAGTGGTATATATATACAAAATGGAATATTACTCAGCATTGAAGGAGAATGAAATTATTTCACTTACTTTTAATGAATGAGACTACCATGATAAGTGAAATAATTCAATCCCCAAAAAACAAGGTCAAATGTTCTCTTTTATATGTGGGTGCTAACCCACCATAAGGGAGAGCAGGCTACAATTTCATCTGATAGATAAAGGAGATTGAAGGGAAGGGAGTAGGCTGGGATAAGGAGACAGTAGACTGAATCAGTCATAAATTTTCCATGTTCATCTGTAAATACATAACCACTGAAACTACACGTCACATAGAAATGTAAGATAGGATACTAATTAGAATGTTATACTCCATGTATGTATAATGTGTCAAAATACACTCTAGTATCATGTGTATCTGAAAGGAACAAAAAAAAGTGTTGTGAGGAGGTAGAGTACATGAAATCCTACCAACTCCTAAGAATGTAAAGGTTTACAGCCATTGTCAGAAATCCTTGTGATATCAATGAGATGGACATTAAATGTAGTTATTGCTCACAAATATATATATACACATATGTATATATATATATTTTTTATTTTAAACAAAATGTAAATATGTTTTTTCTGTACATGGAGTAACAGCATACCATTTGCATTGTCATACATTTACATAGGATAATGATGTTTGATTCATTCTGTTATTTTTTTCTTCACCCCCACCCCTCCCACCACTCTTTTTGCTCTATACAGTCCCTCCATCCTCCATTCTTGCCCCACTCCCACCCCCAATTATGTGTCATCATCTGCTTATCAGTGAAATCATTCACCTTTTGGAATTTTGAGATTGGCTTTTATCACTTAGCATGATATTCTCCAGTTTTATCGATTTGCCTGCAAATACCATAATTTTATTATTCTTTATAGCTGAGTAATATTCCATTGTATATATATATATATATACATATACATTATATATGTATATATATATATATACATATACATTATATATATATATATCACAGTTTCTTTATCCATTCACCAATTGAAGCACATCTAGGTTGGTTCCACAGTCTGTCTATTGTGAATTGAGCAGCTATGAACATTGATGTGGCTGTATGTCTGTAGTATGCTGATTTTAAGTACTTTGGATATAGGCCAAGGAGTGGGATAGCTGGATCAAATGGTGGGTTCATTCCAAATTTTCTAAGGAGTCTCCACACTGCTTTCCAGAGTGACTGCACTAATTTGCAGCCCCACCATCAATGTATGATTGTACCTTTTTCTCCACATCCTCTGTAACACTTATTGTTGCTTGTATTCTTGATAATCACCATTCTAATTGGGGTGAGATGGAATCTTAGTGTAGTTTTGATTGGCATTTCTCTTATTACTAAAGATGGTGAACATTTTTCCATATGTTTGTTGATTGCTTGTAGATCTTCTTCTGTGAAGCATCTGTTCATATCCTTAGCCCATTTGATGATTAGGGTATTTGTATTCTTCATGTAGAATTTTTTGAGTTCTTTATATATTCTGGAAATTAGTGCTCTATCTGAAGTATGAGTGGCAAAGATATTCTCCCACTCTGTACGCAATCTCTTCGCATTGCTGATAGTTTCGTTTGCTGAGAGAAAGCTATTTAGTTTGAATCTATCCCAGTTATTGATTCTTGTTTTTATTTCTTGTGCTATCGGAGTCCTGTTAAGGAATTCTTATCCTAAGCCAAGAAGGTGAAGATTTGGACCTACTTTTTCATCTACAAGATGCAAAGTCTCTGGTCTGATTCCAAGGTCCTTGATCTATTGTGAGTTGATTTTTGTGCAGGGTGAGAGATAGGGATTTAGTTTCATTGTGTTGCATATGAATTTCCAGTTTTCCCAGCACCATTTGTTGAAGAGGCTATTTCTCCATTGCATATTTTTGGCACCTTTGTCTAGTATGAGAAAATTGTATGCATTTGGGTTTGTGTCCATGTCCTCTATTGTGTACCATTAATCTACCTGTCTATTTTAGTGCCAATACCATGCCATTTTTGTTGCTATTGCTTTGTAGTATAGTTGAATTTCTGGCATTGTGATACCCCCTGCTTCATTCTTTCTGCTAAGGATTGTTTTAGCTATTCTGGGTTTCTTGTTCTTCCAGACAAATTCACAATTTAATTATTTGGCATATATACAGTTTGAAAGCCTCTGTGAATTCACCATGAAAATAATGTTTGCAGCAGCATTATGTGCAAACTGAAAAAAGCAATTATATATTAATAATGAAATTTTAAATAAAATTGACTCCATTACTGATATTTTTTATATTATTTATAGTTGTAGATTGACACAGTAATTTATTTTATTCATTTATTTTTATTTGGTGCAAGAGATTAATTCTAGTATTTCAAATATGCTATGAAAGCACTATATCACTGAGCTACACCCTCAAGTCCATCACCTTTATGATAGTGAGTGCATGACATGAGTTCCTTCTTAACCTGGCTTAACCCATTCATTTTCCTCAAATTTTACCTAAGTATTTTTTTTTAAGAATAATGATGATTGATCAGTTAATAATCTCAGATTGTTCCTTTAAAATCCTCTTGTGCTTCAATACTCATACCAATGCAGAGTTTAAATTTGTGTAAAGAAACTGTTAACAATTTACTCATGACATTGAACACCTTGGTAATACAGGTAATGTTTATAATTGGTTTTGATGAGTAAATCTGGTTATTATTAAATTTATGTTAATAAACATAACCTTAAAATAATATTTATGAATTATTTTCAAACTTTAGAGGGATTAAGGAGAAAGAAATGTAAGTAATTGCACTTTTGTTCACAAAAGTGTACTTTGCTGTTATGTCACACATCATTCCTATAAAGAAATACACAGATTAAGCTAACTTTACCAATAGAAATTTAATTTTGCTCACAGCTTTGAAGATTCTACAGCCCTATTCCTTCTTCACCTCATATCCATTAAGGATTCTCTTGGCAGTATTGAATCAAGTTAGATTGCAATCATGGGAACACAGATGGAATTTAGAAGTCACAGAACCATTTGCAAAGCCAAAGAGACTGAGTATAGGAAGGCCCAAGATTTTACAAGAACTCTCATGAAAGCTTAACAAGAGTCCCTGAAAAACAACTTATTTATTTATGAAGAATATAGTCATTATGACCTAAGAACCTAGCACTAATCCTCGTCTTTGAAATCTTCCAAATCTTCCCACATCACCACACTTAGTATCAAGGCCTTACAGGAAACATTGGGGAATAAACTTAACATTTGCAAACCATAGAATTTTTGCAATTATCTTCTAAGTTTCTTATTTCTATCACAATACAAAATATTTTGTTTCTTCTTCAATAAACACAAATTCAAACTATTTTCAATATCACTCAAAAGAACATATGCACTGGGTGCCACAATGCATGAATATAATTCCAATAGAAGCAGGGTGATCATAAATTTGAGGTCAGCTCAAGCAAATTAGCAAGAGCTGGTATGAAAGTTTTAAATGATAAAAAAATTATGAGAACATGGTTTAATTTTAGAGTGCCACTAAGTACAATCCCTAATATGAAAATAGAAACTGTACAAATCCAAAATCCCTCTAAGACTTCAGGCAAGGTATTTTCTATATATGTGGTTGTGCGCATGTGTACATACCAGGATAAACATGAGTAAAATTAAACATTCCTATTCAAAAGAGGAGAAAGAGGAATGCAGAAAGAGGAACCAGTTCAATGAAAGAGTGAAGGCCAAAATGTAGATATTAAATCATAAATCTCCAACTCTGGGGGTTTTGTACACTGTGGTAAGAGATGGGCTCTCACGGCCTTTGCTGTTCTCATAGGCTACATTTTGATGTGAATCTTGGAATGACACACACTGCAATGCTGTTTTTAGCAGTCTCCACAGCAGTTCCATACTCACAGCTCCATTACACACTGCTTCCTCATGGTCTCTTTTCAGGAAGACTGGCCTTCTGAAAAACTACTTCCTGGACTCCCAGGATTTTCTCTGAAATATCAGTGGAAGCAGTCATGACCTTATAATATCATGTATGTGTATTCAGTAGAGTTCCAACTGGATTCAAGGTCT
This sequence comes from Sciurus vulgaris, assembly GCF_902686455.1. Lineage (NCBI taxonomy): Eukaryota > Metazoa > Chordata > Mammalia > Rodentia > Sciuridae > Sciurus > Sciurus vulgaris. The sequence continues at coordinate 5,415,984 of NW_027632409.1, forward strand.
GCCACTGGCACACTATTTCCCTGGGTCTGCTTAATCCACAGCAGCACTTGTGGCAATAGAGCCTGCAGAGAGCATCACTGAAAAGCAGAAGGGAAAATTCTAATGTAATCCTTCATAAGGAGGCTGTGGATTGTGCCTCACCATCTTCCCTGGAATGATTTTGTCCTGAGTGATCTCTAGGCATATGATGCGGGGGGATAGGACTGAATATTTCTGAGAGCTTTAAGATATTTTTCTCACTCTCAATATTTATTACAAAATTCACTTTTTTTACATACTCACTTTTATTGACCCTAATTTCTTTTTATCAAGTAGTTTTCTGTGACAATTTGATACTCCATTTCTTCATTTATTCCTTTACTGTTACAAATTTTCCAAACAATTGCACTTTGCTAATAAATATCACATTAAATTTGAAAGTCATCATTAATACTGATTGCACAGCCTACATTTTTTGTCTTGAATATATCACCAAATAAATTAATCCATTATTTTTAAATTTAGTTTTTCACAATACTTCATTGCATGAACAAAATACACCTAAGTTATTTGCCATAGTATAACAAGACAGACATTAGACCAATTTCCTATAAAACCATCCCATAAGAGTTTTGGCCAAAAGCACTTGCACAAATTAAGGCATTAAAATGTCAGCTAATTTTCTCAAATGAATACTTTTTACATATATTTTAAGGTCATGAACTATATTCACAAAGCTGTGCTTTCACCAGCTTTATTTTCAGCATCAACTCTGGAAAAAATATCAAGCTACAGAAGCTGTGATAGAATGAAAAGAAGCCATAGAGCTAGAGGCATTTATATTATTAGATTCAGTACTCAAAGAACTGGAGACCAGTAAACAAGTATTTCTGGCTGCAAATCAGAAGCTAGAATAAACTCTTCAGACACAGCAGAGAGCCCATGACAGCACATTATCATTTATCCTGTCTGTAGCCAAGGTTAGTTTTGCACCTGGTCATTCCTGCTAGACTGAACTTGATTGATGAAGTTAAAACAAGTCTAGGACCAATCATGTCAGCTTCTGTGTAAATTGAGTCAGCTACACAAAAACTGCAGAGGAGTCATGGCAAAAATGGGTCCATCCAGGTGTGCAGTTGAGCTACATTTGGCAAGACATTTAAAGTCATCTCCTGAGACCCACACAGGACCTTCTCCAGTGCCAAAGTAGGCCTATTTTTCTCTCCCTGTGATAATGTCTTTTATTTCTGATTTTTCTGTTCTGTTTCTTAAGTACTCCAGTCAAAAAGTTAGAAATGTAGTAATTTTAAGTTGTGCAATTCAGGGATATTAAGCCTATTCACAGTGCAATGTAGTCATAACCACTGTTTGGATAAATCTAATCACTACAAACTGATAACCTGTTCCCATTAGAGAGTCACCCTGAACTCCATGCACAGCACCCTAAAAAAATGCACCTGGATTTCCTTCCTTTGCCCAGAAACTCCTCATGAGCATATCTGATAATCCCTCTGTCTTCCCCCACAGTACTAAAGTCCCCTGTCATGCAAACAGGATCTATGTAATCAACTAAATCATGACCTATGGCATTATCCTGAAGAAGTGATACTTACCAACAGAAAGACAATAAGGTATGGGATAAGCTTAATGATCCAGCATGAGTCAGCTTGATTTGAGATTAGCAAAGTTATTGACTCAGTGGTTCCCAGCATGGAGCAACAACAGGGCTGCACTCTTCAGGGTCTAGAGGACTGTTGGCTAGGCATGTAGTGTACCAGATCATATAGGCAACTTCTGTTTGCCTTTTTTTCCAGAATACCAGGCTCTGGTTTCACCTAAACCTCTCTTGCTGAGGAATATACACCTACTAGGAAAAAGGCAACTCTGATTTCTGTGGGACACTGGTTGTCAGAGTTGCCATCTGTGATATGAAAACAAGAAGATACATTGACCTTGACCAAAGTACTGCAAAAGTACTAAGGATACTAATTGTCCCAGGTTATATCCTCTGTAAAATCCATTTTACCTTCCTGTTGAAGTGGCCACAATTTTTGCCCCTGTTCCTCCATGGAACACAATTATAGAGTTCTGACCGCTTAAAGATGATGTTCCTGGATGACTTCTAAGCCTCAGTGTGGACCCCATGACCATGGAAGATCTCAATTCCAGTATTCTGACTAGCTCAAGGATAGCCACTATATCAATATCAGGGAATATTGATGGTATGTTCAGTGTGCCCTTTCCTGAATTTTCCAGGTTTTTAATACATAGATCCATGTGTACTTTGTCAAGGGTTATTTTATTGCCAGCAGAAGTTTAAGTCATACCGATACCTTCACAGCATGCCTATCCTGGTGCCAGAATCCCCACCCACACCCATCTTCTCTGGAAACTAGGGAATGTCTGAGGTCAGACCCTCTTCTGTAGTTTCCACCATGTCTGTGACCACCATACATATGCACATTGGTTTCTGGGTGCTCTAAAGCAAGGATAATCTGCTGCCATCCATACAGAAGATGATGAGGGCTGCCTTCTGTGAAAGCACAGATGGAGTTAGACAAAAGTTGGCAACATCCTCATAAATTGGGAGGTAGGATTATTTTCTTGGTCCCAGAACTCACTTTTCTCTGTGTGCACATGAAGCCAGCATACCACTGAGGAGGTTCTTAGGTCATTCATTTTATGGGGGCATCAAAGATGTGAATCAACTGTGCTGACCCACATTGATTGCCCTTTGTCACCTCTGAGCTTTTCCAGGAAAATCAAAAAAGAATCAGGGTCAAGGGTTGACTTACTATCTCCAGATGTGGATGAGGTTCCTACTACATGCTTTTCTGATACCTGAGGCTTGGCTACTTAGGAAACTGCAGGAGAAAATCCACACTGTTCAGGAGCTCATGAAAAGTGAGTTGGCAAGGACTGGCTCTGGTTACATGGCTACCAGAGTTCCAAGTTCTGTTTCATCCATTACCAAGGAAATGAGATCACTTTCTTTGTTACCTCCATATGAACCTCTTCCTCAAATAAGACCAGCCCAAGTCCAGTCTTAGAAGCTGACTGCTTCCCTCTTGTCATGAGATGTACAAATGAAGAGAGACCAATACACACTGACACATCATTCCCAGTAAGTATAGGCAGAACACTCACTTCTGTGAGATGGAGTTAGCTTCATAAATTTTCCTTCCCTTTTCCTGGCTTGATCTTCAACAAGTCATTGTATTTCTCAGGGCCTACACAAGTGCCCCATCTATTCCCTTGGAATTATTCTAGCATCTTCTGAGGAGGCTATCAAGTGTATATACCCATAAATGCCTTTATTATGTGAGAAGTTCTAAGGCAGCAGTCATGTGTAACTAATAAAAAATAAGAGCTATAATAAGACAGGTGAAGTAAATGACACACAGCACAACACAGACATCAGTCCCACAGAGAGATCTAGGGAGAATGATTTTTCTCTTTTAAGCACTTCCCCAGGAAGACTGAAGTGACAGATTCAGAGATTATCCCACTGGGGCATAGAACATTCAGCTTTTACAATAAGGTTTAGAATTAGCTCAATTGCTTTTAGTGTATGTGATGGTAGCTCCACAAGGGCTCCCAGCAACCTCAGTCTTCTAGTGTTCAAGTCTTCAGTTCCCACTCATCTAGGTGTGTTGCATTTAGTTTCTAATTTTTAAGAATAAAAATTTGGCAAAAGTCATGGGTATCTCTTCAAAGGTTGAATTTTTGAAAATCTGAATTCTGTCTACATCCTTACTTCTATCCTCTTTCTCTTTATTCTCCCTGTATGGTATCAATCTGTTATGAACTCTATGGTAGATGGTTACAGGAGCAAAGATTGAGCAGTGTCCTGTACAAGACACAAAATACACTGAAACTCACCACACTGGTTTCTGACAATAACCTATGAATAAGCTCAGAAGCAGATTCTACCAGCTGACACTCTTAATAGGCTACAGCCTCAGACTTTCAAAGGACTTGTAGACAGATACAACAACTATGCACAACTGGATCTGGTGCTCAGAATTGACTTCGACTTTGACTATGGATGTTAACAATTTGTCAGTGTCATGCTATCACAAACAGTGAAAATTAATGGAATCTGTAGACTCCAGGATATTCCTGCTTGCTCTCTGCTTTTCCCTGTCTCTTTCTAGGCACACTAGCATACTTTTCAAGTTCCTACCTGAAAAAAATTCACTTTGCCTTGCAGTATCAGCAGGGCTGAGTCTTCCCTGAAACACTACTCCCAGAACTGACCATGAATGACTGATTGTTGTCATTATGGTTTCAAATGTTACTTCACTGCAAGTGATTCCACCCTCACTACAGTGTTAGATTGTTTCCTAGTTAGAGCACTGGTTCTTTTCTTTAATACTCATGCACCTTGAACTTCTGTGCATTTTAATCTGCAGACCAGAAGCTAGTGAATGGCACGACCCATGGTTCTTTTTTTCAGAGTTGCACCAAATCTCAAAATATCCCTTTCCTAGGCATGTCCTGTGACATAGTGCTGATAAAAGGATTGGGACTACATTAGATTCCTTCCCTGCTGCAGAATAATTCACATGCTCTACAGGATGCTATCAATAAGAGGTTACATTGGATTGGGAAGCAGAGAATATATAAAATGACCCTGGGGGCTCATCCCTGCTTTGTTGAACATTTGGCAAGTTCTGATTATGAGGCAGTCAGTGCCAACACTGCAACTCAGGCAGAAAATTTAGAATCAGAATGCCCATCTCTGTGTGGGTGTTCCAAGCATATAGAGAGACCAGGAAAAAAAGGAGTCAGGAGTAAGTTCTAGGTGTTAATAAGGGATATCAGAGTCTCCGTTGCCCCTTCTTACAGTCTAAGGACCCCAGGTTTTCAGTTCACTAAGGAGGTCTCCTCACTCCAGTCAAGTCAATATTATCATCCTCATTTCCAAATCAGGACTCCATGGTTCCAAAATATACAGTGTCTTCCCTGGAATCTAGAAGAGAGGTGAAATGCTCTACCATTCTATTTTTTAGTCATGTTTCCAGTGCTATAATACCAGGCTGCTTTATCAGAAGGACCTCCAAAAATGACACAGAATCTTCCAAGGACCTTGGATAGAGAACTGAGAGCACCAGGAACTGCTAAACCAGGAGATATAAAAGGACATCAGAAATTCCTTTAACCCTCTTATATTCTATTGACCCTGAGTGCCCAGTTTACTCAGAAGGGTTCCTCAACCCAACCAGAGCTAGTACCCCAGTGCCACTGCCAAATGATGATATAGCTCTGAGTATTATAGAGACTATGCGATTCATAGGTCCTACTAAGACCATTCAGGTTTTTAACACCAAAGAGTTTAGGAAGGTCATTTAGACTACACAAAACACAAAGACTACTTAGTTCTGAGGGACTCTACAAGTCATAGGGGGCTACTCTTGCAAATTATTCTAATTTTTAGAGCAGGAATTTGAGCCTTCTGAGTAGAAATAGCCTCTTCAAAAAAAGGGGATATCACCCTACTTCCTGGTGGTCAAATCAGTGGTCACATAACCTCACAATGTATTACCTTCATAGCCTAAAAGACTTTAACAGTCCCTATGACCTGCGTTGACTCTATAACCTAGGTAGCCTTTATGGTCTGAGTACATAAATGACCTTCAAAATTGATATGTCCTTTCCATCTATGTCCTGAGTAATTTCTATGACCTGCAAACTTTCTATTATCTGAGTGGAAACTATGACCTGTAAAACCTCTAAAACCTCTGTAGCCTCTATGGCCTGAGTAGCCCCCTATGATTTGCATAGTTCCTCTGAACTAATAGTCTTTGTGTTTTGTGTAGTCTAACTGACCTGCCTAAATTTATTGGTGTTAAAAACTGAATGGTCTAGTAGGACCTGTAATTGCCTAGTCTCTATGATCTGCAGAGCCTCTATTTTCTAAGATACCTTGATACACAAATAGACCTATGAAATGTGTAACATCTTTGTCCTAAATAGACCTGTGCTTGCATGCCCTCCATGACATGAGTAACTTTTCTGAACACAAAGTAAGTCCCTGTGACCAGCATAAAATCTCTGGACCTCAGCAACTTCTATGACCTGCATAGACTATGATCCTGATTATCCTCTGTGATTTTCACAGCCTCTAAAACACTTTATGGCCTGAGTAGCCTAATGAACTCTGTAGCCGCATTACCCAGTAGACATTATAAACTTTTGTAGTCTCTATTGTCTAAACAGTTTGTATGAACCTGCATAGCTTGTATTACCAACATAGATCTCTGACCTGCTTATTATCTATGGCTTCCAAAGTCTCTATGGCCCTGAGTATTTTTTATGGCATTTGTATTAAGATCTATGGTGTATCTCTAAGACCCTATATTAACTATTATGACCTGAGTAGAATTTTCACCTGCATAGCCACTATGATCTGCGCAGCCTATATTACCTGAGTAGCCTCTATAACTGTGTAACACACAAATCTTCTGCAATGACCTGACTAGCATTAATGGACCTGTGTAGCCTCTATAACCTGAGTAGCATTGTTAGCTGTTAAGTTCCTATTACCTGACTGCCTGTGGCCTAAGTAATCTAATTGATTTCAATAGTCTCTAAGACCTCAGCACTTCCACTATGATATTTGTAGTCTTCTCTGACCTGAGTAGCCTCTATGAATTCATTTAGATGTTTTATTTGAACTGCATAGCTTCTATGAATATAATTATCTTCTATCTCCTAAGTATTCTCTATTGCCTGTGCATTTTCTATGTTCTGAGTAGGCTCTATGACCTACATAGTCCCTACGTCCTCTATAGCCTCTATGACCTGAGTAATCTTTGAGAATTGAGTAGCTACTATTACCTGTATTTCTCTATTTTCTCATACCATCTAGGACCTACATTAATGTTATGAATGTGTAGCCTTTTCCAGTATGGCATGCACAGTTGCTATGACCTACATAGCCTTTTGGCATGAGGAACCTAATTACATCAATAAACTCCATATCTCAGTATCCACTATGTCCTTCATAGTCTCTATGACCCAAATAGGATTCATTACTTGTGTAGCATCTGTGGTCTGTGTAACCCCTAAGGCCTACATAGCCACTATATCTTGAGTAGACTCTATGTCTTTCTTTAAAAAGTATTTTAATTGTCAATGAATCTCTTTTTATTTATTTATGTGTGGTACTGAATACCACACCCAGGGCCTCACACCTGCCAGGTAAACACTCTACCACTCAGCCACAAGTCCATTCACAAGACTCTGTATCTTGCACTCTCTATGAGCTTATTCCATATCACTTGTGTAGACTCTGTAATCTCTGGTCTCTATGATCTACATGGGTTCAATGGTCTTAGTTGTCTCTATGACAAATACAGCTTTTAATAACTGATTAGAAATTGACTTGAGTTTCTTCTCTGAAACCAATCTCCCAGCATCAGGTACTAGGGTTATCTGGGACAGCCTGGAAAACTGCAGATATTGATGCTGGATCCTGAGAGTTAAAATGTCTTTGGATGATGTCCAAGGAGGGCCTCGGAAGGGGAGAAAAAACTTGAGCTCAACCCTACAGGTTCTTGATTTACACCACAGAAAGGAATTTTAGGGTGCCTCAAAATGACCCAGTTAAAGGTTGATTTATGAAAGGAATAAGATTTATTCAGGAAAGCAAAACACAGAGCAGAAGATACACTCAAAGGCAGAAGGAATGTGGGTGCTTGACAATGAGATGAACTTTTGAGGTCTCAGTCCCTCTTTTAATAGAAATCTTGTAAATATTGGACATTAGAAACTTAAAGGGGTAGAACCGGGCTAATGAGCTTGATTCTTTTGATTGTGGGTGTGCAAAGCACCATAGTGGCCTGGTCCTTCTCAGACTCTTCAGGTTGGTGTGACCTATTTGAAAAAGATCATTTGACTGAACCCACAAATCTCTGTCACTATTTAATAGGATTTACCATATTCTAAAATTTAGCAGACTTTTTAAGAATACATATATGGATACTCATACATTACTGATGGGACTATAAATTGGTGAAACCACTCTGGACAGCAGTGTGGAAATTCCTTAAAAAATTTGAAATAGAATCAGCCAGTTATTCCACTCCTTGGTATAAACCCAAAGAACTAAAATCAGTCTCTTACACTGACACAGCCACTTCAATATATATAGCAGTTCAATTCACCATAGCTAAGCTGTGGAACCAACCTACATATTCTTCAACAGGTAAATGGGTAAAGAAAATGTAAAAATACACAATGAAATATAAATTATAAAGAAGAATAAAATTATGGCATTTGCTGGTAAATGGATGGAATAAGTCAATCTCCCAGGAAAAGAAGGCTGAATGTTCTCTCAAATAGGTGGATGCTAAAATAAAATAAGTGGGGGAAAGAGGGAGAATAACAATTCATTGGATTAAACAAAGGAGAATAGAGGGAAGGGAGAAAAGAGAAAATGGTTAGGAATAGGAAAGGCAGTAGACACAACTAATCAGACACAACTTTCCTATGTTCATATATGAGTATACGACCAGTGGATCTCCACAACATGCTCAACAACAAGAATGGAATCCTAATTAGAAAAGTCATACTTTATCAATACATAACATGTCAAAATACACTCTGCTGTTATGTATATCTAAAAAGAATGATTAAAAAAAGAATATAGAGTTGGGGAAAAAAGGGTTGGGGAGTGAAGGTGAGGGCAGATATGAAGTTTCAAAATTTAAAGCTACAATCTCCCTTTCATTCCCTGTTGATTTTTTCTGCCTATCCTTATTTATTCTACCCTACCTCAACATCAGACATGATTTAATCTGCTGAATGTATCAAATGTTCCACATGACATACATGCCAAACATCATTTAGAGAAGAAAGCTTTTTAAAACAAGGAGTTTCTATCATTAAAAAATATTTTGAAAACAATTGAAAAACATTCTCTATGTTAAAGTCACCTCTCAATTATATCCACACTGGATTATGCCATCAGAATAAAATCCACTAATTATCCACCAGGATGCACCAAAGTGATCATGGATTGTATGTGTGCAAGATTTGTTTTTGAATTGAATGTTTGGATTTTTTTTTTTTTTTTTTTTGTTAAAGGGAAGCTTTTATGAAACCTTGGGAATACTGAATGGTAATCTTTCTTTATATTCAAGACAGCATACCAGCATTTTTCTATAAGAATACATATCAAGATATGCTTTTAAATGCATTAAAAGTGTAGCTAATGTGTTAACTTAAGTGAAAGAGTGGAGGATACAAATGTTGTGAATGATTGAAAATATTATGAGATTGAATTACTTAATATTGGAGAGCTGCTTTACATTAGTTTAGATTTCAATATTATTTGAAAAGCTCCTTTTATAAGAAAATATTTCCCATAGTGTGAGCCTGACTTTAATGATTGGTGATGTGGGAATGAGTGTGTGTAGGTATATATGTGATTCAACAAGCTTTGACATCTTACTTTTAGTGTATGTAACATTTTGCCCATATCAGATGAATATTAAGCCCTGGTATTGTATGCACTTAATGCTGAGCTAAGTAGATCAGTTTTCTTCTCTGATGATTTAAACTATTAAGGAACAAAAAGCATTATTTGCACCAAGAAATTAGTTTTATTACTTCAATGGTCTTCTTCATGTGCTTCCCTAAATGCATCTGCACTTATTATTATTAATGCAGTGGTGATTTACCATAGGGGTGCTTTTCCATGGAGCTACATCCACAGTTCTTGTTTAGAATCAGCATTTCACAGTTTGCCCAGGCTGGTGGAACTTGGGCAGCCCTTCCTCAGAAATCACTGGATTACACCCTTGCACCCCAAATTCTAGGTTATTACTTGTGTGTATTTTAAGTGCATTTCTCAGAAGGGGAACACCTTCAGGCACAAAATTATAAAAATGTAACTGTGTATTTATCTTTATGCCTGTTCTCTTTAGAAGCAACTTTAGAAGAAGTTTCCAGGCATGAGTGAACTCAGAGGGAACCAAAATTTTAAGATATTAAACACTCCCTCTGAAATTAAGGCCAAAACCCTGATAACATGATTTTCTGTAGGATTCGAAACAGCCGCTTTTTAAGTACAGTTCCAAATCACCTTAACTTCTGAACTTCCTCATGTTGAGCACAAAGTTTTATCCTGCAGAGGGCCAGGCAATTAGAGACTGACAAGTTTTTGGCTAACTGAATCCGCATATGTATGTTTTGGCCTTTTTCATTTGCCTCCTTGTATAAAAGTTTCCTCACTTTCAAGTTCTACAAAGATGATGATTTGAGACAAAAAATTTCACTAGCTTCTTCAAAAGCTGGCTTTCAACAACATTTTCTGGTCAACATTAGTATTTGTGGAGTGTTATGAAGAATGAAGCTCAATCTCTGCCATGTGGGGTAACATTGCTTTGGAGCACTGACCTCCAGGTCAGCCCTTCCTAGTCCAGGAGCACTGCCAACTGACTCCTGCACCTGTCATGTGTCTTGACAAATGAGCATGTGGAATAAAGTCTGTTGGGTACCCATGTCTGAATGTCTTATTTGCGTGTTATACATTCAGATTTTGTGGTGTCTGTGTTGTGTGTCGTGTGAGTTGCCACACACCTGTGTGCTCTGTGTTTGTGGTAAAGCTGTGTTCCTCTGCAAGGGCCTTCAAGATTTGTCAGTGTTGTGCCCCTATGCTGTGTGTGTGAGTTCAAGAGCTTCTACACTGACAAACAGAAGTGCCTGAATGAGACACACCTGTGGTTGTCCATGTGTGCTTTGGAGTATGTGTGTATTGGACTGGTGGCTGAGGACATGTGTATGCAGGTGTGCTTCCTTATAGGTCAGTGTCAGCTGGGCCCCACCTCTGATCCATAGGGTGTCTCTACACTAACCCTAACCATAATTCTGATCTGGGTGAGTCTATTTGTGTTTTTCATGCAGGCATGTTGTGACAGCAATCATACCATGACTCTGCTCACCAGCACTTCCTCAGACTCTACAACCATGCTCTCAGTTATTCCTTCCTCTGCATTTCTCTTCTTGAGCCCCTACCTCAGGATCACCCTTCCTGGGTTATACCACATCTGACACTCATTAAGTGGTGATTAACCACTTAATAAAGGAATAGGATTGCTCAAGGATGGTGGAGCAGGGTTGAGGCCAACCCTGCTCTTCTCCAGGTTGTCTGTCACTCTGTATTGCTGTCCCTGGGATATTCATGACCTTCTCTGACTGCCAGGGCTGGGGGAGGTAGAGGAACAATAGTTCTGGCTTCAGCTGGTGGAGGGTCCTGCAAGGGGGGAATGGGAACAGAGATGGAGCCAGACTGAGACCAGCATCAAGATCACCTCATGGTTCTGAGAAAATACTATGACATTAGTCAGCTGTGTCCCTTCCAGGTTAGGCCATCTGGCTGAGGAGTATAGTAACACAACTCCCCTCTCACTGATGCCTTCAGCCTGCATTTCTATGTATTTTCTATTCCAGTGACCCTCAGGTTTGTTTTTTGATGCTGTTCAGAGTTCTTGTATATTCTGATCATGTTTTTCTCCTTTATCACATACTAAATATCTGAGTTCACAACCACATCTTCAAGACTTGAAATTCCATTTTTTTAATAAGGTAATTTTTGGTTACACTTTCAAGTGATTTTAATTTCATTCTTGTGTCTTGTTTCAAGGTGTCTGGTTATTTTCTTTTCAATAGCACTTTATTGAAAGAGTATTTCATCTCCTGTATTTGCTCTCTTAATTTGTTCCTTAAATCTACTTTTGGTTGATTAAATATGTTATAATCACTTTTATTATTCCTTCCCTAGAATTTCATCTCCTCCATGTTTGTGGGTTCTTTATTGGGGGGGGGGTTGCCTGTTTCTCATGTTTTCAGAGGTCTAACTTGACATCTATTGTTGGATGCCTCTCCCTCTTTATATGCATGCTTTTGTGGGTTGCTATCTATTTTTTTCCCAAAATTTTTTTATGTTTCTGCTGTATGCATAGGTGACCAGGAGTGGGGCCTGAGTTCCTCTCTATTTCTTCTGACTTGGTGCCAGTTTGCTGCTTTGAAGTTTTCTCTCTCCTATTCTATATTAAGTATTATTGAGGCTCAATGAGGCTAGTGTGTAAGTGGAATGAGACTTACTGTTTCTGGTTTAATTAAAATGTGTCTCATCAACATAATCTCTTCTATGTGAAATTGAAGTTACATTCCATTCCTCTTACAGAAAGGGTGAATAAGGACTTGCAATAATACTACCAACATATGTGCAACCCTAAAATAAATGTGTGGCATGTACTTTGATATCTGTAAACAAATTCTTACCTGTAGAGGGATTGTGAGGTAAAGATTTAATATTAGTGACAACAATAAGCAACCATGGACTATATCAGCATTAACAAGCAGACTGATATGTGGTCTCTGTATTAATAATTAAAACATGAATGGGTAGAAATTACACAAACTTATAATTCTATATATTATAGTGGAATTATAGTTCTCAAGTGAAGAGAAAGAAAACACAGTAGAAGGGTAAGAGAATGTTCAAAATAATTTGAAATTGAATAGAGGAGAAACAGGAGATAGTGAGCTGAGGATGGCTTTTAAGATGGATGAGTAAAAGAATAACTAATAATAGTCAAATAAAAAAGAAAATACAGGAAAGAGAGTGTAAAAAGTATAATAAGAGGAAAGAAGCCAGGTACATGGGCTGGGGATATGGCTCAGTTGATAGGGTGCCTTCCTTGCAAGCACAAGGCCCTGTGTTCAATCCAAGCACTGAAAAAAAAATAAAATAAAAAAAAAAAAACCAAGGTACATACAAAGTAAAAGGTCAAAAGAAACGAAAACTAAATAATAAGTGTTTGGAAATTCTTAAGTTCCATGTTTTTATAGTTCTTCACAAACTGCCATTATTGTGACCAAGAGCCAAAGCTGATTTAGTAGCTCTCGGTTTCCTATCTCCTAGTGTGGATGGGAAAGACTAGGAAGTGTGTAGGGCATTCCTCCAGTGGAGAAATTTGGTCTTGATTGAATCTTTGAACTCTACAGGTGGGTATTTGTGATTTGGTCCCCAGCACATTGTTGCTGGAAGTTGCCAATCTCTGCTGGATGGCTAGGATTCTGAGACCTCCTGAAATTTCCACTTAGGGTGAGAGTCCCAAACTTGATAGGCTTCAGAGAACTTATTTCCATGGTTGTGGATTTCCCTGGGATAGGATCTGGAGTACAGACTGCAACAGACTGTTCTTCTCTGATGCTCATATGGAATGCCAGTCACAAAGGCATCTCCTACTCCTCAGTCTCCCCAGCCTGCATTTCGCTGGGTACAGTCATTTCTGCATATATTCAGTCATGCTTGTCTAGAAATACTCTTGGTCCCACAGCAGGTGACTGCCTGGTCACTATGGCACTTTCTGTATGGTTTCCCAATCTGCAGCCTATGCTCACTACCATGCAGCTACTCAGAAATGGTTCCTACTGCCACAAGACCTATTTGGGTTTAGCTCTCTGTCCTTTGCCAATTGGTTTTGTACACTTTTCACTCAACAACTCCCTCCACCATATTTTTGGTTAATTAATGTCAGGCTCCCTCTCTATTTCACAGGTTCCGCCAGGACAATTGTATTTGCTATACTTTCCTTTTTCTTTGTGTGTCCCTCTTCCTCTCAGCAGTGGGTTGGCTGCACCACCACCAGCTAACTTCTTGTGTCTCAACATATTATTTCTTATATAGGTTCAAAGTTTTTGACTTTCTGTGCCTCGGTGATTATTTTGCTGTACAATACTGAATTTCAGTGATTGCCCTTGTTGCTCATCTTGCGGAGGAGCACACTTTCCATTTTTCATACTTTGAGCTGAGGAACTGATGAGAACTGCAACTTCCTGTTTGCTGCCGATCTTAGAACCTCTCAACACTCTTTTATTTATTCATCTATGACCAATAATCTGAACTTCTCCTTCTTATCGAAGAGAGTGAAGATGGTTTGGTTGTTACAGTATTCATGGAACAGCAGCTATAGGCCATTCACTTGTAAGACAGAATTTGGCAACTGGATGTTTTTTCAGCAAGGTGAGATAGGTCCTTAAGCCACTGTCTGGTGAAGAGCAGCAGAGATAAGGTAACATTTTGGAAGAGGGGAAGAATAATATGGCACTTTCCAGAGGGGACACCACTGCAAAGAAAGGAATGTGTTGGTACTGAATGGAATGAGAAGAGATCGACTAGATTCTGGTCCACAAAGAACAATGCCCACCATATGTGGAGTTTCAACTTTATCTCAAATGTTCTGAGAAGCCAGTAATATGAAAAGTAGCCTATGAGATAACCATTAGATTTTTCTTGTGGATTAACAAACTAGTGAAAGTTTAGCAGGTGATAGAAGGAGTCAGGCAGAAATCAGGGGATTATGAAGCCACTTGAAGACATAACAAGGCAAAAACATGAGAGAAGGGTCCTAAGAAATGGTGGGAATCCCAGATGCCAGGATGCCCAAGGCAACATAAACAGTTCTAAAAGGCCCACCTTCGTGCATAATTTATAAACAAGTGTGGACAAGGGATCTGTATCCTTGAGTCTTCTTTTCTGCTGTGCAATAGTCCACTTCCTCACATTTACCAGACTCTCTTGGGTGTGCTCCTTGTTGAACTGATTACTCCAGGTTCCTTGAAGTAAACAACATTCACAAGAACCGGATTACTTGCTGCATCTACTGAACTCTGAACATTATGTAAATGAGGAATTACTGAACCAGTGAGGTAACAGCCTGCTGATGAGTGCATCAGAGATGATGTATACACACTTGAAGAGACAGGTACAGAACACAGGACTCTACTGTCTTCTAAGCAAGTATTTGTGCTTAAAATAAAGAAACATTCCAGCATCACAATAAACAAACAAGGCAAAAACAAGAAACAAAACCTTTAAAAGTTCTGGAAAGGAAAATACAATAATTTGAATAAGTACATACACAAATGATTAGATATTAATAAGTGCAGGGCTGAATTCATGACACATGGGATAAAAATGATTTGTGACTCTAACTTAAGAAAATAAGAAATTAATTTTAAAAATGATGCATGATTGCTTATAAATTTAGATTAAAAATGTGGGGAGGTATATTTATCCTGCTTTACTAGTACACAATATGTACATGTATCAAAACATTGTGTGGCATCCATAAAATGTATCATTTTTGTGTTTTTATCATTGGTGTCTCACTCTGGACTGAATGAGGGTCAAACTGCAAGTGCTACAATAGTCACAGACATGGAACGTGGGTGAAAAATGAGTGCTTCTGCTCCAGCCTTGTCACTGAAGCTCGCTGCAGTGCTGACAACAGTGTAAATCAGTGCTGTTCAAAACAGTGTGTGTGTCCATAGACCCTAAAATTTATCCAGTGAATCTGGAAACTGAAGGTTCATTGTAATTAGTTACATTGGAATTTAAATATATATATATATATATATATATACACACACACACACACACACACAATATATATATATAGATATATATATATATATACTATATATATATATATATATAATATAGATTATTATTGTTACCACAGTTTGAGGTCTAAGTTTGGGATGGTGAGCAACTCTTAAATCCTCCAGGCTTCATTTAGCATAATATTACCTATATCCATCCATTTACCTGCAAATGCCATAATTTTATACTGATCCATAATAGAGGGAGAGGAAATGAATGGTAGAACATTGGATTAGTTAGAGGGTAGAGAAGTGGCAGTGGAGTGGAAAATATGATGGAATAAAATTGACATCATTACCTAGGTACTTGTTTGAGCACACGAATGGTATGACTACATCATGTAAACCCAGAGAAATGAATAGTTGGGCTCCATTCATGTACAATGAATTCAAATGCATTCTGCTGTCTTGTATAACAATTAGAGCAAATAAAATAAATAAACAAATAAATAAATAAATAATAGAAAGAGGGGAGAAATTTTCCAGGCTTGGCATGTGGCCCAGAGGTATAGCATGTGCCTAGCATTGGTGGAACATGGGTTCATTCCCAGCACCACAAAGAATTTGAACTATGGTTACAGTTTTAATTTCTGAGAACTATTTTTCACTATATGATTTCATATTTCTCATTCGTTATCACTTATAATCTATAATGCACACAAGTGTTATGAAAACAAGTTCTTCAATTTATTAGCTGAGTCCCCTTAAGAGGTGACTACTCTTTTTTTTTTCTTTATTGTAAACAAATGGGATACATGTTGTATCTCTGTTTGTACATGGCATAAAGGCATACCATTTGTGTAAACATAAATTTACATAGAGTAATGTTTGTTTCATTCATTCTGTTATTTTTCCTTTCCCCCACCCCTCCCACCCCTCTTTACCCTCTATACAGTACTTCCTTCCTCCATACTTGCCCCCCTCACTAACCCTAACTCTAACCCTAACACTAACCTTCCCTCCCCCCATTATGTGTCATCGTCCACTTATAGCGATATCATTCATCCTTTGGCTTTTTGAGATTGGCTTATCTCACTTAGCATGATATTCTCCAATTTACATCCATTTGCCTGCAAATGCCATAATTTTATCATTCTTTATGGCTGAGTAATATTCCATTGTATATATATACCACAGTTTCCTTTATCCATTCATCAATTGAAGGACATCTAGGTTGGTTCCAGCAATCTGGCTATGGTGAATTGAGCCGCTATGAACATTGATGTGGCTGTATCTCTGTAGTATGCTGATTTTAAAGTCCTTTGGGTATAGGCCAAGGAGTGGGATAGCTGGGTCAATGGAGGGTCCATTCCAAGTTTCTAAGGAAGTCTCCACACTGCTTTCCAGAGTGGCTGCACTAATTTGCAGCCCCACCAGCAATGTATGAGTGTACCTTTCTCCCCACATCCTCGCCAACACCTGTTGTTGCTCGTATTCTTGATAATCGCCATTCTAATTGGGGTGAGATGGAATCTTAGGGTGGTTTTGATTTGCATTTCTCTTATTACTAGAGATGTTGAACATTTTTCCATATAGTTGTTGATTGCTTGTAGATCTTCTTCTGTGAAGTGTCTATTCATTTCCTTAGCCCATTTGTCGACTGGATTATTTGAATTCTTGGAGTAAGAGTTTTTTGAGTTCTTTATAGATTCTGGAGATTAGTGCTCTATCTGAAGTATGATTGGCAAAGATATTCTCCCACTCTGTAGGCTCTTTCTTCGCATTGCTGATAGTTTCCTTTGCTGAGAGAAAGCTTTTTAGTTTGAATCTTTCCCAGTGGTTGATTCTAGCTTTTATTTCTTGTGCTATGGGAGTCCTGTTAAGGAATCTGATCCTAGACCAACAAGGTGAAGATTTGGACCTACTTTTTCTTCTATAATCTGCAGGGTCTCTGGTCTGATTCCGAGGACCTTAATCCATTTTGAGTTTAGTTTCGTGCATGGTGAGAGATATGGGTTTAGTTTCATTCTGTTGCATATGGATTTCCAATTCTCCCAGCACCATTTGTTGAAGAGGCTATCTTTTCTCCATTGCATATTTTGGCACCTTTGTCTAGTATGAGAAAATTGTATTTATTTGGGGTTTGTGTCCGTGTCCTCTATTCTGTACCATTGATCTACCTTTCTATTTTGGTACCAATACCATGCCATTTTTGTTACTATTGCTTTGTAGTAGAGTTGAAGATCTGGTATTGCAATACCCCCTGTTTCACTCTTCCTGCTAAGGATTGCTTTAGCTACTCTGGTTTTCTTATTCTTCCAGTGAATTTCATAATTGCTTGCTCTATTTCTGTAAGGTACGTCATTGGGATTTTAATTGGAATTGCATTGATTTGTATAGCACTTTTAGGTAGTATGGCCATTTTGACAATATTAATTCTTCCTATCCAAGAACATGGAAGATCTTTCCATCTTCTAAGGTGTTCTTTAATTTCTTTCTTTAGTGTTGTATAGTTCTCATTGTAGAGGTCTTTCACCTCTTTTGTGAGATTGATTCCCAAGTATTTTATTTTTTCCAGGCTATTGTGAATGGGGTAGTTTTCCTAATTTCTCTTTCTGAAGATTCATCACTTATGTATAAAATGCGTTGGATTTGATGAAACCCACTTGATCATGGTGCACTATCTTTTTAATATGTTTTTATATGTGATTTGCTAAAATTTTGTTGAGAATTTTTGCGTTGAAGTTCAGTAAGGATATTGGTCTGAAATTTTCTTTCCTTGATGAGTCTCTGTCTGGATTTAGGTAATCAGTGTGATATTGGCTTCATAGAATGAGTTTGGGAGGGTTCCCTCCTCTTCTATTTTATGGAATACTTGAGAAGTATTGGAATGAGCTCTTCTTTAAAAGTTTTGTAGAACTCGGCTGAGATACCCATCTGGTCCCGGACTTTTCTTTATTGGTAAGCTTTTGATGACTTCTTCTATTTCAGTACTTGAAATTAGGTCTATTTAAATTGTTTATGTCCTCCTCAGTTCAGTTTAGGCAATTCATATGTCTCTGGAAACCTGTTGATGTCGTCGAACTTTTCTATTTTGTTGGAGTATAGATTTCATAATTGCTTCTAATTATGGTTTGTATTTCAATCCTGTCTGTTGTGATATTTCCTTGTTCATTCCGAATTGTAGTGATTTGGTTTTCTCTCGTCTTCTCTTGGTTAGTGTGGCTAAAGGTTAATCAATTTTGTTTATTTTTTCGAGGAACCAACTATTTATTTTGTCAATTTTTGTATTATTTCTTTTGTTTCAATTTCATTGATTTCAGCTCTGAGTTTAACTATTTACTGTCTTCTACTACTTTTGGTGCTGTTCTCTTCTTCTTTTTCTATGACTTTGAACTATAGTATTAGGTCATTTATTTGTTGAGTTTTACTTCTTTTATTAAATGCGCTCCATGAAATAAATTTCCCTCTAAGTACTGCTTTCATAGTGTCCCAGAGATTTTCATATGATGTTTCTTTGTTCTCATTTACCTCTAAGAATTTTTTTAATTTCCTTCTAATATCTTCTGTTATCCATTCATCATATAATAGCATATTGTTTAATCTCCAAGATGTTGGAATAGTTTCTGTGTTTTACTCTTTCATTTATTTCTAACCTTCAATACATTATGATCTGATAGAATACATGGTAGTGTCTCTATCTTCTTGTATTTGCTAACATTAGCTTTGTGGCATAATATATGGTCTATTTTAGAGAAGGATCCATGTGCTGCTGAGAAGAAAGTGTATTTGCTCTTGGTTGAGATGGTATATTCTATAAATGTCCGTTAAGTCTAAATTATTGATTGTGTTATTGAGATCTATGTTTTCTTTGTTCAATTTTTGTCTGGAAGATCTGTCCAGTGGTGAGAGAGGCGTGTTAAAATCACCTAGTATTATTGTGTTATGGTCTATTTGGTTTCTGAAATTGAGAAGGGATTTGTTTGACATACATGGATGAGCCACTGTTTGGGGCATAGATGTTTATGATTGTTATATCTTGCTGATTTATGCTTCCCTTAAGCAGTATGAAATGACCTTCTTATCCTTCT
>NW_027632409.1:6463426-6531534 GCF_902686455.1 Sciurus vulgaris
CAAACCTGGTTTCTTCTTCCTAGAGCACCTAAAAAACAATAATCACAGAATAGTTAAATTGGGAGTTATGATATGACTCAATGGCCAGGAAAGAAGTTCCTGGAAAGAACAATGACCCCTGAATTAGATCACATCTAAAAGGGTATGTGGTTGGATACTAAGGATGCAGTGACCAGCACCAGCAACCTGGTTTTGAAGTGTTTGAACTTGACTACATTTGGGATAGTATATCTTCATTCGCCTCCTGGCTGAGGAAAGTTGGGACTTTCCTTACCTTTCTCTCAGAGTGCAATGGAGATTGAAGGGGTGTCTTGATAACTGCATGTGGCACAAGAGCAAAGTGGTCATTTGTGTTCTGGTGTGACCCAGTAGCTCCAATTCTCCAAGCTCAGTCTGAAGACCCTGCCTCAGATGAATGATTTTGAATGCTGCATATCTGACTAGTAATTAATTGTAGTTCTATGGGATTTTGGAGTCAATTTTTATTTGGAGCAAATGGTACTCATTTTTATTAAAAGTTGTCATAAACCACTGAGGTTTTAAATTCATTTTTGTATGTAAAACAGGCAAGGTGACTTAAGAAAAATAGGTAAGCAAAAAATAATTCAAGTGCAAAAATTACTACGTCAATGTGGAAATTAATATTTGTGGAAACAACTAGAAGATGTGAGCAGACAGGAAGTCTTCCAAACTCAGCAACAACCTGCCTGATGTGGGGCCTCCATGAGGTGCTATCAGGGAGTTTTCATCCATTCTGATTCCCCTCTTCCTTCTCAAGATACATGATAATATTTTTATAACACAGGGAAACTATTAGTGAACTGTAGACAAAGAATGATTTAAAACACACCTTTGGAGACTGGATTCATTTTTATGTTCTGATATTTCCACTTTCAAGGCCAGTGGCCTTGAGAAGGAAGTTTAACACTCTCTGAGCCCTGATCTCCTCATCTCTCAAGTGGAGATGTTCTGATACCTGGGTTCTTCAACAGTGCCATAGCTGACATAGAGGCTTCCCAGCTCTGTGGTGTAGTCAGCTATTCCCTGCAGATCAGAGGGGAGTGTGAAAAGTGGTGGCAGAGAATGGGAGAGCAGTGATTGAGACTGGGTGTCTCTGATGACCTCATGGTTGTGGCATGCTTGGATGTTCGGCAGCTGCTGTGGCAATGACCTGCATGAGAAGGATCTACGTAAAATCCTATCAACTTTGTTCTTGATCTCAGGGTTTTACTCCTGGGAAGGAAGAAATTTTTATGCTAGACAACGACAATATTTTACCAGCTCCACTTCTCATGTGTCTGCACACTGTGGAGTAAGTTTTAACAATGGACTTTCTTGAGAGATCCACAAAGCTTCTAACATTAAACTTTGCCACTGTGGGTTGCAACTGTGGAAAAGCTACACAGATGTCCTAATTTCTGTGACTTTCCTGAATACAGATAATAATGATTTCATAGTCTTTAACATGATAATGGGACATATTTAAATAAGAATTACTCGTATAACTCTTCAGATATCCATTTCCATCAGAGAATAGAGCTCCACCTGATCCCAGCGCAATCTTCAAAATCTGTGTGAATCTTCATTTTCTAATCCCCTTTTGCCTCTCACTGAAACTGAAAATTTGGACACACTGTTCACAGCAGGGGAATCAGGACTGATTTTATCTGTCTCCAGTGTATGTTTTCTCTTCTTCCAGAAGTAACTTCTAATTTTTCCTGGGATTCTTCCTCTGCATTTCACCATATGTGGGGTGTGGTGGGAAGATAACCAAGTCTGAGAAAGCAGAGCATGGGAACCCCCTGAAAAAGGAAACATAGCCTGCCATGTTGGCTTGAACTGGTTCAGACAGACTGTTTCAGAGGTCCACAAATGACTGGTAGGGGATGAACATGGAAAGCTTAGTGACATCTTGTGGCTACAGGGGAGGCCAGAAAGCAGGATGGAAAGTAAGATTAAAAGACACACACAAAAAAAAAAGAAAGAAAAGAAAAGAAAAAAAAAAAAAAAAAAGACATCACTGAAACCAGCTGTGCCTGCAGTCAGAACTACCTCCAGGGTTTTCACTTTTAAAAGAAAACACTGCCCCCATCTTTGTCTATGTTATTTTGGGTTGATTTTCTTTCACTTGAAAACAAGTGTGCTTACTGACCTACTGTTTTTCTCAATTCCCTTTCATTTGTAGTAATAAAGGGACAAGAGGATGGTAACAAGCAACAAAAGAAGCTTAAGTATCCAAAAGCAATTCAATTACCTAATTAACAAATAGACAAGTGAAGTAAACAGACACTGCTCAAAAGAAGAAATATAAAGGGCAAAAAATATATATGGAAAAATGTTCAACATCATTACTAATTAGGAAAATGTAAGTCAAAACTACACTGATATTTCATCTCACATCAGTCAGAATAGCATTTAACAAGAACACAAATAATAGATGCTGGAGAGAATATGAAGTAAAAGGAACATTCTTACACTAATAGGACAGAAAATTAATGTAAGTATAATGGAAATCAGTATGGAGGCTCCTCAAAAGACTAGGCATGGAAGGACCATATGACCCAGTTATACCACTCTTTGGTATTTATCTTGAAGAATTAGAGTCATCATACTACAGGGATACATGCTTATCCATATTTATAGGGGCACAATTCACCATTGCTAATCTATGGAACTGGCCTAGGTGTCCATCAATTAATGAATGGATAAAGAAAGCGTAGTACAGATACACAATTGATTTTTATTCAGCCAATAAGAAAAATGAAACTGTGTCCTTTGCAGGAAAATGTGTGTAACTAGAGACAACCACCTTAAGTGAAATAAGTCAAACTCAGAAGGTTGAAGGATATATGTCTCCCTAGGGAAGCTAGAGAGAGGAAAAAAGAAAAACAAAACTGGGGGTGGATCTCCTAAAAATCAAAGGGAGATCAGTTAAAAAAAATGGAACTAAGGGGTAGGGAGGGAGGGGGGAAGAACTAGAAAACCATATTGGTTAAATAATATTGTTTGAGTGTGCATGTACAAATATGTACCAAATCTGAGCATTATGTACAACTATAAAGCACTAATAAAAATGTGGGGAAAAGAAATTCAATCCATAGAAGTTGTGAGAATGACCCAATTCTGGCCACGTTTTGGACCACAATTTTCAAGAGTCCTAGAGACTTGTTTCTGCCTTCATATGCCCTTCCCTATGCAAAGAAGGTTAAAATTTACATTGTTCTAGTGGCTTCTATGAGGATGAATATAAACCAGGACATATTAAATTCATTTATTTTTCTTTAGATTTCAAAATAAAACATTTCTATGGGTTGTATGCACTGTGCCTATTTTGTCCAATGGAAAAGTTGATTCTGAAAGTGCTTGCTTTTATTCTGTATTATATGTAGCAGTTTCTCGGTAGGCATGTTTGTAAACAACTATTTGTTCTATTTTCAAGAAAATCAAATTTTAATAAATCTACAATGCATATTAAGAACTACATCAACTGAGGCATCCACTGTGTGGAGGAGAAAGACAATCCTGGTGTTCAGCTCTATATTATACTTTCTCCCTTTGAGTTTTTCTGAAGAGATGGAATAGCCAGAAAGCTTGACAAAGTAGCTGAAATAAGATCAATGCAGATCTTGAGAACTCCCTAAAATATTTAGTGCTTACAGGACTGGTGACTTCTGAGAAACTGATGCAGTGCAAACATCCACCTTCAAATTCTGATTCTTGCCATCAAATTAGAAAGATTTCAGTCATGTCACTCAAAGTAACAGAGCTGAGTTTATTGAAGTGATAATACAAGGGAAAGGGGACACTCCCAAAAGAGCAAATTCTCTCAGAGAGGAGAGACAAGTTTTCCTCTCCTGCACTCTAGTTTTATTGGAGGATCTCAGGGAAGTTTCAAGAGAGTCCTGCCTAGGTCTGCATTTGACTTTTGACTGACAGTTGGATGACATCAGACTTCATGACCACACTGCCAATGACAAGTTTAGGTCACCTTGGTCAAATCTGTTTCTAATTGGATTCTTAAACATAAATTCTGATAGATTATTTTTATCATCCCTAGTTTCAGAATCTGGTCTGTGGAAAGGGTCAAAAAAGTCACCCTCTTCAGTGTAACTTGAATCCCTCTTATCAACATTATTTCAGGCCTGCATTTTTTCTGCAGAAAACAGGTAATTTGCTGAGGAATGTGCCATAGCCCATCCACTTAGTCCAGACAGGGATGCAGGTAAATTGTTTCTTGGAAAATAAAGCATGTGGGGATCATCACCGTGGGCTCACTTTATAAAATAATTATCTTAATTGGACTGGGGTTCTCACCACTGAAATCTGTCTGTCCCTTCTTGATATGGGAAATCAGGATTGGGTCCCCAGGTGTTGAAGATTGACACCTGAGTGAGCCACGGCATGCACAGAAAACAAGTTTTATTTAAAAGTCATAACAGAGATAGCAGACTTCTCAAAAGAGGAACTGGGACTCAGACCTGGTGCTCCTGGGTGTGGGGATACCTTGCTTTTTGATAGACCCTCACCTCCCTTATGTCTGTGGATATTCCCAAAGGCAGAAAAGGGTAACCACAGGGGTAATTACTTGTGTTGAAACGTGTGATCCTTCTAACCTAGATGTATTAGCTATCGGTTGAGCTTGAGCTTGTAAGTGCTATCCAGAGGTTAGTTGTTAGCAACTCATTTTCTTTTCTTTGATAAACATTTAAAGGTCCTTTGTTCCTGTACTTTAGCAGTCCCATCTAAGTCACACTATGGTTAAGGATGTGGACCCCCAACCGCATCTGTTTCACCAGAATAATTGATAGCAATGCAGATACTCAGGCCACAACCCAGACAGACCTGCAGTATCTAATTCAGGGTGGCTCAGGAATCCTAATTTTTATAATCCCTCCAGGTGCACACTTGGGGCTAAATACCTATGCCTTGCTTTGTTATCTTCTCCAAGAAAAGAATCTTTTTCACCACTTTGCAAAAATGCTTTTTATGAAAACCACACTCCACCATGAAAGACAGTCATCCAGTATTAGCCAATTACAACCAAGATACACAGACCCTGACATAAAAGGGGCTAGGCTCATGGTTCCTTAGTGCCCAGGAATCCAGGGAATAATGTTCCCATATTCCCCTTAAGTCCTTCAAACACAGCTAAGCCTAATAGTCAAAACTCTGTAAATGTTTTGAATTTATTTCTCTGGAGATGGGAGCAAAAACCAATTCATTGTTTAGTAAGTTCTGGAAACCGTGTCGCTGTTCTATGACCACTATTGAGAGTACTAGTTTGGGAGGAACACATCTATTTTATATGGAAGATCTTGGGTCGTGGTGCACAGATCCCCGCCTTTGCCACTCATGACCACTAGATGGCGGGGATGCACTTGACCTGCCGGCACCTAGAGGATCTCCGCAGTCAGTCTCCTTGCTTCTCTGAGTCCCATCATAGTCGCTGAAAAGTCAGTGTGCTGAGTTCAATTGTAGTGAGGTGTCCAGGAAGTGATATGCATCCAGGGGCTTTGATTAGAGGGAGCAATGGCCATGATACTGTGGCTGAAAAGTCCTTTGGAATTTTACAGTCTTCCTACCCATGCAGGGCAAGCTGATTATCTTCTCACAGTCCTGAGTCCTGAGAGGTGACAGAGCTCTGGTCACAAGCTTTAATACCAATCAGGTGGAGGAGAGCTCATAAAGTGGTGACAGGCCATTTTCTTCTCATAGGAAGTCTAATCTGTTTGTAAAGAGAAAAAAAGACCTGTTTTTTTTTATGCCTTCCACTGGTAAGGTAACTGAGGAGGTGGGAAGAAAACTAGCATTTGGATCTTGATTTCAAGTCAGGCTCTACTCCTGACTATATGTAGGGGGTTTTTGACCTGCTCCATTTCCAACCTGGGCTGGTTCACTCCTCCTTAGGCATCCTGGCAGCCCCCTGCTCCCAGGAGGTCACCATATTTATGCCGAACTTAGTGTGGACACCCAATCAGCATAGCACACTACAGCGCAGACTTCCTGGACTCAAACAATCTTCCCACATCAGCCTCCCAAGTAGCTGGGACTACTTGGCACCCACATGCTCATTACTCATCATTTCTTGGGATTGGCGAGCCCCCCCCCCCAGGTTCCTGATTTGGTAAGAGCCTATTTGTATTCTGTGTGCTGACAGTCCTGTGAGGGTAATCATAGGACCTCTTTCTTCTTTGTTCATCCTAATTGTCCTAATCCCCAAGAAAAGGCACACACTGCTGCTGACTCGAGTTTCATGCCTCCCTGCCAGCAGCTCTACCTTCCCCTTTGGTTCTCTTGGTGAATTCACATAAGGGATTGATCCTCCCAAGTTCAGAATCAAGTCTCCCTCTGTGGAGATT
This sequence comes from Sciurus vulgaris, assembly GCF_902686455.1. NCBI lineage: Eukaryota > Metazoa > Chordata > Mammalia > Rodentia > Sciuridae > Sciurus > Sciurus vulgaris. The sequence continues at coordinate 6,469,786 of NW_027632409.1, forward strand.
TTTACATGAGACACCATGCAGGACAAATGGCTGTGATGTAACAACTCATAGAAGTTCCCCCGCGAAGCACTAAAATATATTGGATCCTAAACACCTCTTTGTTTGTCATAAGATAGACTTCCTTTGTCCTCCCATGGGGCCCCTATCTTAGGCTTAGGGATACTCATTGCAAGTTACTTTACAGTCCTTCCCTTTGTTCTTGAAACATTTGTTTACTCCAATCTCCCCCCTAGGCAGAGAGCTCCGCAGCTCACAGCTTTAAAGGCACTTCTCTCACGGAGTAGGCTTAAGGTGAAACCAAAAGACAAGAAAATACCCCCCCAGGTCTTCACTTCAAGCATTAAAATTTCTGAGGATGAGAAGACAGACACCAATAATAACAAAGGGCTCCCACTATCTGCTCCTCCCCCTCTATACCCTTGGAGTGAATTGCCCTCTCTCGCTCCCTCTGGAGTTTCCTCCATGAAGCACGGAGCTTTAAAAGGGTCTTCTTTTTCTCCTGAGAATCCATTTGCAGTGTACCTCATCAATTTGGTCTCTGATGGGGGTGGAAGGTCTTGGATCCCCACCCCACTCCAAGACCTGGACCCCCTTAAGAAGGCAGAAGGTTTTAGTGCCACCAGCACCCTTTATCCTATACTAACAGTGATGTATGCCTGTTTAAAGGGAGTTCCAATAGAGAATGCAGATCCAAAAATTTACTCTTTCAGACTATAGAAGAAAGTGAAACAAACCCTGTTCTTCCCCCCACCCTGGGGAAAATGGTGAAGAAAATATGGCAGAGAGAGCAAAAGATTATACCTCTCCAGCTACTCCTCGTTCTCTGTAAGTAACTGGAGAAAAGGACATTCCTCAGCAATAAATATAGGTGGAGAAACCTGTCTAACCACACTCCTCATGGCCTCTTCCCCACCCTAAATGACCCTAAACAGCCCAACAACCTGTGGCCTGTTGCAGTAAGGGGTATAATATGGCATCCCCATTCCTCAAAAGTAGTGGGAAATAATGTTTCCTGATTTTCTGCATTCAAACTTAACCTGATTTCTCAACCAGGAAAGAGGGTTAAAAGGTCATAGGAAATTTCCCCTGCCTGCCCTTGCAGAAGACTTCATTGGAATATAAACTGCAGCAGTCTCAGCATGGGACCAACCTGAGAATGAAGAAAAAAGTGTCCATTTTAAAATTCTTCTGGGCTGCAACACAGAACTAACTCACTATCTCTCTCCCACTCCCTTCCACTCATCCCTTCTCTCTGCTTTCCTCTTCCTCACTCTTTTATGCTATAATTGATGGTCATTGTTATTATTTTTTAGGATTCTTATTTTGTTTTTTTCTTAAATGCTATATTTTTTCAGCTCATAGATTTGATCCTACATACCTAGGTTAATAATTTTTTGATCAGTTTTATGTTTATCCAACTCAAGTAATTTTTAAACATCTGTTACATCGCAATGGAGATAAAAGCTTTGCTTTTGTGTTATGTGTATATGTTATTGTCTAATATTGTATTGTCTATGTATTTACCTGAAAAAATTGATATGAATAATAAGTGTGCATAAAATTAAAATTTAAAAAATGGATCCAAATACTTTTAATTTACATGATTTTAAAAGGTTCAATTTAAATTGGGTAAACTAATAAAAGTAAAATGTATTTGAAATTAACTTGCATATCTGTAGGTGGTCAAACTAAGAAAATGTTGATGTTTATAAATGTCTAACATCAGTTGTTTCTAGGACTTTTCTTCAACAGGAAAGAGCTGGCAAATACTGTTCAATACTCTTCTGATACATTGGTCTTACAGTAAAAAAAGTAAATTAGACTTAACATATATAAAATTACTAAAATGTGTTTGTTAGAGACATCTGATTAATTTGCAAAGTTAAAATGCTAATTGTTAGCCAATCTCAAAAAGCCAAAGGACGAATGATATCGCTAATAAGTGGAGGATGACACATAATGGGGGGGAGGGAAGTGTTAGTTTTAGGGTTAGAGTTAGGGTTAGGGAGGGGGGCAAGTATGGAGGAAGGAAGTACTATACAGAGGGTAAAGAGGGGTGGGAGGGATGGGGGAAGGGAAAAAATAACAGAATGAATCAAACAACATTACTCTATGAAAATTTATGATTACACAAATGGTATGCCTTTACGCCATGTACAGAGAAACAACATGTATCTCATTTGTTTACAATAAAAAAAATGCTAATTGTTAAATAACATCAAGTACTCTTAACTCCTTTAATTCCACTGGTATCATACTTAAACATTATTGGTGTTTTCAAAGATTGGTGAATAAAAAAGGTTTAAAATTGCTTTGTGTTAACTCTAAAAACAAGTAACTGAAAGTTAGTCCTAACAGGTGCAATTCTGTATACGAAGAACTCCAAAAGTTTCAACTATGTTTCAATTAGTGTACTACAAACAACAAAGTGTTTAATATTGTTCAAATGGAGTAATTTAGCTAAATTCAGAAATTTCAGGATCACCTTTCTTTTAACATCAGGCCCCTGACCCTTGCTCCCTTTGTCTTTCCTCTTACCATCACTGTGGAGCCAGCACTTGTTTTGAATCTTGGTCTGAAATGGCCAGGAGCAGAAGCATCTCTGGTTGCCAAGGGAACTGTGACACCACTGCACTGTCTGTGGTGCAGCCACAAGGTCATGGAATCCACTCCTCAACATCCAGGTGGCTGGCCTAAGGCCCAGAGAAAGCCTCTGGGGAAACAGAGAAAGTACTTTCTCCAACCGGAGCCTCAGGGCCCTTCACACCCACCATGCCCAAAGCCTTCCCCATCCACTTCAAAGAGAGTCACTCTCCCACCTTTTGCTTTCATGGCACAGGAGCACTGGAAACCTACAGAGACCATTTTCAGAGTGGAACGGATTGAATTTTAATGATTGAGAGACCCCAGATATGACTTTCAGCCACTTATTTCACTCCATTGAATCGTGAGAGAAAGAGCTGCGAACATAACTAGCAGCACATGGACATTGGATGAGGAATTTTTTTTTTTTTTCCTACCAGCAAATATCAGCCCTGGAACCCTGGACCCCTTGAGCCATCACCACTTCCCTTTGCCTGTTTTGATTTACTGAAAGCATCTGGCTGAGTTGCTGAGGCATTCCCTATTTTAGGAAAAATACTTTGCCAAGGAGAAACACCTTCCTCTACCTCCTCCATCAGTGAGATGGTAGGCAAGATCCAGCACCTCCAATGAGTTGTGGCTTTTGCCCAGATATCTCCTGCTCAGAAATTTTCCAAGGAAAATGACAGGAGGAAACAGAGGACTGAGGAAGGAATCAGCAGATTGTGATTAAAATGACTAGGGATCCATGTGCGAATGATCCCAGAAATCCCCCTTCCTACTCACCACCTGAGCATATTCTGATTCCAAAATATGCCTGCCTCTCCTCCTGCCTCCTGGCCTCCATGCTCACTGCCATCATTTTCTGCTCAGTGATAAGCTGCAAGTCTTTTCCTCTTTCAGCAGCCAGCTACAAGCCCTGGACCCAGTGGTGGGCCCAGGCCTGCAGGGGCTTCTGGGACCAGTGCAGGGCATCAAGAGATTTCCCCAATCAGCCCTGCTTCCTCCGGTAGCAGGCTCCTTCCACCACCAGCTTCTTGGAATAGACTGCCCAGGGAGAGACTTTCCACACAGAGTCAGCTCCAAGCCCCCAACCCAGCAGCAGGTACAGGCCTGCAGGCGGCTTCTGGGACCAAGGCAGGACAGGGAGAGGCTTTCCCCTAGCACCCTGACTCCCCCAGGCAGGGAAGACCCTGTCTATAGCCAGCTTCTAGAAGAAGGGCTGTCAAGTGAGAGGATTCCCACACAGAACTATCCCCCAGCTGTGGACCCAGTAGAGAGCTAGAGGCAGCTTTCTTTGGAAGCACGGCATTATCAAGTTCCTCCAAGACTTCAGGCTACTGAAGGCTGGGAGGTGATATGCTGGAAATCTACAGGGATACTATAAGCCTAAGAGGAAATCTGCAATATCTCAGAGTCCCACTGATATCTGACCAATATGAGAAAACAAGGGAAGAAAATGTTCCAAACAAACCTAGATACTATATCAATAAAACCCAATGACAGCACAGTAGAAAAAATGTCAGAAAGGGAGTTCAGAATGTACATAATTAAAACAATCAGGGAAGTAAATGAGGAGATGAAAGAGCAAATGCAGGCATTGAAGGAAGACATGAAAAAGCAAATGCAGGCATTAAATGATTGCACCAATCAACAGTTAAAAGAGAAAATATGGGAAGGAAAACATCATTTCAATAAAGAGTTAGAGATACTGAAAAAAAAAAAACAAGCAGAAATCCTTGAAATGAAGGAAACAATAAACCAAGTTAAAAACTCCATAGAAAGCATAAACAATAGGATAGAACACCTGGAAGACAGAACCTCAGACATTGACAACAAAATATTTAATCTTGAAAACAAAGTTGACCAAACAGAGAAGATGGTAAGAAATCATGAACACAATCTACAAGAATTATTGGATATTATGAAAAGGCCTAATTTAAGAATTATTGGTATTGAGGAAGGCTTAGGGAAACAAACCAAAGGAATGAACAATCTATTCACTGAAATAATATCAGAACATTTCCCGGATCTGAAGAATGATATAGAAAACCAGGTACAAGAGGCTAATAGGACTCCAAACAAAAAAAAAAAATTACAACAGACCCACACCAAGGCACATTATTATCAAAATGCCCAACATAAAAAATAAAGACAGAATTTTAAAGGCCATGAGAGAAAAGAATCAAATTACATTCAGGGGTAAACCAATAAGAATATCAGCAGATTTTTCAATCCAGACCCTAAAAGTTAAAAGGGCCTGAAACAACATATACCAAGCCCTGAAAGAAAACGGATGCCAACCAAGAATCTTATACCCAGCAAAACTTACTTTCAGATTTGACGATGAAATAAGATCCTTCCATGATAAATAAAAGCTAAAAGAATTTACAAAAAGAAAGGCAGTATTACAGAACATTCTCAGCAAAATATTCCATGAGGAAGAGATGAAAAACAATGATGCATATCAGCAATGGGGAAATAAAGGAGAAACCTTTATTAAATCAGCCTAAAGGAATAGGCAAATAAAGGAGAAACCAAATCATGTGAAAAAACAATAATGAGTCAAATGACAGGGAATATAAATCATATCAAAATAATAACCCTGAATGTTAATGGCCTAAACTCATCAATCAAAAGACATAGACTGGCAGATTGGATTAAAAAGAAAAATCCAACAATATGCTGCCTGCAAGAGACTCATCTCATAGAAGGAGATACTCACAGACTAAAGATGAATGGATGGGAAAAAACATGCCATGCACATGGACACAGCAAAAAAATTTGTAGCATCCATTCTCATATCAGATAATGTGGACTTAAAGCCAAAACTAGTCAGAAGGGATAAAGAAGGACATTACATAGTGCTTAAGGGAAGCATAAATCAGCAAGACATAACAATCATAAATATCTATGCCCCAAACATTGCCTCATCCATGTACATCAAACAAATCCTTCTCAATTCCAGAAATCAAATAGAACACAATGGAATAATACTAGGCTATTTCAACACACCTCTTTCACGACTGGATAGATCTTCCAAACAAAAAATTGAATAAAGAAAACATAGATCTCAATAACACAATCAACAATTAAGAATTAATGGACATATATAGAATATACATCCAATAAAGAAAGAATATACTTTCTTCTCAGCAGCACATGGATCGTTCTACAAAATAGACCATATTTTTTTGCCACAAAGCTACTATTAGCAAATACAAGAAGATAGAGGTACTACCTTGTATTCTATCAGATCATAATGGATTAAAATTTGAAATAAATGACAGAATAAAAAACAGAAACTTCTCCAATACCTGGAGATTAAATAATATGCTATTATATGTTGAATGGATAACAGAAGACATCAGGAGGGAAAAAAATTCTTAAAAGTAATCAAGAAACAAAACACATCATATCAAAATCTCTGGGACACTGCGAAAGCAGTACTTATAGGAAGATTTATTTCATGGGGCACATTCAACAAAAAAGTACAAATCAATAAATAAATGACTTAACACTACAGCTCAAAGCCATAGAAAAAGAAGAGCAGACCAAAACCAAAAGTAGAAGACAGGAAATAGTTAAGTCAGAGCTGATATCAACAAAACTGAAACAAAAGACACAATCGGAAAAATTAACAAGAAAAATGGTTGGTTCTTTGAAAAAATAAAGAAAATTGATGAACCTTTCCCACCCTAACAAAGAGAAAGAGAGAGAAAACACAAATTATGAAAATTCTGAATGAACAAGGAATTATCACAAGAGACACAAGTGAAATATAAAACATAATTAGGAGCTATTTTGAAAATCTATATTCCAACAACACAGAAAACCTTGAAGACATCAACAAGTTTCTAGAGACATATGAATTACCTAAACTTAACCAGAAGGACATACACAAATAAATCAATTTCAAGCAATGAAATAGAGGAAGTCATCAAAAGCCTACCAACAAAGAAAAGCCCAGGACCAGATGTGTGTTCTCTTTTTTTTTTTTTTTTTTTTTTTTTTTGGCGGTACTGGGGATCGAACTCAGAGCCTTGTGCTTGCGAGGCAAGCACTCTACCAGCTGAGCTATCTCTCCAGCCACCCCAGATGTGTTCTCAACCGAGTTTTACAATACCTTTAAAGAAGAGCTCATTCCAATACTCCTCAATTTATTCCATGAAATAGAAGAGGAGGGAACCCGCCTAAACTCATTCTATGAAGCCAATATCACCCTGATACCTAAACCAGACAGAGACACATCAAGGAAAGAAAATTTCAGACCAATATCCTTAATGAACATCGACACAAATTCTCAACAAAATTTTAGCAAATAGCATACAAAAATATATTTAAAAGATAGTGCACGACGATCATGTGGGTTTTATTCCAGGGATGCAAGGATGGTTCAACATCTGGAAATCAATAAATGTTATTCACCATATCAACAGGCTTAAAGTCAAGAATCACATGATTATTTCAGTAGATGTAGACAATCATTTGATAAAATACAGCACCCCTTCATGCTCAAAACACTAGAAAAAATAGGGATAGTGAGAATATTACTTAACATTGTAAAGGCCATCTACACTAAGCCCATGGCCAATATCATTCTAAATGGTGAAAAACTGAAAGCATTCCTGAAACAAGGAACAAAAACTGGAACAAGGCAGGGATGCCCTCTTTCACCACTTCTATTCAACATCGTCCTTGAAACTCGAGCCAGAGAACTTAGACAAATGAAAGAAATTAAAGGGATACAAATAGGAAAAGAAGAACCCAAACTATCCCTGTTCACTGATTACATGACTATATTTTTAGAGGAACCTGGAAATTCCACCAGAAAACTTTTAGAACTCATAAGTGAATTCAGTAAAGTAGCAGGTTACAAGATCAAGGCTCATAAATCTAATGCATTTTTATACATAAATGATAAATCTTCAAAAAGAGAAGTTAGGAAAACTATCCCATTCACAATAGCTTCAAAGAAAAATAAAATACTTGGGAATCAATCTGACAAAAGAGATAAAAGACCTCTACAATGAGAACTACAGAACACTAAAGAAAGTAATTAAAGAAATATTACAAGATGGAAAGATTTCCCATGTCCTTGGATAGGCAGAATTAATATTGTCAAAACAGCCATACTACCAAAAGTGCTATACAGATTCAATGCAAGTCCAATTAAATCCGAATGACATACCTTACAGATATAGAGCAAGCAATGATGAAATTTGCCTGGAAGAATAAGAAACACAGAATAACTAAAGCAATCCTTAGCAGAAAGAGTGAAGCAGGGGGTATCACACTACCAGATCTTCAACTCTACTACAAAGGAATAGTAACAAATACGGCATGGTATTGGTACCAAAATAGACAGGTAGATCAATGGTACAGAGTAGAGGACATGGACACAAACCCAAATATATATAATTTTCTCATACTAGACAAAGGTGCCAAAAATATGCAATGGAGAAAAGATAGCCTCTTCAACAAATGGTGCTGGCAAAACTGAAAATCCATATACAACAGAATGAAATTAAACCCCTATCTCTCACCCTGCACAAAAATCAACTCAAAATGGATCAAGGACCTCAGAATCAGACCAGAGACCCTGCATCCCATAGAAGAAAAAGTAGGTCCAAATTTTCAACTTTTCGGCTTAGGATCAGACTTCCTTAACAGGACTCCCATAGCACAAGAAATAAAAGCAAGAATCAGTAACTGGGATAGATTCAAACTAAAAAGCTTTCTCTCAGCAAAGGGAACTATCAGCAATGCAAAAAGAGAGCCTACAGAGTGGGAGAAAATCTTTGCTACTCTTACTTCAGATAGAGCGCTAATTTCCAGAATCCATAAAGAACTCAAAAAACTCTACACCAAGAATACAAATAATCCAATCAACAAATGGGCTAAGGAAATGAACAGGAACTTCACAGAAGAAGATGTACAAGCAATCAATAGATATATGAAAAAATGTTCAACATCTCTAGTAATAAGGTAAATGCAAGTCATAACTACCCTAAGATTCCATCTCACCCCAATTAGAATGGCGATTATCAAGAACACAAGCAAAAATAGGTGTTGGCGAGGATGTGGGGAAAAAGGTACACTCATACATTGTTGGTGTGGTTGCAAATTAGTGCAGCCATTCTGGAAAGCTGTATGGAGATTCCTCAGAAAGCTTGGAAAAGAACCACCATTTGACCCAGATATTCCACTCCTTGGCCTATACCCAAGGGACTTAAAATCAGCATACTACAGAGATACAGCCACTTCAATGTACGTAGCTGCGCAATTCACAATAGCTAGATTGTGGAACCAACCTAGATGCCCTTCAATTTATGTATGGATACAGAATCTGTGGCATATATATATATATATATATATATATATATATATATATATAAATGGAATATTATTCCACCATAAAGAATGATAAAATTATGGCATTTGCAGGCAGGTGGATGAAATTGGATAATATCTTGCTAAGTGAGATAAGCCAAGCTCAAAAAACCAAAGGACGAATGATCTCACTGATTAGCGAATGATGACACATAATGGGGGGTGGGAGGGGTTATTGTTAGGGTTAGGGTTAGGTTTAGGGTGAGGGTAAGGGAGGGAGGCAAGAATGGAAGAAGGAAGGATCGTATAGAGGGAGAAGAGAGGTGGGAGGGTGGGGGGAAGGGAGAAAAATAACACAATGAATCAAACAACATTCCCCTATGTAAGTTGATGATTACACAAGTAGTATGCCTTTACTCCATGTACAAACAGAGAAACAACATGTATCCCACTTGTTTACAATAAAAAAAATCACTGAAAAAATAGAACCATAAAAACAGGAATAAATTTTTTTAAGCAGTGAACTGGCACTAGCCTTCTCTCAATCACCTGTGAGGCTCCAGAGGACTCCCATGTGATTCCTGCAACATTCTGTGGTTGTGTTCCAGTATTTTTTTGTCTCTTTCCTGGGATTCATCCCCAGATATACACCCAATTTATAAAAATATTATGCTATGGCATCATGTTATGAAAATGAACAGCCAAAGCCTCAACAAAAGATGCTTTTGGAAAAGTAAGCCCAGCTAAAATATTACCTACAAAAGTATAGAACATGGCAGAGCTTCCTCCTCAACACATAGAATAGTAGATGACAGCCTTTCCCTCATTCTTCCTCACTTCCTCAGATGCACTTTGGTTATCCTGTAGACACAGTGACATCTCACATGTAGGTGCCAAGGAGACATGGTCTCCAGGTGTTCCCAGTAGAGGCATCTATCTCCCTGTATGGGTCTCAAGGAGGAGGAGGCTTTTGTCACCAGAGTCATAGCCCCAAAGTGTCCTCAGTCTTAGTTTCTTTCCTCTGTGGGCACAGGACATCCATCCCCAGCAGGCAGATGATTTGAGAGGATCAGGAAAAGTCACACTGAGAACCATTTTCTGGTCACTGTGGGCAAAACAGGACACTTGGTGCTCACTGTTTACCAGTGCCCCTCCACCCCCTTGTGGTAGTTCTGATAAAGCTCTGAAATTTATGGTTTTGATTTTTCTAGTCCATGATTTTGGTAACTTGGGGATAGGAACGACAGTAGAGTAAAACAGACATTACTTACCTACATTTATGACTGCATGACCAATGTGATCCTACAATATGTACAATCAGAAAAATAAGAAATTATATTCCATTTTTGTATGATTTACCAAAATTCATAAATGCATTCTACTACCATGTGTAAATAATTAGAAGAAATTTTAAAAAATTTAAAGAAAACAACAATAAAGCCCACCATTCCATGTTTGATGAGAAAGTATGGTGATATTAAAAAGCAAAATATATGGTAGACAGACCAAAGTTCATTGATTTCTAATATTTCAGCAATAGTTTTTTGAAAAAATTGGAATTTGAAACTAGATTTAGAAATAATTATAAACAGTAACATTTATAACACCCACAAAATTGAAAATTTTAAATAACTTATAAATTAGAATTATGCTTTCAGATAACTAAGAAATAAAATTTAAAAAACAAAGCAAAATATAAATAATTTTAGAGATATTCCTTGTTGAAATCTCTACATAGGATTATATTTACTCAAATTTGATTAATGAATAGGTGCAATCACTCTCAAATGTCCAGTGAACTCTTTCTGAATTTAGAATAGATGGCCAGACTGCAGAAGGATCAAAAATGAACTTCCACATCTGGATTAAAATGGCTGTTAGAAAGCTGAAGCAGTGGCCATAATATGATGTGCTGTGAACTTGACTGGGCAGGGTGGCACATGCCTGTAGTTCCAGTGGCTCAGGAAGTTGAGGTGGAAGGATTGAGAATTCAAAGCCAGAATCAGCAAAAGCAAGATTTTAAGCAACTCAGTAAGACTCTGTCTCTAAGTAAAATACAAAATAAGACTGGGAATGTGGCTCAGTAGTTGAGTGCCCCTGAATTTAAACCCTGGTATGAAAAGAAAAAAAACACAGAACACAAAAACAAAAAAACAAAAACAAAGATTACAACCACAAATGCCCCACAGCTTGGATATAATGCTGCCCAAAACAGAATGGACTTTGTCTGTGAAATAAAACACAGAAAGAGTTTGCTGAACCCCAGGAAAGGGGTGAACCCTGAGCACCTGCCAAAGAACATGATGCTCAAATCTGCACTGGTGCTTGGTACATTCTTATCTTTGAGGGTAAAACTGCATACTTTAGGCCAGGTACACTAGTGAACACATATAATCCCAGCAAATGAGAGGCTGAGGCAGGAGGATGGAAATTTCAAGGCCAGTCTCAGTGACCTTGTCTCAAAATAAAAAAAATAGAGGGTTGGACATATAGCTCAGTGGAAAAGTGCCCCTGGACAGATACTGAAACCCCAATACCAAAAGAAAAAAGAAAAGCAGTGCTGTTTTCAGAGATGCAGTCTGGAGGCAATATTACTGTTCTTAGAAATCCATAGGACAGGCCTTGACTGGCAAAATCTGAGGTAGTGGATCTGTAAACCAGGCACTGCCCTACTTTGTGGCCTACACACAGCACCATACAATCCAAGAGGCTCTTGGGGCTTACCTCTCCAGGAGGAAAGGTTCAGGAACCTATGGTGGGGGCTGTGCCACCAGGAAGCTGCCTATCTCTGCTGACACAAAACTTGCACACAGACCTTTCTCCAGGTACAATTCTGGGGACTGCTGCTCAGGTGGGTTGGTAAAGCCTGCAAGTAAAGAAAGTCCAGAACCCACTTGTGGGAGCAGGAGTGTGGTCCATGTGTGACACCACACAGCCTCAAGTGCGGAGGCAGACAGCATCCAGTCCACTATCCTGGGCCCCTAGAGACAGGCTCAGCATGTTAGGCCTCCACCTACCTCTCTGGAAGGATCTGTACCAACATTGATTCCAAAAGTTTTCTCAGGTTTCCAGAGGCCAAGTGATCATGGGATCCACTGACTTCAAACTGTGTTCTGCCATCCCAGTCTCTCTGCATCAAGTGCCACTGAGCCAGAATCTGCTGTGCACTCCCTTCCACCACCATGAAAATGTGCAGCACATTCTGACATCCTTCTTTGGCAGGTGCACAGGAACCTGACCACCAGCCACTGAGGTTTCCTTTTTCTCCACTCATACTTGGTCTCTCTGAGGTAAAAATATCACTACCTCACCCTGCCTCAACCTGTCTTTCTCTCCCTATAAGATGTGTCTGAGAATATCTCAGAATTTGCTTCACTCTTAAAGATGATCTGTCATAACTTGGTCAGCTCTAAGTGTACATAGGTGTAAGAGGAAAGGGCTGGAGAAGGCAGGTTTCTCTCTGTCCTGAGCATATAAGGCAGGACAACCACCTTTGATCTTGTGGCCTCAGATACAGAACCCAGATCTTGGGTGGAGATTGTGCTGGCCTCTCTCCTGCCACAACTGTGACAAGATTCCCTTGTGTCCAGCTGCCCAAGCCCTGTCTGACCACCTTGTATGTGACTCTGCTCCTGCTTTTTCTGCCTCCTCATTCATCAGAACTTGGAGAGTACTCTGAGAGACAGAAGCAGCCTGTAGTTGGGAAGCAGAGACAGGCCCACAGCCTTAGGGCAGCTGAATGGGAACAGTACAAGAAGACACCCAGGGATGATAGGTGACTTAGTTCTGTAAGATGAAATTTGTAACAAGAAGAAAATTCAAAAGTCCAAGCCAGGACCACCAGTGTGAAGATTCAGAACAGCAAAATGAGTAGAAATCCAAAAGTTCTAAGCAGGCAAAGGCAGGCTGTCTGTCAAGAACTGAACACCTTGCTTAACCACACCAACTTCTTTTAAAAGGTGACTTTTTTTTACATTTCTGAAGGGAAGTGTTTCCAGCTCAGAATTCTGCCCCTGCCAATTGGTTAGTCAGGTTGAAGTGTTAATTTCAGACATTTTTAAGACATTTAGCAATTCAGAAAATGTATCTTCTTGGTGCTTTGTTGTGAAAGCTAATTAAGGATGTTCTCTAAGAAAACAAGGGAGTCAAGGAAAAAAGAACAAGATTTCCATTCAGCAAGCACTGGAGCCACCCAGCAAAGCAGGGATGAAAGCTCCAGCCATGGCAATGCCACCACACCCAAACCTGGAAGCTACTCCTTGCAGTGGCAACAGGAAGAGGAAGCCCTATGCAGAGAATTCTCAGATGGGGTTCTTGAAACCCTGGGAGATGTAATGGGTGTGATAAAAGCAGATGTGCAAAAAAAAAAAATAATAAAGAAAAAGGCATATGGAAGGCATGCGTGATGGTGTGCACCCGCACCCATAATCCCAGTGTCTGGGAATGCAGATGCAGAAGAATCTTGAGTTCAAAGTCAGCCTCAACATATTAGAGATATCTTAAGAAACTCAGGCTGACAGCACATGCTCAAAAAGTATCTTTTGGTACCATTGGTAATAGGCAAAACAGCTGTACACCTGCTTAGCAGTTAAGCTTGTCTCTGAAGGAAAATTCTCTTGCCCAACAATACTTCTAGCTCTGGGATACAGAAAGGCACAGAGCTGGCTGGGGCAACTCATGTCCACCAAGTAAGTGGTGTAAGCCCTGCTAAGCTTTCCAAGGACTTCAGAGCAATAGGCCATGCAGTTTCTCACTGGAGAGTGGGCTGAGTTGTGAACATGTGCTGGGGAGGCAGAGCAGGTCCATGTGGACAGGACACATGGGCCCCACTTTCTTTGCTGACCCCACTCCCAGCCAGATGTAGAACTTGCCCCCCAAGCTGACCCCAATGCCTCCCATAGCACCCAAAAGACTAGGTGTGGAACATCCTGCACCCCTGGAAGGGCAGGGCCTGCAGATGCTCCTGGCCAGGGCCACTTCTTTGGGTGTAATGACTATAGGCCTAGTTTTCTAAGGCTCATCTCAGCTCTGGGAACCCCTGCACATAAGCCAGAGTGAGAAGTGGCACATCCCATGTGAGAAAGCAACCCTGGAGGGAAGAATTCAAGGGGACATGGTACCAGTAGCAGGGGTCTGATAATTGGAGGGGACTGAGGAACAGGGGAAGGTACCCAGGACAGAGAAAAGAATGAACAAAGGTGAGGGAGCCACTGGTGGAGTGGGGGCATTCGAGGAGAGGAGCAGACACCTGGGGGAGAGAAAGTACAGGAAGGAGTTTAGGGAGCCCCCTTGGGATTGAAGAAGCCACAGTGGGAAGAGCCATCTTTTGCTAGGAGGAGCACCTGTGGAGTGGGAGAAGTAACCTGATTGGAGGAGGGGAGAGCCTGTGCTGGTAGAGGTAGCTGCTTGGGGCTGGGGAGAGTTGCCAAGGGGGAGATGGGGAGCCATCTGGTGGTCAATGTACTTGCCTGAGATGTGAGAAAAGCCCCCTATGGTGCTTGGGGAACTTTTGAGGGTGCCAGTGGAGTCACCTGGGGTCGCCTGTACTCCTTACCTGCTGAATCTTGCTGGGTTTGGTGGTCATGGCTAATGCAAAGTCCTCTAGCCTCTGGCACACCTCTCTGGGATAGTGCCAGCTCTTGAGTCCTTTGGAGCAGATGGAGTAGGGTGGTGGGTTCCTGGATGAAGACAATGAGGGTGGTGATTTCGGAACAGGATCCTCCACATTTTTTCTGATCAGGACCAGCTCTCTGAGGATGATGGCACTTGTCAACCTGAAATCCCATACACAAATCTCCTTCTAGGGGACATCTCTCCTATCCACAGCCTTTCCCACAGGAATGCACATTCCCTGAAACATAAGCAGAAAGTGCTGCAAGGAGTCTGCCTGAGGAGTCCCTCTGGGCCATGCACCCTGCTGACCCACCACTCTTCCCAAATCCAGTATTCCTCCTCATGCCCAAACCTGATGCCATCCAGCAGAGTCAATTTGGCATGGGAGACAAACGAATAGCAAGGCTCTTGAATTCAGAACGGTTTATTGTTGATTAAGGAAACCCGGGAACCCTGGCGCTCAAGAAGAGTCGGTTTATATCCCCTCCAGGAGGCGAAGGGTAGGGTTGATGCCAATTATTAGGCAAGAAGCTAGCCATCCAATGATAGCAAAGGTCAAAATGAGCAGTCACAATCAGGAGCACTTGGGAACACATGTGCACGCATTGTGTGCGTGGACTTAATTGAATACGGCCAATGACAAATCACCTGGGTGTGCTTATGTTAATCAACCTCCTCACCACAGATGTGATAAAAACAAATTCTGGCTGGCTGCCAGGCACCATCTTGGCATAGTCCATATGGCATAGCCCCCAGCACAGACCTGTGGGACACAGTGGTTCACAAAACACTGCCTGAGACTCACTTCCTGTTCACCCAACTGCAACCTGTCATGCCTTCCCATTGCCTCCAAGTACTTCCATCCATGATTTACTCCTGTTCATTCCTTGCCACACTTCCATTCCTATCACCCTGAGAGGATCCCTGAGGACTAGATATGAGATACACTTGCCATCAGGTCCACTGTCATTAACCACAGGTTCTATCATCCACCCAGGCTCAGGTGGCAGATGGGAGGAGATGGTCATGAACATGACCTCAGCCACCTATTCCTGAGGAAGCAGGGGGAGTGCAGCTTGGGCCTAGCTCACAGCCAGCAAGAAACACTGATGCCATACTGCTTATGGTGTTGTGGCTATAAACTCTTGCTCTTCCAACCAGTTCCTCACTGGGGCCTTGGTTGTACATGCAACCCCTTGGCAACACTGGTGGAACCAGTGCAAACATATGCCCTCAGAACCTCTTATGCAGCAGTAGCTCTACAGGTTGGTCAGCACCACCACAGTCAGCATCCTCACATCCATGCTGTAGTGGACGTCATTCCAGAGCTGCACTTGCTCCTTGCTGCCTCCTGGCACATGGCAATTCTGAAAGAACATGATGAGTCCTGGGTGCTCTGAGCTCCTCGGCACATAACCCTGCAAACCAACCTTGGGGAAGGGAGTAATGTCTGGGATTGAACGCAATGATTATCACATCCACAGTGTGGTGAAGCAGGGCAGGTACTACAGTGCCCACAAGGCTCTGAGGAATTGCCCTGAACACCCAGGCACTTTTCAAGTCATGCTGAGAACCTCACCTCACTCTTCAAGTAGACAGATTTGTCAACCCACCTTGACATTCTTCACCTTTCCCAACAAAGGATGGTTCTCAGCTGCACAGGTGAAGAAGTTAAGGCATGAAGAGAGAGGCCTGACAACCCATCTTTGGGTGCACAACTAGGGTGACACCACGGTCAGTTGCACAGGTTTTGGATCCAAGGGGCCAGTATTGACCCACAACTTAAGTGAATGACTACCCAATAGGGCCAGGCCTTTAGATGCTAGAAATATTCAAAGTTGAATAGGATAAAGGGGACCCTACCCCTGCCCAGTAACAGCTCACTCATCCTGAGTCAGATTTGACCAACACCTAAGGATGCCCAGGCTGGCACTTCCAGTACCCTGTGTGGTCCCTCCATTTACTAAACCCTGACAGCCCACCCTGTTGCTCTGGTACCATGTCCACAGAACTGGCAGAAAGTACTGGAAATTACATGCCCTTCTTTCTGAGGTTGTGATTCCATGGCCCTCTGCCATCTCAGAACACTATTGGCAGCCCTGAGCCAGATGCAGTACTTGGCTCTGGTAAGAAGTCCCTGCACAGGACAGGTTCTGCCCTGTGCTAGGTGCAGTGGCCATGTTCCCTCAGATCTCAGCTACATGTTACATCATCAAACATACCTGTGAGCCATCATGACTGAGGTTGTAACCCTCTCTGGGGCTTCTCCTCAGCAAGATGAGGTAAGGCAGGCCACAGACACTGACAGAGGAAGAAAAATATCAACTGGTCCTAGACAGAAATATCTTAGGAGCTCTAGGATGAGGAAGAGGTCACTTATCCTTTAAGGAAACTGGGGCCTCAACACAGGACTGAAATGTAGGTAGGCCCAGAGACAATCCCTGGGGGTCCTGCCAGATGTACACCTTCTCTTTACAGATCCCTCTGGCTGTTGTTTGGAGTTAACAACAACACTAAAGCCATAAGCAACTTAGTGAGTTCCTGTCTCAAAATTAAATTAAAATAAATGTATAAAAATTTTGGGATGTGACTCAGTGGTTGAGTGTCCCTGAGTTCAATCCCTGGTACCAAAAATATATCCTTTGGGTAAGATATATCACTATTTAGAAACTGCCCAGCATCACCTGGATACACTTTAATCATATACACCGCTGTTTAGAGAGGAGCATGAAGCACAATCCTCATAGTAGATGGGCAAATAAAGATTAAAAGTGGCTCTCTATAAATAAGGTCAGGTTGTGATCTCAAAAATGCTGAGATCCAAGGTACCACCAGATGACTGGAGAGACACTTCTGGTCTTCAGAGTATGAGCAATAGGAGGTCTGGTAGTTTATTTTCAGAATGTAGTATTCAGCCTTAAGATCCAATTGTAACCCTTCTCTTTTTCCTGCCCTAAGTGTAAAATTAGCCAATTAAGTAGACTATAACTGCAAACTCCTCAAGTCAGAGTGAAGGGTAGCACTG
The DNA here is from genome assembly GCF_902686455.1 of Sciurus vulgaris. Lineage (NCBI taxonomy): Eukaryota > Metazoa > Chordata > Mammalia > Rodentia > Sciuridae > Sciurus > Sciurus vulgaris. The sequence goes on from NW_027632409.1 coordinate 6,487,340, forward strand.
CATTAGGTTAGAGATAAAAGCAGGTGGACTGCCTACCCAGACACTTACTAGGTAGGTTCTGGTAGCATAGCCTACACGAAGTAAAGGTTTGCCTTTCCTACTCCCTTTTGGGCATGGTATCATTTTGTGTGCCACCTCCTTATTTCTAACAATACTTACTGCAGATTGAGATCCTGGGTTTACAAGACAAGGACATAGCTCTCCAAAGGTGGACCATGTCTCATGAATTGATTTTTTTTTCATTATTTAGCACAGTGCAACACAGGGTGACCACTGAACATGGACTTATTGATTAGGAATTTTACTTCCTGTTTCCATGCCAGTTAAAGTTGATCCAGTGGGGGTAGGTCACCCTGACTGAGCTCATGTCCTGCTGGGTATAGTAGAAGCAGTCTGCACCTCCCTCTGCATCCTGCCTCACCACCCAGGCTTACCTCTATAAGCCAGCAGGATGCTTGCAGTTCTCCTGATAGACCAGGACACATGCACACAGCAGGACCACATCCACATTGTCCAGGAAGTGCAGGTGGAGTTGGCTTTCCAGAATGGCAGCAACCAATGGCTGTGACTTGGCAAGGTCATCCTGGATGTCTTAGCACAGCATGCCTGCTAGGATCACCAGCTCTGTTGGGGGCTATAAGCAGCCCTCACACTCCTTCAGTTGTGTCAGGAATATCTGCATCCTCTCCATCACAGAGCTTGTTCTTTCCATCTATATATCTTCAGAACAAGTCTGTGTGATATGTGACCCTGAGGGCAACAACACCTGCATAGAACAGTAAGAGCAAACCTGAGAGAGGAGACCTACATCACACACCTTCTAGAATTTTCTTCTAAAAACCCTAATGGTTGATAGTGCAAAGCACTGACCCGGGTGCTGTCTAGAGCCATCCACCTGGGGTCTGAGCTTCTCCTCTGTCCCTTGCACTTATCAACAGGTCCACTGGCCTGGCCATCTCCTTTCTTTTGACCTCTTCTCCTCCAAGGGCTAAACCTTTCCTCTAACTCCTGGTGTGTCTTCTGGCTCACCAGAGGCCCTGGGCTGCCAGATGGGCAGCAAGGGTCCACATGACTTCACATGCCTACACCCTTTTCACAGCACAGACACAGCTGTTGCCAGCACCAGTCCCACTAGTATGATAAACACATTTCCTGGATTAAACTCTCTTACTGCAGAACACCCCACCAAGGGGGGATATCTCCATCTGGGGGTTGGGGGAGTTTGCTGGTGATGAATTTTGAACATAAGATCTTATTCACTACCTAATTTGCTTCTGGAGAATACTCTCCTGTAAGTGAGGATTGAATGTGCCTTCTGGAGGCAGGGAATTCTGCCTCTTTGTGATCCCTGGCCATGGGACTGGCTTGGTGAGGTTATCCCTAGCAGGGACTGGGAACGCTCTCATTTAATCTTTGTACCCCAGTCCCTTGACTGAAGGAAGCTCCAAAGGTTCTAGTATGGGGTGCAGAGCCCTCTCAGGATACAGGTTTCCTCCAGGACACCATCGTCGGCTGTTGGGGAAGACAGGGCTAGGTGCAGATTGAATGGGACCCTTAATTGAGAAAAGTTTTTTCTAAGGGAAAGTGCAGAAAAGAGGGACTGGGTGGAGACAGGTAGGTTGGCTTCCTGACTGCAACAGACCCTGCCACGTGCTCCTGACTTTTGTGATGCATTACACTGGGAAGCAAGGCTAGGCGCCAGTACCACGTGAACACATGGAAAAGGTTCTGCTCTTCACACCTTAGGCCCACACCCAAGCCCTTGGAGACTCCCACCCAGCTGCTCTTTGAGGTTCCTGATGCAAAGTCCCCTTTGCCCCACCCCACATGCCAGACTTCCCCTACACCCATGGAGCCACAAGAAACCCGACCCCCAACCGCCTCCATTGGTAAGTCCATTCAGACACACCCTGCAGGGAAAGAGGCACCAGATGGGCAACACAGGGCTCGGATGCTACCAAGCTGCAGCCAATCCACACAGGCCTGAAGACCTAAGGCCAATCTCAGAAAGGAGGGGCAACCAACCATACTGGGTGTGATGTTTTCCAATTCAAGAAGCAGCTAAGCCAGGGAGCTGCACTGCATGCACGCTGGCCCTGAGCTGCCAGCAGTCATCATGCCATGTGGTTGCTAGGGCCCAAGGCCAGTTACCTGACTTGGCCAAAGCCCAGGTGTGCCCAGACCTGGAGGAGCAGTTTTGGAGAGCAATGTCACTGAGCCAGTGCTAAGCTGGTGACCAACGTGTCCTCATGCAACCCTTCATCCCTGCCTTGTCCCCTAGACCTTGCGGGTGCTCACTACCCTCATCAGAACCTAGGTGATCAGGCTGTCATGATGCCCAGGGTGGCCAAAGCAGCCCAGAACCACCTAGAAGTCCTGGAGGGTAGTGTGAGCTGTCAGGCTTCAGTGGGATCCCCTGTCCTGCCTGGACATGGAGCAATCCATGGCCTGCTAGGCTGTGCCCTGCACACACCATTGACCTTCAACTGGGTCAAAAGGTTAGGATCGCATTTCTTGAAACATCAGGCCCGGTCCTTGCTCCCTTCATCTTTCTTCTTACCATCATCACAGAGCCTGCACTTGTTTTGAATCTCAGTCTCAAGCAGCCAGGACCAGAAGCGTCTCCAGTTGCCATGGGAACCGTGAAGCCACCTCACTATCAAGCAGCCCATCTGTGACATCAGGCACTGTCTGTAGTGCAGGCACAAGGTCATGGAAGCCACTCCTCAATATCCAGGTGTCCCAACGCACAGAGGAAGCCTCTGGGGAGAGAGAAAAAGTGTGTGCTCCTCCTGGAGCCTGAAACCTCCACACCCTTCACTCTCGCCATGCTGGAAGCCAGCCCCTTCCATTTGGAATACATTTGCTCTCCCATCTTTTACTCTCATGGCACAGGGGCACTGGAAACCAAATGAGGCCATTTTCAGAGTGGAATGTATTGCAGTTGAATGGTTGAGAGATTCCAGATATTACTTTCAGCCACTTTTCTCACTCCATTGAATCTTGAGAGATACAGCTGCAAACGTAGCTAGCAGCAGATGGACATTAAATGAGGAATTCTTTTTCTTGCCAGCAATTATTGGTCCTGGGACCCCAGACCCCATGATCTATCACCTCTTCCCTTTGCCTGTATACATTTACTGACAGCATCTGACTGAGTTGCTGAGGCATTCCTTAATTTAGGGAATAATTCTTTGCCCAGGAGAAACACTTCTCTTCCTCACCTTCCAGGCTAGTTCTGGTGCAGGTAAGCCCCACTGAGTGAAGACCCACAGACTCAGGGAGTTCAGTGGAAGCAGGCTGCTTGCCACCAGCCTGCAAACTCATTTATTGCAGGAAAAAGTATACACTATATGTTTCTTGCCCAATCACAATGTGCCACAGGGGATCAGGCTCCTATACTGTTTCCCTTGGTAACACTTGGTCAACTTGGAGCAGATATTTACATTCCTCAGTCAGAGAATTGGAATGCTCCTCTCTGCAAGTTTACACACTTGAGATATTAACTGGTGCGAGCCAAGAACTAGGATTTCTCCCAAGATTGCATGACATTTCATTGAAGAAAAATTAAAATTCTTCCAACAAAGAATAGTGGCAACACAGATACATACAGTGCTTCCTGATGTTTCCACGAATGAAGTCTTCCTGAATGGAGTGTGGCTGCATGATAAAAAAGGGGCTGGCGGACTCAGTGGAGAGTTCTGCTGCGAGATAAAACCCAGAAATACTGGCTTTTAGAATGATGAAAGAATACACAGGAGGAAGAGTCCACAGCTGTTCCAGGGAAACCTGGCTGAGTGGAAGATTAAAATCTCCCCTCCAGTCGACTAAGAAGAAATACCACCAATCCAATTAATCATGCAGAAAAGAAGCGGATCACCAGCCATGCATGTTGGTCAAGTTCAGTGAGAATCTGACACTGAGACCTCACCACTGCCTAGGCACATCACATGGAGGAAGCTATACTCCAAAAGGACCCATACCTAAGAGTGGATCCTTCTAAATGCATGCAAAATTTCAGCTTATTAACACACACAGCATGAGAAAAAAATAAGACCCCTACAAAATTTTCATAGTTCCCCAATAACTGCATCCAAGACTTTATTTTCTAATATCCACTTAGGAAATGAGATGGAAAATTACTGATTGTACCCTAACCACAAAGGTCCCATTATAAATTGTTGCTATTTGGTTAAAAGTTACATGTGAGACTCATTTGAGACTATTATCTGCCTAAACATAGACAATGATTTCAAGGGATGATGGAAACTTTAACCTTGTCATTAGTGACTGGTCTTGTGAATTTAAAATTTTGCACTATTGGGAATAACCGTTCTTGGACATAAATGAGATCAGTGGCAATCACAGTTATGTATGTTCATAATTTTAACTGTGTATTCATATGTGTTATCTTATTTTCATCAGTGAGGTTTTACCAATGAAAACACAAACAATGCACAGAAAAAATGCTTCAATTACTAGAATAAACCTCATCTTTATGTTGCCATGATTTCTAACATTATTTTCATACTCATTAGATTGCTTTAGATCTAAATACTAATTTATGACATTTAAATTCCTAAAGAGTATTGCAAAAGGTCATTTCATTTGAACTAATTTACATTCTAGATGTGAGAAAAAAGGATGAAACTATGAATTAAAATTCCCTTGTTTACATACCTGTGACTGCTTATTTTCAGTGCCACTAAGCCTTTCCTCCTCTTCCTCTGATGTTACATCTAACAGTAGCCTGTTGACAAATGGAAAGTTTACTTAAGTTACTTAGTACTCCCGGAAAGAATAACAGTCTATCAAATTAAAAACTAATAATAGGCTTTATACTAGATCATCATTTACTTTAGAAACAATCTTACTCTGCGGTGTGTGTGTGTGTGTGCTTGTGTGTGTGTGTGTGTGTGTGTGTGTGTGTGTGTGTATTCATGTTTTGTGATTTTATCCAGGGACTTTGGCAACCTTAGCAATTACTCTACCAATGAGCAGTTTTGCCAAACTCATTTTTCTTTGAGACAGAGCCACTCTTATTTGTTCAGAGTGTCATCAATCATGCCATTCACCCCTCTCAGCCTCCTAAGAAGCTATGTTTATCTGTGACCAACTAACCCAACAAATATTTACTATGTTATGCATGCTTTTCCTGTTCAAGAACTTCAAAACTCATCAGGGAAAAACTACATGTGAACAGGTTTAATGCATAAAAATAACACAAAGATTTATCCCTCCAGAAAAATTAAAAGTTCCCTAAAATAAATGTATAAAAATACCCACAAAATATCCAAATTTACAGTTTGCTATTCGTTTCATAATAATAACTTTCAACATGCTCTTTTTCATCAGAATTGTTTTTCTAATACTGATATTTCTTACTCATTTGTCAATGAATGCCTTCATATCTAAAATGTTTTTTCCACTATTCTGATGAATTGATTTTCTTTAGAAGGCAAACTATTTGTTCAGTCCTTCAGGACTATGGTTATCCTTTCTGATATAGTGTTTTCCTCTCTTGGGGCTACCTTAGTTACCCAGCAACTATTTTACTTAGGACCTAACAAATTTACCTATAAAAATTTACTGTACAAATATAATAAATTTACTCCCAGATTATTGGGGATATTTTTTATATCACCATGGTGTCAACAGTTCTAATTATTTGAACCAATAACTGAATAAGTTTTTGGTAAGAGGTAGTTGAGAAAAAAGGTACCATTTCTGGAGGTTGGTATGAAGAGCAGCTAAAGGAGTGAGACTATCATCCAGAGGCAGAAAATGGTAAGAACAGGGAAGGCTGTAGCATGACACAGAAAAGCACCAAATTGATCTGTATGTGTATGACAATATAGGGATAGGTGAGAAGTAATGAAAGAGGACATCACAGGCAGGAAAATGGATAAAGGCTGATGGCTACATATGCAGTATAGCTAGACCAATATCAATGCTTCATGTAGACATGAAGGGCCTTTGTGAGAATACAGATGAATAATGAAAAAGTAACAGTGCAGTGTGACATTCATGCAGGCCTGAATGGAGGGAATGTTTCCAGAAATACAGAGGATAGACAATTTTCAGTGACCTGTGTAGAATCAAGTTTAATTAAATGAACAAAGTTTAAGAACTGGGCCAGCTGAGATGTTTCCTCTTGTTTCCTTTGCATTTCTTTCCAGAGTTACCTAGTTCATTTCCCTTTCCTGTGAGCTATTCAAAAGCAATTTCTAGAGTTTGGTCTTCAATTATTCCTATTACAATTTCTTCCTTTCCAGTAGTTGTATATTAAATTACATATATGTGGTACGAGATATGTACCCCAGGAGACCTATATCACTGAGCCTCATCTTCAGCATTATTTACTTTCTTAATAACTGACTGATTTTATTTATTTATTTCTGAGATAACTTCTTGTTAAATTGCTATGGCTTCACTCTTCGCTGAGGGTGGCCTAAAACCTGTGTTCCTCCTACACCAGTCTCTTGGTTTACTGTGATTTCAGGTGTGTCAATGTACTTTGTTGCCTAGGAATATAATTTTTGTATCTTTCTTGTTTTTATCCTTTTCCTTTCCCCAGAGATATGCTCAGAATAAAAAAAAAATATTGTGCTTTCTCTGGATCTGGTTATGACTGAATTAACATGCAACAGCTCTTCATTTAGACTTCCTCAAGGCAGTTACCTCCCTTGCAAATCAGAATGCAGTCTGTGGATCAGGAGCATTGGAAACATCTTTACATGTTTTAGAATTGTGGATGCAAAAACCTGTTGAGTAAAATGTGCATTTTGAACATGGTCACCAAAATTGGATTCAGTAAAGTTTGAACATTCTTGGGTATAACTACTCTTCTACCAGTTCCTCTAACATAACTTGCCTATTTGAAATCCTCATATTTGGTTTCCCAAATTGTAGGTGTATTAGTATTTATTATCTTTCAGTGAACATTTTATCAGGGTAGACTTTACTGATCCTTTCATAATAGTCCTACCTTTTTTCATTTCCAGATTATATTATCCTGAACCATATTTTCATTTCTAGGAAATCAGAAACTTTCACAAAGCAATAAATTACATACATCTCTGGTGGATCATTGTGTTCATATTTATTTATTTCAAACCAAATATAGCACTGAATGATGTGGCATGTATTTTTTAATTACTTTCCATTGTTGATAAAGAAAAGAACTGTTGAAAATTTTTACTCTGTCTCTCAGACCTGTGTTGTTACAGGAAACTCACTTTTTCTAATCCTGCACGCTTCCACTTTCTAAAATTTAATCTGTTTTTACCTTCCTTCACAATGTATGCCCACTTCCTTTGCTTTCTTTTGTTGTCTGTTATATTTAACTTTCTTATTCTTTGCTCTCTTCTTCTCTCCACTTTTTATTTACCAACTATCCTCTGATATAAGCTATGGGAAGCAATCCTTATTTAGCAGAATCAAACTAGGCTGAGCCATGGGATGCAGAGACCTGATTTCTAGGAACTAACAGGCACAAAGGTCTGTCCTAGATTACCAGGCAGCATGTGGTTCTGCATGCCAGTGGTTCCCTGTCTCCTTCTGGAGTATCTCCCCTAAGAGGATGGCTTCCTAACTCCACTCTATCTTGTTGATCACAGAAGAAGCTCCTCCATGTCTTAACACCGTTTACTTGTGAATTAAAAATAAAAGAGATTTCCTCAATCCCACAGTGCTGGGGACTCAAACCCGGGCCTCCAGCATGAGAAGCAGGCACCCTATGAGATATCTTTGCCACTAATACTTCAGATGGAGCACTAATTTTCAGAATCCATAAAGAATTCAAAAAGCTCTACACCAAGAATAAAAATAATCTAGTCAACAAAAGGGCTAAGGAAATGAACAGACATTTCACAGAAAAAGATGTACAAGCAATCAACAGATATATGAAAAAATGTTCAACATCTCTAGTAATAAGAGAAATGCAAATCAAAACCACCCTAAGATCTCATCTCATCCTAATTAGAATGGCAACTATCAAGAACACAAACAATAATAGGTGTTGGTGAGGATGTGGGGAAAAATGTACACACATTGCTGGTGTGGTTGCAAATTAGTGCAGCCACTCTGGAAAGCAGTATGGAGATTCCTCAGAAAGCTTGGAATGGAACCACCATTTGACCCAGCTATCCCACTCCATGGCCTATACCCAAAGGACTTAAAATCAGCATACTACAGAGATACAGCCACATCAATGTTCATAGCTGCTCAATTCACCATAGCCAGATTGTGAAACCAACCTAGATGCCATTCAGTTGATGAATGAATAAAGAAACTGTGGCATATATATACAATGGAATATTACTCCACCATGAAGAATAAAATTATGGCATTTGCAGGCAAATGGATGGAATTGGATTATATCATCCTAAGTGAGATAATCCAATCTCAAAAAACTAAAGGATGAATGATCTCACTGATAAGCGGATGATGACATATAATGGGGGATAGGAGGGGTTAGCGTTAGGGTTAGGGTTAGGTTTAGGGTTAGGGATAAGGAGGGTGGTAAGAATGGAGGAAGGAAGGACTTTATCGAGGGAAAAAGAAGGGTAGGAGAGGTTGGGGGAAGGGAAAAAATAGAATGAATCAAACAACATTGCCCTATGTAAATTTATGATTACACAAATGGTATGCCTTGACTCCATATACAAATAGAGAAAGAACATGTATCCCATTTGTTTAAATTTAAAAAAAAAACAGATTTCAAAAACAGAAAATTTTAAAGAAAAAAAATAAAATAAAAGAGAGTTGGGTGAGTAGTTGTTGTTAGAGGCCAGAGAATGCAAGTCCAGACCCGTCATGCCTCCTCTCATTGAAAAAGATTATTGGCTCTTGTGTGTTTCTTAAGTACATAATTTTTCGGTAAATACACTGAAAACAGCCAACATCCTCCTCCACCAGTTAACCCTTTCCTTATCCATATGGGACATGGTAGAGAGGACTTCCACACTAAGCAGATCCTGAAATGTAATTCAACTCCTTTATTGACATTCTCAATTTAATCAGTCACTGAAACTTAATAATATAGGCCACTTATTACCATTTCACTCTTTTTAATTTCTATATGTTTCTTATGTTTAATTCTTCAACTATTAGATCTACTAGTATCCATGTTTTAAATAAACATTATAGCCAATGTGATTTTATAATATGTGGTTCTTACTTTCTATAGGTCCTGTTATGCCATCTTTTTCTCTTTGATATTCATCACAAGATAAATGACCAGTGCACTTCTGAGGAAGACTCAGAGAGATGCCCTGGCAAAATAAACATCAATAACGATGTGCATAAAGGTTTATTAATCACTAAGGTAACACCTAATTTTTTCAGTTTTTAAATAAATTAAACTTAAAAACTAGAGAATTACACTTTGAAATCTGACACATTTGATTCCATAAGCTTGTATATCTTCTGCAAATAAATTAAATTTTACCTTCTCTTCTTCAGCTGGTAAGGGTTCCATAACACTTCCTGGTAGGCAAGGATGAGTTTTTCACATTAAAGTCTCCAGATGAAACATTGGCCTGTTTGGGGTCGAATTGAGAAGAAACAAGTAGAAATATAGTTGCTCTGCAGAAACCTTCCCAAGCTGGTACTTTGTACATCTAGAAGTTGTGGAAACAAGTGTTGAAATTTTAATTATATCAGGAAGAAGAAAACCATATACTCATCTTGGTCTTGCAATTTTTAAATGTCTTCCATTTTTTTGCTTATCATTTAGGTTTTTACCTTTCTATTTCTTATGCTCTTTTCATTGTTTATCTGTTTTCTTTGCACTTGTCTTCTTTTCTCTCATCTGTATCTGCTCAATATTCCATTTGTAATATTCATCCTCCTTCTCCCTCTTTTCCCCTTCCATAACTTACTTTTTGGTACCAGGGATTGAACTGAGGGGTGCTCAACCATTGACCCACAACCTCAGTCCTTCTACATTTTATTTACAGACAGTGTCACTGAGTGTTTATGGCCTCACTAAATTGCTGAGGTGGCTTTAGGCTTATGGTCCTTCTGTCCCAGCCTTCAAAGCCACTGTGATAACAGGTGTGTACCACCATTCCCAGCCCATATTTGTCTATATATTTTTATATTAATTTTGGAATCACTAGTGGCTAAAGTTTTGTTCATTGTACATTATCACTTATCATTTCTCATTGGTTATTAACATTACAGAGATCATTTTGATTTTTTATAAGTTAAACATGTGTTTTGCTACTAAGATTTTGCTATTACTTCTAGTTATTCTTTATTCTTAAAGAATTTTGGATGAGTGAGTGATCCTGGAACTTTTGTCACACTGGGTTAGGACATTCACAATGAAATATAAGCCATGATCAGTTTATATCAAAAGAGAAATTGGTTCAATAATGTGACCACAACTAAGAAAGGGAAAGAACTCTATTCAAATGCATGCACAAACCTATGCATATTAACACAGAAAACACGAGAGAGCAAAACAATAAGAAACCACCAAAAGTTACTAGTTCCCTGAGAACTTAATCCACAGGCATTTTTGTGGAAGATATGCTGTATGAACATTCAAATAATTGTTTGTAAGTAATTGAGAAACTAAGAAAAATAAGAAATAAGTTAATGAACTCAATACAGATTTTGAAAGAACGTTCTAAGAAGGAAATTGAGTTCCTGAAGAAACTCTGAAAATAATAAATTCACTCACTCAAAAAATATCTGAATGGGAAATATCATCTAAATACTGTATCAAGCAGAAGGAAGAATGTTAAATCTTGATGATGTGTAAGAAGTAGACTTCCATATAGTAATAAGAATGAAAGACATTAAACAAAAATATGCAAGAGTTTTGGAACAAGTTCAAAAGACCCAATGGAAGACTCAGACCTTGAGGAAGGAATGGAGATACAGACCAATTTTATAGAAAACTTATTCAGGGAGCATATAACTAAACAGTTCCTTACTTATGGGAACAATGGACATCCAGGCACAGGATGCATTTTTTTTTTATATTGCTAATAATATATACCTTTATATAAAACTTTATATAACATGTGCAGGGGACTGTGTTAAGCACTTTTCTTTTTTTTAATTTTTAATTTTTAATTTTTTTAATTGTAAACAAATGGGATACATGTTGTTTCTCTGTTTGTACATGGTGTAAAGGCATACCATTTGTGTAATCATAAATTTACATAGAACAATGTTGTTTGATTCATTCTGTTATTTTTTTCCCTTCCCCCCACCCCTCCCACCCCTCTTTTCCCTCTATACAGTACTTCCTTCCTCCATACTTGCCCCCCTCCCTAACCCTAACTCTAACCCTAACACTAACCCTTCCCTCCCCCCCTATTATGTGTCATCCTCCACTTATTAGCGATATCATTCATCCTTTGGCTTTTTGAGATTGGCTTATCTCACTTAGCGTGATATTCTCCAATTTCATCCATTTGCCTGCAAATGCCATAATTTTATCATTCTTTATGGCTGAGTAATATTCCATTGTATATATATACCACAGTTTCTTTATCCACTCATCAACTGAAGGGCATCTAAGTTGGTTCTACAGTCTGGCTATTGTGAATTGAGCAACTATGAACATTGATGTGGCTGTATCTCTGTAGTATGCTGATTTTAAGTCCTTTGGGTATAGGCCAAGGAGTGGGATAGCTGGGTCAAATGGAGGGTCCAATCCAAGTGTTCTAAGGAATCTCCACACTGCTTTCCAGAGTGGCTGAACTAATTTTCAGCCCCACCAGCAATGTATGAGTGTACCTTTCTCCCCACATCCTCGCCAACACCTGTTGTTGCTCGTATTCTTGATAATCAGCATTCTAATTGGGGTGAGATGGAATCTTAGGGTGGTTTTGATTTGTGTTTCTCTTATTACTATTGAAATCCAAATAAATGTGGCCTATACAGAATCTTTCCAGGTTATACTTCAGTAAAAGTGCCAAAAATTCAGAGCAAATCATCGTTTGTATAATTTCAGAAATGAAGCCCCAAGTCACTTATAAAACCTATTACATCTGGATAACCCTAAAGGCTAGTAGCACATTTCAAGTGATAAAACAGAAATATTGCCAACCTTTCTTGCTATCTGTGTCAAAGTTATTCTTCAGAATCAAAGCAGAAATAAAGACAAAGACAAGAATAAACTGAAATAATTCATTACAAGTAAGTAAACACTGTGGAAGATACAGAGGAATCTGATGTGCTCAAAAAGAAAAGAAAAATCAATCATGAGAGCATAGGAAATGATACATTTTACTAGAATAACAGATAAGCAGATGAGAATTAATAGTGAATCCAATATTTAAAAGCAACATACACCTCAAGATTTTAACACTGCATGTAAAATATCTTAATTCTTAATTCTCCACTTAAATCATATAGCCTAAAATACACCCAAATATATATTGTCAGCAAGAAACACTGCTAACTTCCAAATATGTTCACATACTAGACTTGAAAGGATGAAAAATGATATTCCATGCAAACAAAAGCTAAAGGCAAGAAAGGGTTGTTATTCTCATACTTGATGAATTCAAGAAATAATTACCCTCAGGTGACAAAGAAGGTGACTACATACTGATAATGGAAAACACCAAAAAAGAAGATAAATGGCTGTAAATATTTATGCTTGAATAATAGTGCACCCAATTTTATAAAATTAACACTACATATCCTCTAGGGACAGATAGGCCCCAATGTTGTAAGAGCAGGTGACTTTAATGCAATATAATTAGTGAAAAGGTCACCTGAATAAAATAAAGTACCTCAATTTTAATTCAGAATGACTTAACACTTGTCTACAGAATGTTTCATCTAATATCAGAATACATCAAGTTTTCATTAACTCAAGGACTTTATATTATATCAATTGTTAGAATACAAATAGAGATTTAGTAAATGCGGAAACAATTTAAATAAAGAAAAGCAAAATCAATCCTGAGACTCACCGTATTACAATGGAATAATATTAGAAAGCAACACACAGTCCTGGGAAAACCATGTATCCATATGAAGATGAATGAAGTTTGATCCCTAACTCTTACGTTTCACATAATTCAACTGAAAATATCCAAGCCCTTATATTGCATTCTGAGATCCCAAATTTTAAAACTTATTTGCTTAGTTATGTAACTATTCACTTTATAGCTTTTGATTTTTAATGAGATTTTCAAAGTTAACAAATATATTTTAATATTTTCTGGAGCACCTACAAAAAGGTTTCAAATGTAAAAAAACTTCTTAATTTTTTGAAAATGAATAAATTTGTAGAAAAAATTGCTATATAATGAAGTGTTCTAAATAACATACATGAAATGACTGTTAATTCTACTGAATTCTAAAAATTATTCTTTAAGTTTGTATTCACTTTTGATTTCTGGGATATATAAATTCAGGTGAGTTTTCTTGAATCTGTGCCATAAAAAGAAGCAAACACGTTAAAGAAATATCATAAATATGAAAGTAGGAACCAGAATATCCTCCAAGCATCCTCTAATCATGAAGCATATATTTGGACTTAAGATGAAGATTTGCTTATTTTTTTTTAAATGATTGACTCCAAGACTCAGTATTTCCTTGCAGAAAACATCTCTCCAATGTCTGTTCTTTGACCCATCTCTGTCACCATTCTTTGGTAATTTAGTAAATCCTTTCTTTTAATAACTGAATGTGGTTTCCATTCACTGCCCCCACAAGATTGTGGCATTCCACTCTGGAAATCAGTGTGGAGATTCCTTAGAAAAGTTGAAATGAACCCACCATTTGACCCAGCTATCCCACTCCTTGGCCTATACCCAAAGGACTTAAAGTCAGAATACTACAGAGATACAATCACATCAATGTTCATAACTGCTCAATTCACCATAGCCAGATTGTGGAACCAACCTAGATGTCCTTCAATTGATGAATGGATAAAGAAAGTGTGGTATATATATATATATATATATATATATATATATATATATATATATACAATGGAATATTTCTCAGCTATAAAAAAGATTAAAATTATGGTGTTTGCAGGCAAATGGATGAAATTGGAGAATATCATGCTAAGTGAGATAAGCCAATCTCAAAAATCCAAAAGATGAATGATCTCACTGATAAGTGGATAATGACACATAATGGGGGGGTGGGAGGGGGGCAAGAATGGAGGAATGAGGGACTGTATAGAGGGAAAAGACAGGTGGGAGAGGAGGAGGGAAGTAAAAAATAACAGAATGAATCAAACCTCATTACCCTATGTGAATGTATGATTACAAAAATTGTATGATGTCACTCCATGTACAAACAGAAACAAAATGTATCCCATTTGTTTACAATAAAAATAAATTAAAAAATTATGCAGAGGATAAGACAGATATTGTCTCATTAATATAGATTAGGAAGCTCATGATTGGGGAAAGTAGGTAATTCAATCAGAGCCAAGAGTCAAATTCACGACTACTGATTCTAGAATTCTTGCTTTCTTGACCATATGACATTGAACAGGGACCAGCACCCTTAAGACATGATTTAGACTCATCTTCTCCATTTCTTGGCATCATAAAGACTGAGGCACACTCCCTGTCCCACACCATTTCTTATACATATACAGTGCACCATGAGAGCATCCTCTGTCACTGCCTGTGGGTATGTGACATCACCACTAACATACTTGATGGATGTTGAGTCTGGGTCATTGTAACCCAGTTAGGAAGCACTCTCATCTTCCCCATCCTCAAGGTCCTCAGACTCACTCTTCTCAGAGGGCAAGCAGAAGGACTGGTAATTGTTGGACTCCTGCCAAGCCATCCTTTAACTCAACAGAGAGAAAAGAAAATTAACCTCTCCTCAGAGCACATTTTGCACTGCTATTCACAAAAAATAACTACCAAGTAAAATGTAATTAGAAACTCACACTGATTGAAGTTTTGCCATGTCAATTTCCTGCCACTCCAACATTTGACATGGCTCTGTTGGAGTAGAGGATCCAACAATTGACATGGTCTGTTGGAATAGAGGACTCAACACTTGACATGATTCTGCTGACCATCGTCCCTCTTGGGGGCCATAGGCATGGCATGTCTCTATCTGTAGTTGCTTTTTATTATTAATAATCAATATATCATAAGAAACTTATTGGAAAACATCGAGAAGGTTTTACTGTATTGGGACACAAAATAGTGCACACTGAAATTTTAGCAGTAATACATAGATAAATATATGAAACTAAACAATTGTATCTGTGCTTGAGATTAAAGGAGACTGTGATTGCTTTAGTATAATAATAGATGGATAAAGAGGCATTCCTCTGAGCTTGGATGCGTGTTTGTCCTTTGTCACTTTCCTAGTTTTAATAGTTGATTCCGGAGATACTTTACATAATGAAAACATTTAGGTTAGTCATAAATATAACTTGTGCTTTTCCTATGTTTAGTCTAATTCTTTGAGAATGAGAATAAGATTGTAGTCTGCCATTATATAAAATTAGAATAGACTAAATATTAACCATAAATTGATTTCTTTTCCCTTCAATAATAGTAAAAACTTTTGACTATTAAACACTGGAATTCATGGTGGGGGTGGTTTCTCAGAAAATATAGTGATGTGTCTGTTCTGAAGATTGAAGGCTGGCAGATCATGGTACCCTCAGTTTAGCTGGGATACAAGTTTGTTTCAGTTTAGCTGGGAGACAGATTGTTTTAATCTAGCTGGGAAATAAGGTTGTTTTGGTCTGGATTGTCATAGAGAGAGAATGTGTATTTTGAAAAGAAGCATAGATTGTAGTTTGGAAGGTTTTTCTTATTTCAAACTAACCATAAAATGATATAATCATTACTAAAGAAAGATATATATGAAAAGACTGGCAGAAAAATAAAGATTCAGATTCAGCCTCAGAACACTTGGTGTGTCTGTGTGCTGTTTCTCCACTGTACTGAAGCCTCCTATCTACCTAGGACCCCCGACACCTCCTAGGGCTGGACTCTGGCAAAGATTTTTGCTCATTTGTAAATAAACAAGTTTTACTGATTAGCCTGTCTCCTACACTTCAATAATGAGCATCCACCAAACATCCCTGTTTTTAAGAACATGACTAAAAGGGACTGTTTAAATAAATGGTTCCTCATTGGCTAAAATAAAACCTTTAAAATTTCTTGTTTAAATAGAATGCATCTTCTCTGCTTTAGGCACTCAACACTTCTCACTAAAGTAGACTAAATGTTAAAGGTGAATCATTTTAAAAAGTGTTCTGTGGAGCTGGGTATGGTGGTGCAAACTTGCGATCCTAGCTACTCAGGAGGCTAAGGCAGGAGGATCACAAGTTGGCGGCCAGGTAAACAACTTAGTGAGACCCTGTTCTAAATAAAAAATAAAAAGGACTGGGGACATAGATCAGTGGTAGAGTGCCCCTGGGTTCAAACACTAGTCCAAAAAAAAAAAAAGTATTCTGCTTCTGTTACCAACAGGAACTAGCAGATTGATAGGTTTTTGAATTTTTAAGTGATTCTAGTGGGGGAGACCAAAATATCTACATCACTGGAAATGACAGTTCTCTCTAGACATACTTTTTCTTATGTTCAGCTTCTTCCTTTTCCCTATTCTTTTCCTCTATTATTCTCTTTCTCTTGGCTGCTGCTTCTTGTCTTTTTTTATTTTTTCTTACTGTCTTTCTTCCATTTCTTCTGGACTCAGAATACTCTTCTCTTCCTTTTGGTAGACTCCTCCAAGAGGTCTGGGATAAGAACCTATAGGAAGGACAAGATCCAAATCCAGGAATGTCAGGAACTTCCTGTTCCTCTATGAGTTTCATTCATCCCCAAAGCAGACTCTCTACAGAGGCAACATGCTTAGGCTTTCACAAAACACTGCATCTCTGTGTGGTGGACACTGGCAGCAAGACACTTCAATTTACTGTTCATATTATGAATTTCATTGGCATGGTGGTCACTGTGTTCTAAGTTCAGACAAAGTACTGACATGGATAGTACGGTCATTTTGATTCATTTCATGAGCAATAAGGTAGTTCAAAATAGATATTTTTTCCTTGATTGAAAGCATACACTGTAGGATACCATTTAAAGTTTAAACAATTTTAACATAAAACTTTCTATAAATGTATAATTTATTTTAAT
Source organism: Sciurus vulgaris (assembly GCF_902686455.1). Taxonomy (NCBI): domain Eukaryota; kingdom Metazoa; phylum Chordata; class Mammalia; order Rodentia; family Sciuridae; genus Sciurus; species Sciurus vulgaris. The sequence goes on from NW_027632409.1 coordinate 6,504,454, forward strand.
ACAGAGTATTTTAGCATGATTATCTTAATGATAGATAATATTTAGAAAGTACATTTTAAGCACCAAACACTGTAAACATTACATATATCATTTGTAATTGCCATCATCCCTTAATGAAACAGAATCATGATTATCAAAAACAGGATATGGTATTTTGATTTAATATGGTGATCCCTTTAGGGGTGGCTTAGAAGAGGGACAGGGCTGCTTTTACCTACTCTAAATTGTATAATATACTCACCTTATTAATGTTTTTATGCTATATTTTTACATAACTTTTATACTAGTGTTCAGTTAATTTGTTACATTTCAAGAGACACTTATTTCTTAAATCATTCTAAGAGAAAAATTATGATACTGGATCATGTTTGGTTCTTTTATAGAAATAAATTTGGAAGAATTTATGATCTCACCCAAATTAACAGCACTTACACTGCCTTTATTTTGGAGTAACCAGTCCTCTTGACTTTTTTTTTTTTTTTTCCAAAAGAATTTTCCGAAGATTCACCAGTGGTTCAAAGGAATTTCTGTCTTCCTTACTGGGCTCTTTAGAATAGTCTTTACCATCAAATAAATACATATGGTTCTCTAAGAATATAAAACACAAAGTGAGAAATGTTAAAACATTGAAAAATAGGTTAATGCTATTCAAAGCAATGACTAGGTGAATAAGAGAATAGCCCAACTCTAAATGGGTGAAGACCAGCTTGTGATGAAGGCATTTCATTTCCTGATGCACCAATACTGATGAGTTTGAGTTTTATACATGTTCACTTTTCAAAGGACAGAGTATTGGCTTAAACCCTTTTGGTCCACCCTACATGATGTGGGAATCTTTGCTGAATTCCTCTACACTGCTGAGTCTCAAATCATTCATTCATTCCACAAATATTCCCAGTGCAAATCTCACTGACCTTTAAGATCCCCTAATAAAATCTCTACACTTTTAGTCCAAACACACTTTTAATACTCAACTCTTTTTCCCTTTTTCTATAATAGTAAAGGAACAAGGGGCAAATCTATGATAATATCTTAAAAAAATCACAAAAAATGATTCCTTAGATTTATAATATTCTCTGTAGATCTAACAAAGAATCTTCATGTTTCTTACCTCAATCCTGGTATAACTAACCCCACTTATGAAAGAGGAAACTGAGATTCACACAGGGATTAAAGGGTTCCTTAATTCTCTCTGCTACAAAATGAACAAGGTAGGTTTTTCTGATTCTAAGATCAGTATGTTCTTTTCAGTAGATTAGTGTGTATAGAAAAGTAGAGAGAAAACAGTCTTGCAAATAATTATGGTGAAACAACAAGGACAATAGTATGATTTTTTCCTTAATTTTTGCAGTACTTGAGGTCAAACCCAGGGACTCACACTTGCTAGGTATGAGCTCCACCACTGAGTGACACCGCCAGCTGATATAGTACTCTTAAGTAGCACTTTGTGCTATCAGAGCAATTTCACATCTATTACCACATTTGATTTTTGCAGCTGTGTAAAAGATTAAAGAAGACATTAATAGCACTATTTTACAGATGAAGACACAAAGGCCCAATGAGGTTGGATGATCTGCCAAGATCATGAATCAAGTGATAAACAACCAAGACCAGTAACCACAGATAGGTAAGATAATGATTCAAAAGTGAAGTGTATTTAATAGCACATGTTACCAAATAATGTATTTTCACAGCATTATGAAATAAACTCTAAGTATGTTTTCCCTAGAGAGTATGAAAGCAAAATATTTTCATTCTCAAGAGATCAATTGCTTCACACTTGTACCCAAATCTAACCAGTTGTAATGCTAATTGACATTTGCTACTTAAATCAACAGGGGGCTTTCAGTGAGGCACTCTATCAACAAGTGGAAAAAATAAAGAGCTGATATGTGTCAAATATAATCAACATATATAGCATCAAACTGCATGAAATTCTCAATTTACCATGTAAATGTTCTTTTTAAAAAAATTTAGCATTAAAGATAAAGCAACCTTACTTTTTACTTAAATTTTATTGGGCTGCTCTAATTACTATTCTTTAATGTTTATTTACATTATTTTTAATGATTCTCCATGTCTTCAGTCTCTTTCTATTAGGCAGCTGGAGCCCACAGGTCTAGACCCTCATCTGTATCCTGCCAGAGGAACCATTTATCACAAAGAGAACCAAGACATGGTAATTGAAGACAGCATTCCAGATTTTAATCAAACTGGAGAAATTTTTGGCAGTTAGATTGTCTGGAAAAATACCTTTTATTAGGCAGGTGAAGATATACAATCATCTTTTAAAAACACTGCAATTTTATTTTGATCTAGCAAATAAAATTAAATTAATATAGATGACTACAGAAAAGGGTGTACACTTGATACTAAGGTCATCAAATATAACTTAAAAATATGACCACACACATTTATTTTTTTCTCTCACCTGAAACAGCTAAATGACAATAAATGGATTACTAAAAAGCTATATGAGCAATGGTATGTTAAAATGTTCACAAACTCTTTGGAAAATAAAAACAGTTTAAGAAGAGCTGTGGAACCAAAACACAGGTATCCAGCTGGGACTAGCTAGAGGAATAGAAACCCTCTCAATACTCCAAAAGCCTAGGACTCATGGTCCTTACAGGGCACCACAATATAGGGGGAACTGAAGGGATCCACACACCAAATAATGGGAGCCCCATGAGCTCTTGGATCTCTGTCTTTACAATTTAAGCAATTTTGCCATAATGGTTTATCTTCCAAGGATGATAAAAGAGGACTCTTCTAAGGATAAAATGAGTTGTCTAGTGATGTCTTCAAATATGGGTGTCTGGAAAGACTTCCCCAGTGCAAAACATGACTTGCCAACCAGTGCTGCTGGCATGAGGCCCAAAGGCTGTCCACCTTCTCACAACAGCGCTGTCTGTCAGCTTTGGGGCATTTCACCAGCACCCTGATCAGACAGTCACAGGACATCAGATGTTTCAGGAAACTGCTAATAAGAACAAGGGATCCTTTCTGGAAAAAGAAGAGGAAGAAGAAGAAGCAAATAGAGGAAGGAGGAGAAGCACATGGAGAAAAAGAGATAATACAGTGGACAGGGCAACATTTTTGAAAATACATAATAAATATTCTCCCTGGGATATATTTTAAAAAGCTATAATAAATGTCCTCAGTGAGGATATTACATCCTTGAAATGAGAACAGGATACAAACAATAAGCAGAGAACAAGAAAGAGTTCTTGAATATAAATATGATACTATTGTAAAAATTTTTAAAGATAAAACACAAGAAAATTCAAAAAAAAGTGTTCTCTCAAATAATGCCAGTCACCTGAATTTTGAATTCTTCATATATCCTATAAAAATCACACCAATTAACAAGGATAATGAATCCACCCCTAATCTAAGCCTTCTACAAAATTAGGAATCAGAAAGTACTCTAAACTTCCATTTGCAGGTAAAAAGAGACATGAACATCCCAAACAAGATGAGCCATCTCTGAAGTGCTCACTCATCTGGGTAGACAAACAGAGATTGCATAGGAGAAAGGACAGTGGGGTTCTAGTAGTTCCAGACAGAGAAAATTTATTCTCCGAAATGAGGATCACACTCCAAATGGGAAAACAATGAGGATGGGTCTGAGTCCTGGTAGATCACAGCAGTGGCTACTAAGGAATCGAAAGGGAAGGGCCAGAAAGTAGATGCAGTCAAAAATTTGAGGAAGTACAGATTTTAGGTGAGAAAGAGGTAATTTGGAAAGGAAGGCATCCTTTGACAATTTTATGGCAAAGAGAAAGAAAGAAGCAAGTAGTAAAAATTGAGAATGACAAAACCAAAAGCCTTTCCCAGCCCACCCCCTACCAGTAAAGGAAGCACCACCTACCGAAACCATGGTGCTTCTCTGTATTGGTTGGAGAAGGAACTCTTTTTTGGGGAGTTGGGAGTTCTGGGATTGAAATCAGGGGCACTCAGCCTCTGAGTCAGATCGCTAGCCCTATTTTGTATTTTACTTAGAGACAGGGTCTCACTGAGTAGTTTAGTGCCTTGCTTTTGCTGAGTCTGGCTTTGAATTTAGATCCTCCTGCCTCTGTCTTCTGAGCCACTGGGATTACAGGCATGTGCCACCATGCTCAGCTAGAAGAAACTCTTGAATTAAGAAGCTCAGTAAGAACCCTCTCACTCCAGACCATATTGACTCCCTATTGCTGCTGATACAGGAAAACAGTCATTTTAAAAATTAAAATCATGCAATATTAGGAAGCATGATACAATGCTGCTATGTGAAAAGAAGAAACAAATACCAAAAATCCCTTCAAATACAGATTTCAAAAATTTCAGAATAGAAAAGGATAAAAAGATAAATATTGGGGTTAGGGCTCTAGCTTAGTAGCCAAGCATTTGCCTAGCATGTGTGAGGCATTGGTTTTGATCCTTAGCACTGCATTAAAAAAATAAATAAACAAAACTAAAACATACTGTCCATGTACAACTACAAAAAATACTTTAAAAAAAAAGATAAATATTTTAACCAAATTTGGAGAGAAAAGAAAAAGGAAGACAAAATGATCTACACCTCATGGGTCTTATGAAGGTTAAATGGAAAGAAGATATAAAGCACATGACATAGTTGGTGGCGCTGTTGATGAACCCCCAATAAATGCCCATAAATATTAGCTACAATTTTTTAAAAAAATCTACTATCAAGAAAAGGAATCACTGTGCAGAGCATCATCATAAAGATGACATGTTTCTCCAATACACACCAGATAAGATGTCTGCATCAAGAGAGAAAAGCTACAAATTTAACCCTTGATGACAGGACCATAAGCATTCATATCATGACTTGGATTCAAAGTTTATCCACAAGAGAACAGACAGATATATTTTCAATTTCTTGGATCAAGAAGCCTAAAGAATGTGCTCAAGATGACAGTAGGGCTGGGTAGGAAAAAGAGGTCCCAGGGAGTAGGATGCAGGACTTCCTATGGTAATGCATATCACTCATGTACTAGCTTGAGGTGACTGTGCCATTTGCTCACCCTAATCCCCAACTCACTTCCTTCCCCCTGCTCTCTTCTCTCTCCTCCAGCTGCAGGCAAGACATCAGAGGTCCACTGGCCATTTTTTGTCTCTCCCAGGATGGACTCCAGGTCTATCTCACCCATGGTGCTCCCTTCAGAAGACAGCAGTTTATCCAAGCCAAATTTGAGTATTTCACTCAAATTGAATGGAGAAAAAAAAATCCAGTTACTTCTCATAAAAACAAAGATCAGGATGTGGTAATCTACTGAGTGTCTAAGTGACCCCAAGAACATTCCTTCCCTTGTGAACTTTCTTCTGTCCCATGGAACCAAGCTATTGTGGAGTTAGATGAGGAATAAGCAGAAAGTTGATAAATGACAACCAGAGCTATTGATTTTGATAATTATCTATAACTGCAATAAAAAATATTTAGCCTCTAATTTCTTTTATTTTAGGGGGACAGTAAGAATAAAATGATTTATTGCATCTTCTATAGCACCTCTCACCAGCATTTTTTTACAGGTACTTCCAGCAGTCCTGAGAAAAATCAGAGACCCTGTTAGCTACCTTTCTACCTCTCCCACTGTCAAACTTCTTAGAAAGAGAAGGTGCCACTCAGTACCTTGCCTCACTATAAGCTGACTTCTTTCCTTTGCCAAGTTGCTTTTCTACCACAGTACTTTATGGAACCCACCTTGGAAAAACCATAACAATCCTGATCACCAAGGATCTTTCTGAATTTAAATCTCCTTGGATAGTCCTGTGCACTCCCTATGCTGCCTTTTCCTCTCACTCCTCTCTAGGGGATGCTTTGCCTATTTCCTAAGGCTACAAGAACCACCCAGAAAGCTTAGATAATACTACCTGGCTTTCACTTGCTACTTCCAACTTTACACCTCCCTAAGCACTATCTCTTAAGAATTCTGAAACAATTGTGATCCACATGATGGACCCTCATTTGTATTTTGCCCTTTTCATTTTATTTAGTTATCTCTATACTGTCTATTTAGTTACTTGGAAACTTAAAGGTATCCTGTAGCTTGAAAAACACCTGAGATCAAAACTAAGCAAGAACACACTTGGATATATTTATATATAGCCTTGGTAGGGGTGTGTGTGTGTGTGTGTGTGTGTGTGTGTGTGTATATGCACATACACAGACATATATATATGTATGTAGATTACTTACATTACATGTATATGTATATAGATTACTTACATTAATATATATACCTATATATAAACATAAAATATATAAATATATATTTATATATATTAATATAAATATATATATAAATAAAATATAAATATATATATAAATAAATATTATATATATATATATATATATATATAAATCAAGGCAAACACCTTTGGCATTTAGTAACCAAAACAGAAGAAAGCCAAGTATTTATGATGAAGCTCAGTTCTTACTGGGATCCTCCCTTCCACTCCCTTGGACTTAAGTCTCCTGGCTTTCCTTGCTATTGAGTACTCACAATGTGTTTTTAAGGAACTACCTTTTTTAAAAAATGAAAAACAGTATATTATAGTAATTAAGAGCATGTAGTTGGAAGTTACAGGGTGCCTGGATTAGAGTCATGAATATGAATGATGTTTGAAAAATTTCTTAAAATGGGGATAAAGACAGTATCTACATCATTCTTCTGTTACTCTTCATCATGAAACAACTGGAAAAAGTACATCTCAGACAATGCTTAGTACACAGTAAGCATTCAATAAATGTTCACTACATCTATATCTGTCCCTCTCTTTCTGTTGTGTACTCCTTGCAGGATAAGGAACCTGCTTTCCTTTTTCAGAACTTCACAACTCTACACTGCTTAGATTTATCAAACCAGAACCATGGCTTTTACTACTAGATTCTTTAATAATTTAAAAAATGACCTGCTTTCTTTTGAGACAAGGCAGTGTGTTATTATCCTTGTCCTTGGCAACCATAAACAACTCACTGTCTAGATGGGGAGCAAAAAATCATACAGAACCAGAATGAGATTTTTTGCTCCTGGCCTGGGCAGGTAGTCCCAAAATAGTCCTCTCCAACAGCCAGTAGTCTATATTGGCCCACAGCAGGGAGTTGTGTCTGTGCATTTCACATCAGAGGTAAACCCCTAATTGAATGCCTGGAGCTTCCTCCACTAGGGAAGAGTTTGAGTATCTAAGACCTCATCTCCTCTAACTCCCAATATGTGCACTTTCACTACATCCCACAATGAACTCATCTCTCAAGGTCCTGTGAAGTAATGTATTTAGACAACTACAGTATATACCTACCTCTCTCTCAAGCTTTTAGCTTACATTTGTAATTGCCTCTTCAATAGTGTGAAAAAAAAAATGCACAGCCACCCTGCCATCATGACAGATGAGTATGCAGAAGACTAAAAATATAGAAAAAGCCAGACTTCAGTTACTCCCTAAGGTAAACAAAAACCAAGCAAACAAACAAAACCTTGGGTTCTTCTTTCAGGTTCTAGTACCCAAAACACTGTGAACCTTTCCTGCAAGTCAATGACTTCCTAACAAAAATAGCACCAATCCCTATCTGCAATGCTGATGTGCAAAGACACAGGTGTGTGTGAGATAAAACTGCTGTTTTTTAAGCCAAACTTGGGATAATTGTAAACTTGATAATTCTGCTTATAACACTGTGTGATTTTTCCCCTTTTGTATACCTCTTGAATATTTTGTTTGATAGTTGGTCTTTTAAAGTCTGTTTTTTCTTGCAAACTGTTCTCAATGAAATCCCTTACTTTTCTGAGTCTTTCTCTAATTTACATTGATTTTTACTACAAATCCTGTTGATGAAAGCCTATATTATTTTCACCTTCTTAACACTTTACCACCTCTCTTCCTAATTTCTATTCTCATCATTCAGGCTTAAAGCCTTAAAGTCGTTTTTGAATATGCTATCTCTCTCACTCCCTGCCTAAAACAACAGTCAAGTCCTATCATTTCTTCTCTGCAATGTTTCCTACAGCATATCTTCGCATAGCTACTGCCCTTTTTGGCCATTTATTACTAACTTCATGCCTAAATCATTCCAGAATCCTAGGGATTGATCTCTCTGTACTTAATCCCTCAAAAGTACTTGGGGTATATTATAATATGGGTTCTAATTTTAACTCAAAATCTGCTGCTATAGAATAACTTTAAGTCTTTTTCTAAAAGGGAGCTTTCTCTAGAATCTTCCAAGTCAGCATTTGACTCCTATCTAATTTTTGTTTCCTCAAGAAAATTAACCCTATTTCTTTCATATATATATCCTGTAGTATAATTTTGAATACCCAGTCTTATTCACCCTCCTCTGGGTATGGAATCAGTACTGTAAGCCATTGCACAAAGGGTCTGGGATTAGGGAGGAGGTATGGAATTAATCATTACTGATTAAGTCAAGTTCTTTAAAAACTAACAAACAAACAAAAAAACCCAAACAAATTCTCTCTGAGAAAACTAGTGGCATACTCATTTTTAGAAACCCCAAAGAGATTATATCCCTGATGTTAGGTTACCTGCTTAAAGTCATATATCCAGTAAGTGATAAGGTATAAATCTGAATCCAAGTTTGATGGTTTAAAGTCCATTCTCATTATTTTATTTTCTCTGCCTTTTAAGTGCCACACTCATTTAGCTTCTATGGTACCTTGCATATAGTATGTACTGAGTGTGTATAAATTAGTCTAATGAACTAATGTGTAACTGGAGACAAAGGGTGGTTAATGATGGTACTTTTTATTTGCATTCACATCCACAGAGGGTACTGATTATAAATTATTGGGCTTTAAAGAAAAGAACAACATATTTTACCTGGAGGTCAGCATCAGTGAAAAGTTCCTGGCCTCAAGAGTAAAATGGCCTCCTTCTATGATTATGTTGGAGAGCTGCAGTTTGGAGGACATGCAAAAAAGAAGCATGATCAGCAACACACAAATAAGGAACTGGAAAACAGACACAACGCTAGAGTGGGTCATACTGAACACCTGAAAGCAGTCCAACTGAGTGGTTTCCTCCTTCAGCCTGACATCTTTGCCCCCAACTCCAGAGCCCTGGAGTGGTCAAAGGTGCCACCTCATCTTATGTTGCCTGACCCAGAAAAATTTAATTATCAAATATAACAGAATGAGAGGTAAGGGGCAGAAAAGGATGCCTAATTTAATGCTGTGAAGCCATGTTTGAAAACTTAGATTGGATTTTGCTTAGAAAAATCTGTGAATAAGGACACATACTCTTTCAGAAAACAGCTCCAAAAATGAGAGGTCTGGGAGCTGCCGTTATGGCTCAGTAACAGAGTGCTCACCTAGCATGTGTGAGGCACTGGGATCAATCCTCAGCACATAAAAATAAACAAAATATAGATATTGTCTGTTATGGTTTAGATGTGGTGTCCCCCCAAAAGCTCACATGTGAGACAATGCAAGTTTTGGAGGAGAAATGATTGCATTATAGCTTTGGCCTAAAAGTGAATAAATCCCTAATGGGATTAACCAAATGGTTATTAGAGGCAGGTGCCATGTGGATGAAGGAACTGGTTCATTGGGGGCTTAGATATGGGGTATATAGTCTATATATGGAGAGTGGAGTCTCCCTCTGCTTCCTGATCATGATGTGAGTTGCTGCCCTCTGCCACACACTCTCATCATGATATTCAGCCTCACCTTGAGTCCCAAGGAATGAAACCAGTCTTCTATGGACTAAGACCTCTGAAACCATGAGCCCTCAAATAAACTTTTCTCCTCTTTCTCCTGTTTGGGTCAGGTCTTTTGTCACATTGGCAAAAAAGCTGAATAAAACAGTGTCTATCTACAACTAAAATATGTAAGCAGAAAAAGGATAGGTCTGCAATACACATTAAGAAAAGTACTTAAACACACTTGCAAGCAACAAGATAGGAAGATGCTGACACTAGTCAATGAGAAGAGGGGATTATACATGCCTCTGACTAGAGAACACTTAAATGCATCTTCCTGAATTTGTTTCCACATTAATCAAAGACAATGTCATAAAATGAATTCAAGACAAGAACACTAAATGCAACAACTTTCTGGTCTTTATTCAGTGGTGCAGAAAAGGGCTCAAGGAAGTACCTTGGGTTACAGGAATTTAGACTACTATGAAGGCAAATTATAGCATTCTCTTTGATCAATGTGAAAACTAGTATAGAAGAGATTCATTCTTCCAAGTGTTGTTACAGCTCATTGCTGCAAAAGTACTTGTTCCAAGAGTTGAATGAAGGGTTCCTTTTCATAAGGACTACTGACTCCCAGCTGAAACTCAAGACAAGTAAGGAAGAAACATTCTCAAAGCCTTCATATAAAATTAAAGTTGTGTTAAAGAAATAATAATGACTGATTACTGAGATGCCAAATTATATCCAATAATGACAGTTATACTTCTACATTACTATTCACCAACCATTGTTCAAAAAGGTTTACATAAATTAACTCAAATTTGTCTTTTCATGAGTCCATGTGAATGGTCAAAATTTTTGAATAGATTAATGGGGGGGGGCAGTAAGGTATGTCCAATATGTCTGTGACTGCAGGCAGAACTATAGGATCATTTTTGCCAGGAAATTAAAGACACTCAAAAGAGAGTAGAAACATGTCCAAAAATACAATGTATTTTATTGGATTAGGTTCTTGCTCATTTGATAACTGGATTTTAGCAAATATTTTCTCCTATATAAAAGAGAAAGGAAAAGTAATTAGCCATGTTCAATACTACTTTTCTCACTACCCCTAACCCCCCCAAAATTTCTTTAGCCCTTAGAAATATATCTACAAACATATCAATTTAGTTGACTATGTACAGGCCTAAACTACATGTTTTCAAAGGGGAGTTAGAGAGGAGAAGAAGTGAAGAATAGATTGGATATAGGATTTTTAAGCCTGCGAAACCATTCTGTGTGATACTATAATGGTGGTTACGTGTCATTACCTGTTTGTCCAAACTCAAAAAATGTGCAATAGCAAGAGTGAATCTATAAATTATCGACTCTGAGTATTCTGATATTGTCAATGCAGGTTCATTAGTTTTAACATAGCTCTTCAGAGAGATGCTGAGAATGGGGGAGCATATTTGTAAAGGGGCAGGGGACATATGGGAATTCTCTGTACCTTCTACTGAATTTTGTCGGAAATAACTTGCTCTAAAAAATAAAGTCAATTAAAAAATAAAGGAGGGTTATATTAAAAACTAAGACTATCCTTTGAGTTAACCTCTGAAAGTGTCTTATGCAGCAGAGGTCTTTGGTTTTTCAATCTGTAAGCTTCATCCACAACAAGAATACTCCATGTGAAGCTGTGAGAGAAAATCCAAACTTTCATTTTCAGATAGCTCAAACACATGTCTCACAACCACAACTTACTACAAAATTGTGACTTGTTAGAAAGACTAACAGTAAGCCCACTCTGTTAGAAATATACCTGGAATCATGGCGTTCCCATTTCAGAAGTTACCAAGTGATTTTTTTCTTTTGCCAATATGAGAAAGACCTACACAGGAAGTAAGTGGCCAGAGAAAGAAAAGAAAAGAAAAGGATATATTTATAATCTTGTACTATGTACCAGACATTGTGCTTGTGGCTACATGTGTTATTTAACCCAAAAGAATAAGATAAGTGACCATAACTGTGCCAACAAAGAGACTAAAACTCAGAAAGTTTAGGTAATTAGGTCAAATTATAAAGGTAGAGCTAAGATTCAATCCCATAAAAAAATAAAGAGACATTAAAATGGGGGAGTGGTTAACAGGAACACAGAGATGTCCAGGAAGATGCTGCCACTGGACTTGTTAACATGGAGGTCATCCCTGGCTGTTGCCAGAGCATGATTTGTAGTATAACAGGTTATGACAGCAATGTCTCAAGAAGTTCAGTCATAAAATCGTATTTTAAACAAATGCTATTGGTGGAAAGCTATTAAAAGCAATCCAAAATATGGTAAAAAATTGGATGATATTCTAAAATGCAATATTTATAATATAAAACAAAACTGAAAAGTAAACTAAATATCCAATAATATGTGATAAGATAATAAATACTATGCTGCAAAAATACTTGTATAACTAAAAAGATATAAATATTGAGTATTCTTTTTAAAAATGTGGAATCATGCAAAAGACAGTAAAATATAAGTTATATAATTTATAACTTTCAATTTTCTATGTAACATTATGTAATCCCATTGCATTGTTTTTGTACTTGTAAAACTAAGTGGATCAAGCAAAACAGTAAATAAAGAAGGACAATTCCTGAAAGATTAAAAGAAAGATCTGTGTAGAGGCTGGCCTACAAAAAGGAAAGCTTCTTCCTCTGAGGCTACAGAGAAAATTCAGAGTAGCAGAGGTGCCTACTGCCATTCACCTAATGAGAGTGGTATAGGTGAAGAGTGATATGAGGATCCAAAGAGAGGGCAGAAGTCCAAGGAGAGTACTGGGTAGTGGAAGCAGAGGATGCATTTAAGAATTTAAAGGAGATAGGGTCCCAGCGAGGTTGGATGGTGGTTATGAAATAGGTGCTGAGTGTCCATACTACAGTATCATTCAAAATAGATTAGATCTTATTCCATTGGAAGAACTAGACACAGGTTTGTATATACACAAACATCTAAAAATGCTTATTCAATGCAGAAGGCCAAGTGAGGTGGATTTGGTTCAATGAATGAAAGTGGCTGAATCACTGATCAAAGGAATTGATTTTCAGAATGTACAATATAGTAATGGAGAAATATAACCTTAAACATACTGAAAAAAATATATGTATGTTGTTGGGATTCTTAATATGAGTACACATTATAAATATCCCTTTGTTAGAAAGGTTCTTTACTCCACTAAGAAATGCATTCAGAAAAGACTGAGATATAAAAATGTATTTCTGCTGAATAAGGTGACACTCAAGTACTTCTAGATACTTAGAGAAGCTCTCTTAGAAAGAAGGACCATGGCAGCAAGTGATGGGTTTGAATGTCTGCTCAAATGTCTGCTCTGCCTTACTGGGATAACTGATCTGTTAATTTACTCCTTTGTAAAATGAATGATAATACCTGCCTACCAGGGTTTTCATGAAATCTAAATAGGACAATTTATATAAAATACTCAACAACATTTATGTACCAATTTTATTATCTTTTGAGACTTGGCACATATTACCTTGTATCATGGATATCTTTATAATTCTTATCCCTCTACTGGCTCATGGTGTAGCTCAATGATTTACTTTCCTGGTTATTACCAGTAACTCAACAGTTCCTTTCCATGGAGAGACTTTGAAAAATTTAAATTGGATATTAAGAATATAAACTAGAGCTGGGGGAATAACTAGTGGTAGAGCAGTTGCATACCATGTGGGAGCCCGAGGTTCAAAGCCCAGCACCATAAAATGAAATGACATATAATTAACATGACATGACATTAAAGAAATAAAGTAAAAGAATGAAAAAGAGGAAAAGCATATACTCTTCTAAAGGAAAGATAATATACTCATTTAAATGTAAATTAAATAAAACAAAATACTGGACAAATTCATAAAATCTGTGACCTAGTCTTTAATACTTCAAAATAAGATTACAACAGAAATCCATGCACAATAACCTGGATGAGCAAAAAATTTATTTAAAATATTGATAAGGCACTCTGAAAACAAAACCTTCTGAGTGGCAAAGCAGCACACAGGGCAGGATGGTGCACATCAATAATGACAACTACTTGTGAAGCTGGAGGATGGCAAATTCAAGGACAGCATCAACAACTTTAATGAGACTATCTCAAACTAAACAATGAGAAGGACCAGGCATGCAGCTTAGTGGTAAAGTGCACATGGGTTCAATCCCTGCTACAAAAATGTAATTTAAAAGGATGAATTAGAAGTACACTTCAAATATCCTTTCTAAAATGTTAATTCTACAACACTGCTACTTTGTTATTTCTTTTTTTAAAGGTCTTTTTAAAAATTTTTATATACTGCATTTTAATTTATTGTACACAAATAAATTTTGTTTATATGATTGTAAACAATATAGATTCACACCATTAGTGTGATTATACGTGTACAAGTAATGATGTCTATCTCTTTCTCCCATCTGTCATATCCCCACCCCTCCCCCTCTCATTTCTCTCTACATAATCTAAAGTTCCTCCCTTCTTCTCTTACCCCCAACCCCTATTCTGTATTATCATCCACTGATCAGGGAAAACATTTGACCTTTGGTTTTGGGGGATTGGTTTATTTTATTTAGCATGATATTCTCTAATTCCATTCATTTACCTACAAATGCCATAATTTTATTCTTCTTTATGGCTGAATAATATTCCATCATGTATATATACCACAGAACTTTGTTATTTCCAGGGAAAGCCTCCTATATTACAGTAAAATCACCAAATTACAGCAGTCCTGAAAGATGTCTATGAAAGTTACAAGGTAATGAATCTAGTGTCTAGGCAGGATGCAGTGGAACCCACCTGTAATCCTGGAGATTCTGGGAACTGAGGCAGGAGGATTACAAATTCAAGGCCATCCTTGGCAACTCACAGATACCCTGTCTGAACATGTTAAAATAAAAGAAATAGGAGTAGAGATGCAGCTCAGTGGTAGAGAACTCCTGCATTCAATCCCCAGTACCAAAATGAAAACTAACAACATCAAAAAAAAAAAAAAATAACTAGGAATCTACTAAACACCAAACATGTAGATGTAGTCTCAGTTCTCACAACAGTCATCCAAAGACCGTTACCCCATCTTTACCATTGAAGACACAGAAGTTCAAGGACACATAGCTAATGAGTAGAGATTAGAATGCAAGACTTCCACTATGCCTGCCTAAGAATAAACATGATCCAAAGAAGACAGACCAGACATATCATGAAAGTGGCAAAGTACCAAACAATGTAAGAAGAGAAGACTTCCACACACAGCAATTTCTGATAGAGTAAAATATACTCATGATTTTAGAAATGGTGCATTTTTTAAGCAAATCTGAAAGATAAAGGAAGACACATTAAAAAGACTGGTATTTTTGGGAATGGTGGTGCATACCTGCAATCCCAATGACTTTGGGAGACTAAGGCAAGAGAATGATCCGTGCAAAGCAAGCTCAGAAACTTAAATGAGGCCCTAAGAAACTTGGTGAGACCTGGTCCTACATGAAAAATAAAAAGTGTTTGGAGATGTGGCTTAGTGGTTAAACACCCTTGGGCTCAATCCCTGGTTCTAAAAAAATAAGAAATTAAAATAATAAAAACACTGGAATTGATAAATTCTGATATTAATAAGCTAGTTTTTTATTTCTTCTTAACTCTCATAAACCACAGGATCTAAGTCTTAACTTGTTAATTTTGTTAAAAAAAAGTAAGCCCAATTCCTAAAGTAGCACTGTCATATGAACAGAAGGGAGGTATGGTTAAGTGGAAAGTCTTACAGTTACCCAGTCTTAGTTTAAACAAGGATATAAAATGAGACTGGAATTAAGAATCCTCCATTCCTATAATCCCATTATAAGACATGATGCCTCTGTATACAAAACCCTCTCACCTGCCTGCCTGTCTCCTGCTAGTCATCAACAGAGGAAGCTAAAGTGTCACTTTCCAAGTAAGGTTTCCCACTTGATCAACCAGAGGAAAATGTATCAAGCTAAATTGAAGTACAGTGATCCTTCACTTTGTTTAGTAATAGTCCCTCTTTTAGAATGTGATGTAGGTAGACTGTCCCCCTAGAAAAATGTGTGCTATTAAAAAATTTAAATATAATTTCAGTGGATTTTACAACTTCTAAGGATCCAGGTTAGGAATTCTTGTTTTACAGAAACAAATGAATACCTCATAGGTAGTCAGCAGCACATGAAAATGTGACTCCTGCTTTAGGTCTTGCTGAAGATGTGCTCTTTCCTCCTTGTCCCCTGCATATGTTACACAGGAAAGAAATGGCACAAATTTAAATCTAAGAAAAGAGGCAGACGAATCCAAATGCTAAAGCCACGAGATGGTGTATGCATGTCATGAAAAGACTTCAATGTGCAGACACCATTCATTAAGTGCTGATACCAGAAAGAATACTGGGAATCTGAATTGTTATCTAGAATAATTATTAAAACTCAGGGGAAGTTCTGTGGTAAGCAGGAAGAAGGATCAGGTCTAAGATGGTCTTGTGCTAACTGAAAATGCAATGATGTTTCTCATTTTAGTTTCTATGTTTCTATGGGAAGGATAGTTTCTCCTTTTGATAAGTAAAATTTATTTATGATACATAAAGATGCAATTTATATGACAATAAGAGCACTAAGAAGGGAGAGAGAAAACTACATTGAAGCAAAGCTTTGTATACTATTGAAACTTTTGCCATCAATCTGTACAAAAAGTTATTAAGTGAAGATGTTTATTATAATCACTAGGGCAACAATTAAGAAAATATTTCAAAAATATATAAAAGAAAGGAAACAAAGACATCAATTGGTATGCCAGAGGATATCTATTTATCTCAAAATCAGGCAGTAATGAATAAATAAAGGAACAAAAAAGTGAGTACTAGCCTTGAAATTGCAGAATGGTAACAGTAACAATCATTAGGTCCTCCCCCATCAGATACTGTGTCTTAACCTACACTGTTTTGGCTCAAACATTCTGGAATAAATAATTGAATATGACAAGATTTTGATCTATGCTATTTTACCCTTCATCTAGAAAAATAACATAAATAATACAAGTCCAGCTACATCTACTCTGTACTTTTTCATCTCTTCTTTCCACTCTTCAAAACAGATAGGGGACAGAGAATCATAAATATTCCTTTATCTTTTATCCTTCCTGCCAAATAAATGATGAGAGCAATTGTCTGGAACAAAGGAAGAAGGCAGTTTTTGTCACATTTTCCCATAAGAAACAACAAAGTTCCCACAGCTGTGGGTTGAAAACACAAACTCTTATATATGACTTGCTTCATAAAGAAATTATGTACAATCTTTCACACATTAGGACACTAGTATGTTCCTAGAGCAAAATCAGGTACGACTCAGTGGACTTGCCAAGGGAATTGATGCCCTTCAATTACTTCAGTAGTTAACAAGGTATAGGCTCAATATTTATGTAATTGAACCTCTAACACAAACAAAAGTCAGGAAAAACAGAAATCAATGAACCCAACCCAACTGTTGGAAAAGAGCAGGCATACTTGGAAACATCAAGCCAGAGTACTAAGACCTGACTATAAACAGGACTCACACATTGTGGCCTCTGTCAATGGCCTAGCTGCCCTGATGAAAGTGCTTTCTTTCCTTCCCAACTGTCTCCCACCTTCTGTGTTTTTCTTCCTTCTGTAAAAAATTATAGAGTATCTTCTATTGGCTCAAGTTCTATGTGAACAATACAGATAAAAGCCCTTGGTCTTTTTTACTTGGTGCCTTATGATTATACTGAAGAGTGGAATTTGTTATGCCATATTTGTTTATGCTATATCTAGAACACACATTCAAATGGGGAAAGTAGAATTTATCATTCTCATACGAAGTAAGGGTATAAAATGTAACTTTGTAAAGTCAAATGGACATACTTCAGGAGATGCCTGAAGGCACTTATGACTCTAAAGTTGTTGTGATATACAAGAAAAAAGAATACTATCAATAAACAAAAGCACTTGAAGAGCTTGCATCTTCAAATAATGTGCTATTTCTGAGGAAAAAAAATATGCCTTAAGGATCATGTTCAAAATCCTGTGAAAACTGTAGCTCAAAGATGTTCACCTCAAAATTAAGTAACCCCCCAAAAAGGGGGAACTCATGTCTCCTCATAGATAGAACATTTAGGTAAATAATAAATTCTCCTAATGTCATTTTATGCAGCCAGTTAAAAATGATCGTGAATATAATAAAATGCAACATTACAGTGGTAACGGTACATTAACAAATAGAAACCATAGGAGCTATATGTGCATTATAATTTTATCGATATAAAGCATTCCTTGATGCTTGCAGGTGGTTAGACTGCTGTGATGAGAGAATGGCAGTTCACTTTTTTTATATGATCATATTAATTTTATAAGGGAAATGATTTTCTTGTACTATCCCAGCCCAAAGTGTACCAAGAGCAACCCTGTATTAAGTGACTTAACTGTATTAAAATCATTCTGTTTAGCATTCCCTGAGAATACAATTTAGAAAAAAGTTTACCTTTTATTATCAAAAATCAGATGTGTTTACAAAATAAATGTGGAGTCATTAGTGAATTCTATCAAACATCTAAAAAAAAAAAAACAGTAACAATTCTACATAACTCTTCCTGATAATTGAGGAGGAATACTATTCAGTTTTTTCTATGAGGCCAGATTTACCCTAATACTAAAACCAGGCAACAACATATAAGAAAGAAAAATTCAAACTAATATGTTTCATAATGTAGATTGAAAAATTCTAAACACATTTTTAAAAAAACAGATTGGGAGTTGGTATATATTTAAAGAATTTAAACTAGAAGTGGAAAAGCAAAAGACAAGTGGAATTTTCTGGCTCTCAATGCAGTCAGTAGGACAATTTCAATGACTGAGACATTGTCATTGAAATTGGGAGGACACCTCCGAGAATCTGAGATTTATTCTAGTTTCATATTTCTCAGTGCAGGAATAAGCCAGGAACATTTTCTTTGCCCAAAAAAGCTAAGAGGAATCACTGATAAATCTCAGGGGACCTTACTGAGAGGTCATATTGTGTTCTGAATAATGCCAAGATTGATGAGGTACACCTGGCCTAAGTAAAGTAGCCTTCAACATATGGTCAGACAAACCTCCATATAGCACTGCTCCAGCTCAAACCTTATATATATAAGGTGAGCATTGAAGGCGTCATTGAACTTCTAAAACGATGAGACCCTTGCTCATTCTCACCAGTGACCAATGGTGAAACTTTCTTGGGATTAGGAAGTTTTCGTCTTCCTAATTTCTGATCAAGATGCCTGTGACCTATATCATAATTACACCAGGATATCTTTGGAATCCTTCAGGTAAGTAATCCTTGTGTGATTGACCCAAGGGGTGTTGTGACTGATTTTCCATCAATCCAAGCCCACATACGTCAACCCAAGGCAGTATTGCTGATTATCCTGACAGAAGCATCAATTTCAACACACCACCTACTGATCAATGCCCAAGGGGGCCACATATGATTCTCCAGGTTTCTAGGCTGTACCTCACCTGAAACACTTTATTAAAAATTTTTTTTTAGTTTTCAATGGATCTTTATTTTATTTATTTATATATGGTGCTAAGAACTGAACAAGGTTCCTCACACATGCTAAGCAAGTGCTCTAATGGAGACAAAAACCCAGCCCCATACCTCACCCCCTTTTAAGGCCATTAGATGGCTAAGTTGTATTTTGGAAAACAGTATACTTCCTCTTCATTTCTCTATCACAGTATAAAAAGGGGAAGAAGACCCACCCCAACCCACTCCCACTCAGGAAGGGAGATTAAAATTAGAAGCAATAGAGTTAAGTCCATAAAGTGTTAGTAAGGAGGTTAGAGTCAATTTGATCCTTGGGCAAGTATACATGCTTAACAGAGAAAAGTCCTAAACGTGGGCCCATTAACTGCACTTCTAACTCAAGTAATTAACTCTTTTCACAGATACATGTCAAAGCTCAGATAAAATAAGGGTAATGACATGATTCTTAACCACTCCCACAACTGGAAAAATCAATTTCAAGTTTGTGATCTCTTAATAAAAGTGAGGCATTTCACATCCTAATGTAAAAATAGATCTTGTAGCTAACAGCTAAGATGGTAATGAAGTGTGAGGAGGTATTTCAGTGGAGGTGAAAAGTGCTTGCTCCATACTAACATACTTGGCAGGTCTTAGCAAGGCCCATCTCATCTCCCAGGACGCAGCCATTCTGACAGAGGAAGTATTAGGCCAGCCAGTTGACTCCCTCCAGTTGATAAGGGTATAGATGAATTTCTAAAAATAAAAAATATAGCAAAACCAGAGAGTAGACAAATATGTGGGCTAAGCTCTAAGACTTTGAATGAACAACATGGCTTACATTCTCTTAATCTCAAACTTAAATCTCAAACTGCCCATATCATTTACTGGGAAATTCTATGTATAAAACCAGTTGATTTCCAAATTACTTTATGTGCAGACTTGGGTCACCAATGAAAGCCCTAAAATAGCCTGTCAGTGTTATATAATCAGTGTTAATTGATAGATGAGAAACTCAGCTTGGGATTTGTTCTCTAATACCCAGCTCATGCCATTGTCCTTTTCTGGAAATGAAGTGCTCCCAGTAATGATGCAACTTAACAAACAACACATGGATTGTTTACGTGATTGCTTAATGGCACCCATTTTAATTTGCCATTTGTGCTGTGTTGTTACTAAAGAAAAGGGGAATAGTAAAACACTATGACCACAAATGTTCCCTTTCTGTTTCCATAAACCTACCAAAAGTAAGAGAAGAATGAGAGCAAGCCTGATCTGGAAAGTCCAGAAACATATTATCTTAAAGGACACTGAATTTCTCTCATGCAAACTGGGAACTAGGGCAAGTTAGTGTTATGTGTACAAAGCTAGTTTCCTGCATGGACACTGGATCAGTTGCTCCTTGGAATGCTGGTCAAACAAGCAAACTAATGCTGATGTCACTGCTTCTTCAGTCTAACACTTAAACCCCCCTGAATGGGGATGAACAGAGAACTGAAGACATTGGGTAAAAGATACATGTCACTCATTTGGCCAGTGCCACTAGGCAAAACACCACAAGAAAGAAAGTTACTTCTTGGAGAAACACCTTAAGGGACACAGATGCTCTCAGTCAGTCTGTTGCCATGGAACTCTTCCTGGAGCTGACACTTATCTGCTATAAGCTTTCCCCAAAGATTCATGTCTCCCTTGCTGTCCTCAAGCACCTTCTCTGGACTTTCCACAACCTAGCACAACTGGGCTGTGGACATATTGTGCTAAAGGACAATATGAAAATAGGACTGTATGCTTCAAAAGAGAAGCAGAGATAAGAATGGAAATGTATGAGAATCTATCTATTTATCAATAAATAGTGCAAAAGTAAAAGGTTGGAGTGGTAGATAAAGAGTGGCCTTCAAAACGTTCATGTGTAGACCCTAAAAACAGTGCGTATGTTACTTTATTTGGCAAAAAAAGACTCCACAGACAAATCTAAGGTTCAGGGTCTTGAGATGGCAATATTGTACTGAATTATCCTGGACTACCCAATCTAATCACATACATCTTTAGTAAAGGGAAACTACCAGTTGTGATTAGAAGGAGGTGACTATAGTGAAGTAGACTAGGTATCCCCACCCAAAAGACCCTTGCCATAATTAAGCTTCTCCTCTTGTCAGATCAGCAGGATGTCTTGGGGTTTGAAGCTTCCTCTTTCTTGTAAATGCCAGGTTTGTACACAACAGGTGTGACAGAGTTAGTCTGCAAGCTTATGTACAAAAAGATATTATCTGTTTTCTTGAAAAAAACTTAGGAAACCTGGTCTAGGGGACGGATCAGAAAGCAATAATCATGTAAAACCTCCAACTCTCTTCTCCCACTGGATATAAAGTTCAAAAGTTTTCCAAAGTCTTTGTTCAGAGGAACAATTCTTAGGCAAGAGCCACCCTGGACTCTGTAGTCAATTAATCTGCTTCCTGAAAACTCCTCAGGTGTCCAGTCTCTCCTGTCCTACATCAACAAAAGGATTCACTATATGCATGTTGCAAGATCTAAAAAAGGAGGACAGAGGCCCTGGCATGTTTTTCATAATTACCTTTTATGTTTAGTTTTTTGGAAGAGTGGTCACACCTTATCTGCTGGATCTCCAGAGTTAGGACTCTGTCCTAGGACTCCAGTAACAGAAATGGTCTGGCTCTTGACTATATCAAGTAAATGTCTGGGCTATAATATTCTAAATAGTTTTGTAAGATATTACCATTGGAGAAATTGAGTTAGGTTACATGGGATCTCTATTATGTTTTTTTTAAACAAAATGTGAATCTGTAGTTACCATAAAAGACATTTAATTAAAATATGAAACTATATCCATAAAGATGACAGTATTTAATACTTGAGACAATTGCAAAAATATAAAAAAAATCAAGAAAGTTAGGCAGAAAAGAATTTAATATAGGAAATTAGGTCACCAAAAAATTGTTGGAAGGGCTAGAAGAGTAGCCTCCAGGTTTAACTTCCTGGTACCACTACTGAATAACTACCATAGAACTGGCTTATTAAGGTAGCACCATGACCAGGAATCCAGGAACCAACCTGAAAGCACTGGCACAAAAAATATAGATTATTTCCTCAAATGCTTTACAAAGAACACAAACTACTTCTGGAATTAGGAAAATAAAAAATTTTAACTCACAAAGATTAATTTCCCAAAATGTTAACTTATTTTGGCAAATAGGAATTACAAGTTACAATATTCAATAATTATGCCTTGGGCTATTTCTACTTTCTGTTTCTTTCCCTACACTATCAGTTTATAAACATCAGTTGCTAAATACCCCCACTAATTTTCCTATATACTTCTGCTTTTACTCATTCTATCTCATCCTCTTCATCTTCAAACCGCTTGTGTACTCAATTTCATTACCTCATATCCACATGTAGGCTTCTCTGTAGCTGGATATCAAAGTGCACACACTGTTGATAGCAAGCGCTTAGCTATTTACACTTTAAATGAGATATGCTGAACACAAAGGCCAGTCCAAAAATTCATACTTAGATTGGATAAACACTCTGACAGACTCCTACTCTTCAAACATGCACCCTCTCCATACATCTGCATCTATCACTTTTCTTTTTTTTTCTTTTTTCTTTTATTGTAAACAAAGGGGATACCTGTTGTTTCTCTGTTTGTACATGGCATAAAGTCATACCATTTGTGTAATCATACATTTACATAGGGTAATGTTATTTGATTTATTCTGATATTTTTCCCTTCCCCCACCCCTCCCACCCCTCTTTTCCCTCTATGCAGTCCTTCCTTCCTCCATTCTTGCCCCCCTCCCTAACCCTAACTCTAACCCTAAAACTAACCCCTCCCTCCCCCATTATGTGTCCTCATCCACTTATTAGCAATATCATTTGACCTTTGGTTTTTTGAGATTGGCTTATCTCAGTTAGCATGATATTCTCCAATTTCATCCATTTGACTGCAAATTCCATAATTTTATCTTTCTTTATGGCTGAGTAATATTCCATTCTAAGAAGAACACAGAACTGCACCTTTAGTTTCCTTCAGAGAACAACAAAACCTCACACTCCCATGGTATTTAGTGCATAAGTATGAGCTGAATGAACACTTGCTTTCATACTTTGAAAAGCATTGCTCACTAATCTAGAAACTCGGTGGACAGGGACCATCTTGGCTTTGTTGTCTCCCACACCCAACACCCAATAGCATGTTCTCACTAGCATTTCAATAAAATGATGAGCAAATGGTTATATTATCATTGAGCACAATTCTCTCACTCTGCTAAGGCACCACCATATTCCTGGTCTGATAAATAAGGACCAGGAGGTTAGGAGAGGCTGGATGGAGGGTGGGCACTGGGGGTCACTCCCTGCACTCTCCAGGTTAGAAGACTAAAAGGAGGGCAGGTGGACCTTAAATCGACAACACGTGTGGTAAGGAGCCTACAAACTTTTGCTTGTTTGCATTTGTCAAAATACAACTTTGAGGGTGATTTACCAGTTGCAAATCATCAACTGTGCCTGCACAGTCAATGGAGAAGAAATCA
This sequence comes from Sciurus vulgaris, assembly GCF_902686455.1. Taxonomy (NCBI): domain Eukaryota; kingdom Metazoa; phylum Chordata; class Mammalia; order Rodentia; family Sciuridae; genus Sciurus; species Sciurus vulgaris. The sequence goes on from NW_027632409.1 coordinate 6,528,209, forward strand.
AAAGTGGAACATGTGTTTTCAGAGTTTTACCTAAGCAACCACACAGGTCAGGCCTCCAAACCACCGGAACCTGAAGGGCAATCACACAGCCTGGGGGGCCAGGTTGCAGTCTCTGCTCTGAGACCTATGCTTCCTGCCGTTCCTTTGCAAGTTTCCCCTCCCACCTGCCTGGCCACCTGGATGGGGCCTACGCCCAGCTCTGACCTTTGTGCCCATGGCTCAGCCTTGGCACCTTCCGCACCCACCCACTGCCGGCAGACCAAAGACCTGGGCTCCTGGGAAAGCTGCCCTCACGACCCGGCCAGCAAAAGGCCAATACCATGAGTTGGCAGGTGTGAGCAGTCGTTAGCCTGGAGCCCACTTACTGGTCAGGCTGCACTGGCGTAAGTCCTCCTCTTCCACGTCCAAACCGCCTCAGGTCTGCCCTTTGCCTGATGAGCTAGTAAGAAGTCCCGCAGGTCGCCCTCCATTTGGATGCGAGAGACTCCGCCCATGAGCCCCGCACATGTGGCCTTTCAGCTGTGCCAGAAAGGACCAGGCGGGCACCGCGCAGCCATCAGGGGGTACATGCTGAGGAAGTCTCAGAGTTGGGCCTTTGAGTCAGCCTCACAGTTAATCTGGGATTTCTTAGGTAGAGTGCTGGAATGGCTACTAGGTTCTCAGGAGCATGCTCAATTCTGTTGACCCTAGTGATAAATTGGTTTAGACTCTGAAATCCCCTGACCTGTACCCTGTTAGCTGTAAGCCAGGTGAAAGCCTATGAATGTAGTGAATTGAAATCACTGAAGATGTTATGCCACAAAGGATGTTTCAAGGAAACCATTGGGAGAAGATTAACCAATGTGTTAACTTAAGGGTGACTCAACTCCAGTTTTGAGTGATTTTATGATGGAGTATACCACTAATGCAAATATTATGATAAAAACAAAATAACTGCATTTATTTATGAAGTTCTAGGTGCTACCCTAAAGAGTTTTCACATATTTTCTTTTTTAACACTCACAAAATCCTATAAATAGGTCCTATTTTCTATGACTTTGAATGGTAATTGGCAAAACAGGGAACACAAAATGTATTATTTTCTTGTTTTATTGTTTGTTCTATTTAGTTATACACAAAAGCAGAATATATTTTGATTCATTGTACCAAACAGAGTACAACTTTTCATTGCTCTCTTTCTATACCATGTAGATTCACACCATTCATGTAATCATACATGTACATTGGGTAATGATTTGTCTCATTCCATCATTTTCCTTCCTCCTGCCCCCTCCATTCCCTCATTTTCTGCTACATAATCCAAAGTTCCTCCTTTTTCCTAACCTCCCCCACATGTATCAGCATCCACTTATGACAGAAAACATTTGACCTTTAGTTTTTTGGTTTTGACTTATCTCATTTAGCATTATATTCTCCAACTCCATCCATTTATCTACAAATGCATAATTTTATTCATATTTTATGATTGAATAATAATCCATTGTGAATATATACCATAATTTCTTTATTTATTTATCTATTGAAGGACATCTAGGTTGGTTCCACAATCTAGCTATTGTGAATTGAACTGCTATAAACATTGTCATGGCTGTGTCACTGTAGTATGCTGATTTTATAGGCCATGGAGTGGGATAGCTGGGTCAAATGGTGGTTCCCTTCCAAGATTTTGAAGGAATCTCTATACTGCTTTCCAGAGTGGTTACACCAAATTTCAAACCCACCAGCAATGTATGAATGTACCTTTTTCCCCACATTCTCACTAACATATGTTGTTGCTTGTGTTCTTGATAATTGCCATTCAGATTGAGGTGAGATCAATCTTTAAGTAGTTTTGATTTGCTATGATTGCTAGAGATTTTGAACATTTTTTCACATATCTGTTGATCAATTGTATATCTTCTTCTGTGAAGTGCCTCCTCAGTTCCTTAGCCCGTTTATTGATTGAGTTTTTTTTTTTTTTTTTTTTTGGTGTTAAGTTTTTGAGTTCTTTAAAAATTCTGCAGATTAGTGATCTACCTGAAGCATGTATAGTAAAGATTTTCTGTAGACTCTGTCTTCACATTATTGATTGTTTACTTTGCTGAGAAAAAGCTTTTTAGTTTGAATTCATCCCATTTACTGATTCTTCTTTTATTTCTTGTACTATGGGAGTATTGCTAAGAAAGTCTGGTCCCAAGCTGACATGATGAAGATGTGGACCTACTGTCAGAAACTATTATTTTCTAAGTAACATGATCAGAATATTATTTCCGTGTAAGTTAATCTTGGTGCTTCCATTTTCGAAGTGCACCCCCCTTCAATAAATTTATTTTTAACTACAAAACAGTTCAATTTAGGATGCTTTTTCATAGAAACTCCAACAAAGTACAGTTTTATGAAGTTTATTTTGTGTCTTGAGTCTCTGTGAATACTGATTGAGCCACCTTCTTTATGTGCCAAGCACTCCTTATGATACTAGAGATAGAGGATACTAATATCGTGGAGCATATATTTGAAAAGGAAAAGACAAACAGTAAAAATCCAGTAGTAATCAAAGCTAAGATCAATGCTGAGACAGAAAATCTGTGTCATGGCATATGGCCACATTGATTTTGTGCAGTACCTTTCCTGTTACCCGAGTCCTATGCCAGAGGCCTGATGCTGGGGGTCCTAACAAATTTGAAATGCCCCAAAACCAAATCGAAAAAATAGTGGGGAAAAGAAAGGAACTTTATTCATTGTAGTTGAATTGGAAAGACAAATGATGTCAAGTATCTCAGTCCTGTCTTTCAAGTATGATGTGAGCTTTGGCTTAAATAGAGGAAGAACTGGGGTAGGAGACAAGAGGTATGGGTCACAAGCAGGCTTGGTCAAACTGTGGTGTGGTTTATCATTTTATTGAGTTCCAATCACACCAATTCTTACTGGTGTTGAGGAAATTGCAGCAGTTCCAGGGGAAATTTCCTCTTGCTTCATAGATTATGTATCTATTCGATCTATGACCCTGGAATGGGGGACAATTCAGTTCCCATGGGACTATACTGCTCCTGCTGAGGGAGGGCATCCTCTTCATGGTTGATCTGGCTGCAAGACCCACTTTGGAAAATTTAGGGTAATGACTGAAGACTTCTAGGCACTACTCCAGGGCCATGGAACAAGACACAGTAAAAGCAGGCGGTTTGTGGAAAATACCTTAGTTTTTCTGACCTTAATGTCTTCAGCTTTGAAGGAAGAACATTATCAACTTTAAATGAATACTCCTTTAATGATTAACATGCTTATGCTTATATAAACTAGTATAGCCATTATGAAAATGCTGTGGGGCTCCTCAAAACAACAACAACTAA
>NW_027632409.1:6601160-6603198 GCF_902686455.1 Sciurus vulgaris
CTGACTAACTTTGGCTTGAAGTCCACTTTATCTGATAAAGGGATGAAAACCCCCATTTTTTTTACTGAGTCCAAGTGTGTAGTATGTTTTTTCACATCCTTTCACCTTTAGTCTGTGGATGTCTTTTTCTATGAGTCTCTTGCAGGCAACATATTTTTGGGTCTTTCTTTTATTCCATTCTGCCAGTCTACATCTTTTGATTGATGAGTTCAGGCCATTAACTTTCAGGGTTATTATTGAGATATGATTCCTATTCCCAGTCATTTGGGCTTATTTTTGGTTTTTAACTTGGCTTGGTTTCTCCTTTGAGTGATTTACTCTAAGGTAGTTCATTCATCTGCTGACCTATATTGTTGTTTTTCATTTCCTCCTCATGGAATATTTTGTTGAGAACATTCTGTAGTGCAAGCTTTCTATTTGTAAATTCTTTTAACTTTTGTTTATCATGGAAGGATTTTATTTCATCTTCAAATCTGAAGGTTAATTTTGCTGGGTATAGGATTCTTGGTTGGCAACCATGCTCTTTCAGAGTGTGAAATATGTTGCTCCAGGCCCTTCTAGCTTTTAGAGTCTGGGTTGAGAAGTCAGCTGCTATGCGTATTGGTCTGCCCCTATCTGTAATCTAAATCTTTTCTCTCGTGGCCTTCAAAATCCTATCTTTTTTTTTTTTTTTAACGTTAGACATTTTCATTATAATGTGCCTTGGTGTGTCTCTATTGTGCTTTTGTGCATTTGGTTTCTGTAAACCTCTTGTATTTGATTTTCCATTTCATTCTTCAGGTTTGGGAAATATTCTGATAATAGTTTATTGAATAGCTTGTTCATTCCTTTGGTTTGCATCTCTGTGCCTTCCTCAATCCCAATAATTCTTAAATTTGGTCTTTTCATGATGTCCCATAGTTCATGGAGATTCTGTTCATGATTTCTTACCATCTTCTCTGTTTAGACAACTTCATTTTCAAGATTAAATATTTTGTCTTCATTGTCTGAGGTTCTGTCTTCCAAGTGGTCTAGTCTTTTGGTGATGCTTTCCATTGAGTTTTTTATTTTGTTTATTTTTTCCTTCATTTCAAGGATTTCCATTTGTTTTTTTTTTTTTTCTCTTGAGAATCTCTATCTCTTTTTTGAAATGGTCTTTGGCTTCCTGCAGGTGCTCTTTCAGTTTATTGGTATTATCATTCATTGCCTGCATTTGCTCTCTTATCTCATCCTTTGCTTCACGAGTCATCTTAATCATGTAAAATCTGAAGTCTTTTTTCTGATATTTCTTCTAACATATTATCATTGGATTCTGTTAATATAGAATCTAGATTTGTTTGGATCATTTTCTTCCCTTGATTTTTCATGTTGTTCATGTACCTTCCCCTCTAGTCGTGCAAATCTGGGGTATTGCAGATTACCCCCTATAGGCTTAGAGTGGCCCTATAGTTTTCCAAAACCCTTTCTTTAAGAGGAGATCAATATTAGCAGTGCCCAATTCAGACACTATGCAATCCTAGACCATATATCTCCTATGAAGACAATAACAAATTTGTCATAATAAACAGAATGAGTTCAAATATTATCTTCAGTATAAGAAACAGATTTGCAATAAGGTCTGCATTTTCTAATGGAGGACAAAGAGGATGCAGAGGGATGTAGGATGTAGCTGTTAATGTGATAAGAACAGAATATACAGAAGTTGTAGATAATAGAAAGCGTGAGAGTGTATTCAAAAGAAATTGGAAGTTAGCATGCAAAATGGGAGAGACTCTGAGGGAATAGGTATACAAAGGGAAAATAGAGCACAAAAAATAAAGAAAGAAAAACAAAATTGTTCAATAATGAGAAAAAGGAAAATCTACACTATAACAGTCATATAGTATTCAAACCTCCCAGTCTTCAGTTGCCTGATGTATGACAGGTACCTGACAATGAGCTTCAAGCCTCCAGCAGGTGTCTCAGGATGGGATTTGCCCCACATAAAGATCAGACCTCTGGCTTTCAGGATTATCCACGATGGCCTCTCTGGCTTCCAAATGTGTTGGCAATTGGGGAG
>NW_027632409.1:6603298-6685770 GCF_902686455.1 Sciurus vulgaris
GTACACTCATACATTGCTGGTGGTGTTGCAAATTAGTGCAGCCACCCTGGAAAATTGTGTGGAGATTCCTCAGAAAGCTTGGAATGGAACCACCACTTGACCCAGCTATTCCACTCCTTGGTCTATACCCAAATGACTTGAAATCAGCATTCTACAGGGATGCAGTCATATCAATGTTCATAGCTGCTCAGTTCACAATAGTCATATAGTGGAACCAACCTAGATGTCCTTCAATTGATGAATAGATAAAGAAACTGTAGTGTATATATGCAATGGAATATTACACAATCATAAAGAATAATAAAATTATGGCCTTTGCAGGCAAATGGATGAAATTGTAGAATATCATGATAAGTGAGATAAACCAATCTCAAAAACCAAAGGATGAATGATCTCACTTATAAGTGGATGATGGCACATAATGTGGGTGAGAGGGGGCAAGAATGGAGGAAGGAGGAACTGTACAGAGGTCAAAGAGAGATGGGAGGGGTGGGGGAAGAGAACAAATAACAGAATGAATCAAACACTATTACCCTATAAAAATGTATGATTACGCAAATTGTATGTCTTTACCCCATGTACAGAGAAACAACATGGATCCCATTTCTTTACAATAAAAAAAAAGAAATTCCATCCTAATAAAAATTAGAACTCATCAGAAAAACTTTAACCTAGGTGTGTAAGATCAAAATTGTGAGATCAAAAAATATACCATTAAAGAAAAAACAAGAATCCTAGAAGAACATTTGTTAATGGCCGTTAATTATAGTATAAGAGTGAGAACAAGACAGGCAGAAGGGGGAGGAGAGAGAAAGAGGGGGAGAAAGAGGGAGATGGAGAAAGAGAGAGAGAGTCCTAAAACAATTTTCCTGTTTTTCAGCCCAAAAGTTTTAAATGGACAGTTTTTTTTTTTTTTTTCCTTCAGTCTCCGGTTGGTCCCTCGCTAAGCTTGCTAGCTTACATTCATTGCAAAGGAAATTGCTGCGTTGGGATTTTTAATCCTTGTTAAGTTCTTAGTTTGGGTTTGGCTGAACAGGTGAGGGCTATTGCCAAATCCTTGAGGCAACATTTTCTAGGTTAATTGAGATCCACCATCTTGTACATTAAAGGTAGAGATTGTGATCGAGAGTCTAGGGTGTACAGAAAAAGGCATCTTTTAAATCTAACATCATAACACTATTTAAGGTACTGAAATTTCTTAATGAAGTTTGCAGAGGTTGGAGGTAAAGGAGCCTAGATACTTCTCTATCTGGGAAGGATCAGAGATGGAGAAAGAAATATGGACTCTGAACCCTCTCTCCACACCAGCAACCTCCGACAGGGGAGCTAGAACATGTGTTTGAGACCTCCTGGCAGGAGGACTGGGTAGACAGGGCAGAAGTCAAAATAGAGCAGGGCAAAGGAGACAGAGGAGCAAGGGCCAGTGGGGCCTCTGCTGCAGGAGACCAGTATGGGGGTAGATCATTTTCTGGGTCAGAGTAAGAGAAGGAGGAGGGATTAGGAGGAGAGAAGAAGCCAAAAGAATGTGTTCAGGTTTGCAGGAACAGCGAGACTCACAGAAGTTGTATGCCATTAAGTGACCATTTTGATTGATTATCTGAAGGACACTGTGGTCAAATATCATTTCACAACTGAGTAAAGTTTTGGTGGCTGTAGGCCAGGTGAAGAGGTATAAGATTATCTTGTAGAAACTTCAGCAGTAAATCTGCCAGAATGGAGGACCCAGATCCTATGGTGGAGACTGATAAATAGCCAAGTCAGTGTCTAAGGCATCCCAAGGTCACAGACTAGTTGACTGGAAATGGAAGACAGCACATGGTGAGAGTTGTCACCCCCATCAGTGCATGCCAGGAAAAAGGCAGAGGTGTTAAGGACCTGGTGCCAAGAATTTTGAGAAAAATTCTAAAGAGGAGACTCAACCCAGAAAGGGAATCTCCACCATAAAAATTGGGGAATCACCCATCAGATAAGGTCAACTAAGGTGGCCAACCGTAACTGTAAAAGTCACAGCAGGTGAAACCCCTATTCCTCAACTGCCTCAAGGGTAATAGACAAACAGTCATGTCTCACTTCAGTAGAGGAGTGATTAAATCGACCTATGGGAAACTTACCAATCTGAAGCTTGTTGTGAATATGCAACCAAGCTTCAGGGTGAATGGAATGTGAGACCAGCATCAGAGTGTCTGGGGCAACAGATGGGATTCCAATCAGCTAATTGGCAATAGAAGAGCCCATCCAAATCATGGTACAAATGAAAGCACCCAGAAACCTTTCCTGATGTGGGAACTCACAAGAGATTTTATTAAGCAGAGAGGTAGAGTGTCTGAATACAAGGGCTTGAGAGAGAGAATGGTGGGGGAGCTATTCTTAGGTAGTAGAATTTTGTAGGGTAATAACAATCTGACCAATGATTGACTAGGAAGTTTGTGGGCTAACAATCTAGGTTGTAAGATGGTGGGGGATGCAGAACAATGGTGACAGCAAAATGACAGATCTGTTGCCAATACCATCTATAAACAACTTAATACAACCCAACAGGAAAAGGGAGGAGGGAAACACAGGCCATATAATCCTCACAGGTGCGAGGGAAAACAGGAAGCTGAAGGACACAGCTGTTATAATTTCCTTAGATGAGAGTTCAGCAAACATGTTCCTCAAAGAACCAGAGAGCAAAGAGATAGGTTTTACGGGCTCCATAGTCTCTTCCACAACTGCTCATCTCTGCCCAAAGAACTGAAGAAGAATCTCAGCCAAGATGTAAACCAATCAGTGATGTTCTCCAGTTAAAATTTTACTAGAGAAATACAAGACAGGCAGAGGGTGAGGCAATGTATATTTGCCTCTTGGTCTGTAGTTTGAGTAGCAGTAGTAGTAACAAAAGAAATAGAAAGGTAGTAGTAATTGTGATTTGGACACGCTGTTCAGAGCAAAATCTCATTCTTGTAGGAAAGTAGAGGGAACAAGTTATGAATGGGTAGTGAGCAATGCATGGCTCAGAACTGAGGCAGAGGCAAAATTTAAATTGAGGCCTGGGAGAATCAAGCCTGTGATTTCATCCATGCCTTTATTGACACTAAAATGTTCACCTCAGGGAAATTGGAAACTGGAGGATTATTGACCTGTCATCTACTCAGACATACTGAGATTCTGCAGAAAAAGATAAAGTCATGGAAGGATAAGAGGCTTTCTAAAAATCAATTGTTGAAAGCAAAATGAAATCTATCTCTTGGTTTCTGTGCAACACTGCTACACATGCTTCCAGTAATAAGAGCAGCAATTTTGGCATCTGCAGAGCACTTATGACATTCTTTAAATGTACCCTTTATTCTTCATAACAATCCTATGATAGAGACAAAACTGACTTCTCTGATCTCATAGTACATGTAATAAATGAAGCCCAAAACAATAACTGATTTGCCAAAGATCATATAAACAAGAGGAGGTGGAGCTGAGATGTGAACCCTGGTTTGTTCTCTAAGCCCAGATTCTGCAACATCAGACTGTACTGTCTAGGGCTTCCTGTTCACTTCACTGCACTTTAGGGCTTAAGGGAGTTGCATTACATCCCTAAGGAGTACTCAGAATTATCTGCAGTTTTGAGATAGTGATATGCTGAACTTAGAGTGCACAGCATCAAACAGGAATTAAGCAGACTGTGCTGTCACCATAATAGTCATCTAAGGCCTTAAAGCTTTTAATAAACTGCCTGCCCCCAAGAACAGCTAAAAATAGTTTCTACAGGAGTTTTCCTTCAGGAACCATCTAGTCTTTTGGAATAAAATGTTTTCTAATAGTGTTACAAGGTATCATGTTTCTCCTCCCATTCCCATTCTCTAAGCTCTTGAGTAACTGGAGATTTACAAACAGACAAACAGTTTTAAGTAATAATAATTCACAGATTCTGTGTCCCATTTACACAATTTTCTGAAGCTCTAACAGCCTGTGAAATCAACACTGGACACCTGATCAGAAGGCTGTTGTGACAGAGTAAAGGCAGAGAATTTTCATGGCTACAAGTCTCCTTTGATCTGCCTTTCTATAGTCCACTCACCTTTGAAACTCCATTACTTCACTAATGCCCAGTAACCTGAAATTTGCATATTTCAATAATGTTCTATAAATGGAATCAACAGCAAGTTATTTTAATAGTGACAATGATACATTACTAAGAGAAATGCTATGAAAATAAATTTAGTTCTGTTCACAAAATATTTCAGTCTTGCCTAGCATTTATAGGATAGTTAGCTAACCTTAGATTTTTGTACTTCTTCTACTTCCTTTAAGATTTAAAGCTTTAACAGTAGTAAAGAAAAGACACAATTACAATAAGGCAAGTTTTTTACCCCCAGGAGCTATAAACAGGAAGCTTGGCCAACCACATTAGTTTGCCCAGGGACTAAGAAAATATTCACTGTAAAAACTGAGACAATTTAGGATAAACTAGACTGAGCTGGTTTCCCTGCGCTCACACACACAACCTCTAGACATATAGTCTAAACAGTCTTTCTTTTATCCTCTTATCCTATTTGGTGGTAAATGAATCCTTCAATATCAGCAGAAATTTCTAATAGAAAAGATTCACAGTAAAGCAACAAAACCAGGAGACAAAGGAGATAGGTCCCAAGAATAAATCCTATTTCTTAAACATTTTCTTTAGTTAAAAATATTAAAAGGGCTAAAGGTATGCATGAAACAAGTTTCAGCTTGTTTATTTTTCACCTGAAACTACTACACTTGGAGAGAAAAACATGGATTTTTATTTCTCTGATGTGAGATAATTTATTTTCATTACAAATCTTACACTAAAAATTAGTATTAATTTACTTGAGACATAGCAAGGGTCAAATAATTTTACACTCAAATAGGTTTTAAAATATGTGAACAACATTATTTAATTATCAAATTAAAACTATCACATCTAATTATGAAAGTCCAAAGATAAATCAAATGGGTGTAGTTGTTTTCTGATGCATACATGTGCATCTGTGCAGTCACACACACTTATGGTAGATTACATAGCTTCAACATGCTAGAATGAGACACATGTGGAGGACACAGAGGACAAAATATTATTTTGCTTCACTTTCAATATTAATGTGTAAGGCAACAAAGGAAGCAAAGAGAAGGCAAGTTTCTCTCTCCCAGTTCCATACCAAGGAACATACCACGAATTTTCTATGAACTTGTGATCCTTCTGCCTCAGCCTCCTGAGCCACAGTGATTACAGGTGTGTGCCACTGAGGCTGGCTCAGATAATATCTTTAAAAGCTGCATAAGCTACAACTCATCTCACAGAATTTCAGTACTAATAGTACCTTTTCTACATACTCTTATTAAGAATTTGGACTCTTGTTCACAAAAGGATTAAGGCAATAATTTTTACACTTCCAGATTGCATGAGGGTAATCAAATACACAAAACAAAATTTTTCTTTCTTAGAGTTGCTTGTACTAACAACAGAATAAGTCCAGCATTGTCCCTACCTTTGTTGGAAACATGCAAAGAAGTAATAATATAGAATCCCCAACCCCTGATCTCCAGGGATATGTTCCAAGACCCCCAATGGATGTCTAAAACAATGAATACTACCACCCTATCCCAGTAATTTTTTCTAGGTAGCTTCAATGTTGCCACAGAGTACTGGAATTTATCCATTCTTAATATTTTATACCCTGGTGTCTCCTTTGCATCACTATCCATATGCTTTGCAGCCATCACTAAATAAAACAAACTTATTTGATAAAAAATATGTGATACTGCAACAATCTAATTACATGGAGGTAGCATATACAGTATGGAGACACTGGTCAAAGGTATGATTTATGGCCTCAGAGAGATGGAAAATAATATTATCCTGAGAGTCTGAGTCATGTGCACAAGGACACATGCTGTTATGTGTCAGAGACAGGATTCAAACCCATGCAGTCTGATTTCCAAGATCACATTCTTAGCTACCATTTTGATCATTTACTCTTTTGAATATTTACTAGTTATATATTCCTAAAGATGTTAAGAAGAATAGTAAGATAACAAAATTGTACTAAATCAGGGACATTTTTCATGAAATATTCAGAAATAGTATTTTTTAAATTTAATCACTAGATGCTATCAAAAATTTCATGACTGCCACAATTAATTACTTCTTTACAATGTAAAAAAGTGACTAAATTATACTCAGGGCACTTACAACTTATTGAAATTCATAAAGAGTATAATAGGTGAAGGTCAAGCACTAAAGAACTAGACAGTCCACTCAAAATAAAGCATCAAAGATAAGCCAAAGGTAGGGTACCATTGCCTCTTTCTCTTCAAATTTAATTAATGTGAATATTGTTTCACATTTATTTATACAGATAAAATTCTTAAATTTAACTGAAGTTTAACTCAGTAAGGTTAAACCACATACAGCAGCTTCAGACAAGATTATGATTTCACTTTATTTGTCCATTTTAAATTTAAGGAAAAGTTAATAAATATATTGAGAGTGACTTAGTTGTTCAATGTACTTGGCATGAGAGATTTGCCTAGAGAATGCCAAATTCTACAGAGAACAGAACTTAGATCACTAAATTGGGCAATAATGGCTTCTCAGTGATTTCACAGATTGAAGGATAGGTATTAAAAAGAACATGAGCATAGTCTTCACAAAGGTGATTTTCTAAACACCAAAATAACTCAGCATAGGCCATTCTCAGAGTTGGTTCATGCATTAAGTTATAGACCCCAACTATAAAATATAAACATTGTGTATATCACCAGAAGACATAAATTATCTCTCAGATATCATAATTTGTCTTTTCTAATAATGGGCAAGTCTAGACTGAAGAACGAAAGATCCATGCTCTCAAAAGCTAGGAAAATTCTAAGGATAACGTTCCAAGGTAAAACAGTGTATACCACCAGCAAGCAATAAAACAAAGCATTAAAACATGAAAAATCAATATGGATGAAGCGTGAACTAGTGCTTCAATGGTTGTCTATTTTTACCATTCTAATCAGTCTACAGCACCTTTTTCTCAAGGGGTCTTTTCAATTTATAACTTTGCCGAGGGTGGAGCTGGAAGTTTTCTCAATCAGGCTGTGGAGCTGAGTCTGTTATGTTCAGGTTTTACCCAAAGATAATGAATGCTATAAAAACATGCTCCCCAGTCCCCTCCTCTCTTCTCACTTTTCTTTCTCATACTTCCCAAACTCTGCCTCTGATTTACTGATTTCTTATTCATTTCTTTTATATGAAATTCACTTCCTCTTGACTCAAGACTCCTCAATAAAGCTGGAATTAGTTGAAAAGTCTGCTTCCTGTTGACTGCATGCAACCAGGTTCCCCTGATACCTTCTCAGCTGCACTTTTGTGGAATCTTATCTCTGTTCTTTTATGAATGTAGATTATTTGAGCTTGCATCTCTTCTCTCTAGAATCTCCCGCTAGAAGGGTTTGTCTACTTACATGGTTTCAAGTACTCCCTCCAAACTGCTGAATCCCACATCTACTTATTGAGTCCAGGCTTTTTTGTGTGCTCTATACCTGAGTGTATGTAAATGTCCAGTTAATCTTTCTGCCTAGGGTTTACATACATGTCTCAAAGTCTTTTGAATCCAGATTTCTTAACTTTAGATAAATGTATACCAGAGAGCTCAAATTAGGCCCTGAATCCACTTTACACTCAACCCATCTTTAATACCTGTCCATTCTCATTTTGGCAAAGCTTTTTGATGTGTCCTCTCTGGTTCATTTCTTCTATCATTTCTTAACCAAGGCTGACAGTGCCAATGGATAGGACACATGAAGAATCTTTCCAAGTATTTTCTTCCAATTTGATCCTTGCATTTCATTATTCAAAGAGCAGCAAGGTTTTCTTAAAGCAAATCAGATCATAGCACTCTACCTGGAAGAATCCAAACCTGTTGCAAACAAAAAAGATCCAGGTGACCATGGCCCTGCTCCTCTCACCTGAGACACACTACTAATAGCAATGTAGCCATTCTGGCTTTCTTTCAAACCTCAGAACTTATCTGACTCCTGACAAACTTGGCTCCAAATGGTTTACCCAATGTTTAACCCAATCTCTTTGTGTCACTGAGTCCTCTTTCAAATTTGGGTATAAATATTTTATCCTTGGACAGTGCTTCTCTGATCATTTGATTACATTCATTTGTGTGTTTTGCTCATATTTATCATTGTATGTTTAGCATCCTGTGAATTTAGTGAGAACAGAAACCCATGGAATTTGACATAAAGGAGGCATCTGACAAATACCTGTTGAAGAAAGGAGTGCCTTTTCTTTAATTCAAAGATCTCAGACCAGAAAGTGGACCAAGGAAATGACTCAGTGAAGTATAATAATGAACAAAAAAAGGCAAGAGGAAAGAAAAAGAGAGCTGATGTAAGGTCATGAATGGTGTCAAAAGGCCATGCACTGAATATTACTTCTGCATTAGTGTTCAGAATGGACAAATCATTGAGACAAAGCCTCATGGCTTCTGGAGCTATAAAAGAGTTATAATGGGAATGGCTACAAATGGGAACAGGGTTTTCTTTAAGAGTAAAGGAAAATTTCTGATAGGCAGTTGTATACATGCACAAGAGTGTGGATGTGCTAATAAAGTCAATCTCTTGGTGGGAAGATCACAACTCAATAAAACTGTTGTCTGAAAAAAAGTACATGAGATGAACTGCTGTGAGGCAGCTATAGCCCACTCAATAGACCACAAGTCCAAAAGACTGATTCCATTTTATTGATCTTTTAATCTTCAGAGCCTTGCATAGAGGTGAGACTTACACACTGAATAAAGCCTGGATACTAGGAACCATCTTTGAAGTAAATAATCAAACCATTAGACCTAGCTAGGCTTTGGTCATTCTGATTACAGCAAAGCATGAGCCCTTATGAGACATCATTTCACAGATAAGAAATTTGGTAATTCACAAAAGACTCCAAGATTTGTGCCAGTATTTTATAATTATGCACATATATACAAGTTCTATGTGATGGGGAGTCCAGTTAATGATCCCTGAACTTCACAAATGGAGAAAAGAAACTTACTAGAACTTAACAGTCTGCACTGGACCCTGGTTGTAAATGGCATCACAACATCAGAGACCTGGCACAAATTGCCTTCTGCCTCATTGCCACAATTGTGTAAAGTGGAGATGAACCATGTTACAAGCATTCACAAAAATGACCAGAAAGTTCCCATTCAAGAGCTGAGGTTCATCCCAATATCCACCTTTAACATATAATTTGGCTTTAGTTCACCTAGTCATTTTCTTTCCCTATCCAGTTATCCACAACATCTGTTTCATAAGGGTTCAACTGTTTTCCTTCAGAGTATGCCATAAAGAATGAGAGGGGTCTTGCCGGTGAGTAAGAAGTGTTTGACTCCACATAATTCCAATTGACTGCATGTCTCACACCCCTCATTCCACTTTCCATTCTCCTAAGGATCTGCCACCCCATCCCATCCTTACCAGCACATCAAACAAAAAGATACACAATGGAATAATATTCAGCCATAAAGAAGAATAATATTATGGCATTTGCAGATAAATGGATGGAATTGGAGAATGTCATGCTAAGTGAAATAAGGCAATACCAAAAAAACAAAGGTCAAATATTTTTTCCTGATAAGTGAATGATGATATAAAATGGGGGTGGGGGATGGGGTGATAGAAGAATGGAGGAACGTCAGATTATGTAGACGGAAATGAGTGGGAGGAGGGGATTATAAAAATGGTGGAATGAGACAGACATCACTGCCCTACGTACATGTATGATGACATGAATTCTATGAATCTACATCGTGCACAACCATAGAAACAAAAAATGTACCCCATTTGTGTACAATGAATCAAATTGCAGTCTGGAAAAATAATTAAAAGATAAGATGTGTTCACATTAGACAGTCAAAATACTGCTGTATACTCACTTCACATGTAAAAAATAAAATCCACAAAATATTGTTAGGATTTTTAAAAATCAGAAAAAGATTGAGGAGGACCACTGGGTCTCAAGGTCACTTTTATCCCTCTAACCCAGTATTCTCTCCATACTTATTCAGATCTCACACACTTCCATTCACTCTGAGAGAGTAATGTGCCTCATTCACTTCCAAGGACTCTACCTAGTGGCCACCCATCCTGCACGAGAGTGTCCATATAGATCAGCTGTTGCATTCAACTTTTAGTGGCCTACCTTTATCTCCTTAATACACTTGACTCTGTCCATGCCCAAATGATTTCTTTTTTCCAGTCTATAAGCTTTTGGAAGACCTGACCATGAAGAATTCCAATGCCCTGGCATGAGATAAACATCAACTTGAGCTCCAAGTATAGCTCTTCTCTTGGGTTTCTTTTCCAGGGATGAGAGAATAGTCTCTCCTAATATTCTTTATGTATGAGAATGAAGCTTTGGTGGCCAATATTTCTCCCAAACACCTGGGATAAGAAGAGGTATGATCAGATCATCATGAACACTCTTTTGAGTGCCAGTACAGACTGAATCCGTGATCCTTAGTTCTTCCTTAGATGTGACAGGCATCCTGGAGCATTATCAGAAGTTGTGCATAAGGGCCATGCCTACCTCTGGATTCAACTACATAGCCTTACAAAGTCTTCCCAACTCCCTGTTACAACATGTCCCTGGCCAGGATCAAAACACATTTGCCATTTAGGGAATTTGGAGTTTTAAGAGTTAAATTTCATATATTACATGAGCATAATTAGCTATTTCTTAAATGAATGAGTGAACAAATGATGAAATGACCTGTATCTGACACTGAAGATCCAACAAAGAAACTAATAAAAATCACTCATATTTGACTAGGTAATGAACTGCACATGAGATGCACAGTTGTCATGCCTCCCTAATTACCCAGCCAATATTAGAATGGTTTCAGTTTCCCAAGAACATTGTCACAGTGAGAGGAGGTAAGGGAAGGGCTGATGGAGCACAATTTCTAACAGTCTGCAGAGGTAGGCAGCACTTATTAAAGACTGAAAATTTATTTTGCAAAATCTACCTAAAAACAGTTCTGAAGGACATAAGAAGCAGGTGACTCTGAATATTAATGTATATTCATGTGTCTAATTAGAGTGTAATCAGCAAAGATGGGCATGGAAATAATAATGTCACCACTTGGTATTTACTTTACAGGTGAAAGCATGTTTTCCCACCTACAATTTTATTCAACAAACAAATACTTGGAATCATAACTCCAGGATATTAGGAGGGCAGTTACTACTACCTTCTTCTGAGGTATCCCATTATCTCCGATTTGTTGAGGATAGTTATCTGACTTTCCCAAGGTCACAAAGTCACTATTTTCACGGTTGAGACTGAATTCTTATTCAAGTGTACTTCATTCAACACCGCATTTCCAGATGTCATGTGCTATCTTGTTTATTTATTAATTAATTCAAGAAATACTTACCTAATCATCTGATAAATATTCACTGCTCAGTATGGGTAATCACTGTGGTTAATTTTCTGAGCCATTTCATTGCCTCCAGGGATTACAGTTAGTACAATTAACCCAGAATTGAAATGTGTATACATAGATAGGGCAGCAATAAAGAAGCACTATACAGTACATATTAAAAGCACTTAAATGCTTCTTGTTTATGACTTGCCATTTCAAAACATTTCATGGACACAAATTTAGGAGTTGGAAAGGAGAAAGGTGTGATTCAACTAAAATTCCAGGATTGATAACTTCAGATTTATTGCTCATTAAAACTCTACTTTAATTATCCTAGTTTTAATTAAAGCATTTAGTAGAGTTGGTGAAATGCAATTATGAGCATCTGACTTAAGATATGTAATAAGCTAATATTTCTTTAAAAATGCCTTATTGTAACTAGATCTGTGCATGTAAAATGAAGTGACATTTTATTTCAAATGAAAAATTGGTACACAGAATATTAAACTGTTGCCATTAAACACTACTTTATGAACTGAAGTGGAATGAAGTCTTTCTTAGAGTCCACCATTCTATGGCTGTTCAGTTTGCAAAGAAATAATTCCTGGCCTCACACACACCTTCAATAGGGGCACAGCTTCTGCTAACTGCAGACAGCAAGAGAAGATACTAAAGACCTTAGTTACTTCAACTGCACCAGGGAATGATGCAGATCTCAATCTTAACCATTCATCTACTCCCAAGCAGTGGCCATAAGCTGGTCTAACACTGCCTGTGAGAAAGTCTTTCTCATGCCTCCTGACAATGTCTAAGAAAATATAAAATTCTTATAATAATCTTGGCCACTGAGGCTTTCACTATGCACAGGGGGATCCTGTGTAAAGCATAGGATAGGAAACTTAGTTAGCAAGCTGGACACTATTTGCTTAACCAACTGCCAACACAGTAGAAGAAATGCCAGAGAAGGAGTTTAGAATGTACACAGTCAAACTGACCTGTGAAGTAAATTATAGAATAAGCAGTAAAATCAAAGAAAAATACAGGAAATGAAGGATCACCTCAATAAAGAATTAGAAATTGTAAAAAAAATACCAAGCACAAATTCTTGAAATGAAGGAATCAATAAACCAAATTATAAATTCAATAGAAGGTATCACCAACAGCCTAGACCACTTGGAAGTTGGAACCTCAGACAAAGAAGACAAAATATATACCCTTAAAAATAAATTCAACCACCAAGAGAAAATGGAAAAAATCATGGACAGAACTTCTGAGAAATATGGAATAACATAAAAATACCAAATTTAAGATTTATCAGAATAGATGAAGGCATGGAGATAAAAACCTAAGGAATGAAAACAGTCTCTTCAATAACATAATAGATAATTTCCCAAATCTAAAGAATGATACAGGAAACCAAATACAAGAGACTTACAGGACCACAAGTGTACACAATTACAACAAATACACACCAAAGCAAATTATAAGAATAACTGACATAGAGAATAAAGATAAGACTTTAAAATCTGTGACAAAAACAAATCAAAATACATATTGGGAAAAGCCAATTTGGAGTTCAACTGATTTTTCAACCAAGACTCTCAAAGACACTCACACACTGAAGGTGAAGGTTTGGGGGGAAAAAAAACATATAACTTATATGGCCTTCATAAACAAGTTGGGGTTTCCATCCTCATATCCAACCAAGTGGACTTCAAGCCAAACTTAGAAGGGATAATGAAGGACATTTCATACTGCTTATGAGAATCGTACATCAAGAAGACATAATAATCCTAAATATATATTCCCCCCCAAATGGAGCATCTACATACAAACTCTTCTCAACTTCAAGTATCAAGTAGAATACAAAACAATAATACTCACTTACTTTAGTGCACCTTTCTTTCCCCTGGATAGATCCTCCAACAAAAACTAAGCAAAGAAACCACAGAATTAAATAATACAATCGATAACTTAGACCTAACAGACATATATAGAATATTTCATTCATCATTGATCAAATACAAAAAAGCAGCACATGGATTCTTTTCTAAATCAGACCATATATTACAAAACAAAGAAACAATTACCCAATACAAAAAACAGAAATATTACCCTGCATTCTATCAGATCATTAGAGAATGAAACTAGAAATCAATAACAAAATGAAAATAAAAGCTGCTCCAACACCTAGAGCTTAAATAACAAATGGACTGCAACAGAAATCAAGAAGAAAATCTAAAAATGTACTTAGAGGTAAGTGACAACACCTAAAAAACATATCAAAATGTCTGGGACACTATGAAGTCAGGCCTAAAATTAAAGATCACTGCATTGAGCTCATTCATTAAAAGAATTAAAGGTCAACAAATAAATGACCTAACTTTACATCTCAAATCACTAGAAAAAGAAGAACAAATCAACACCAAAAGTAGTAGAAGACAGGAAGTAATTAAAACCAGAGCTGAAATTAATGAAATTGAAACAAAAGAAAAAATTAAAAATATTCAGAAAATTAAAAGTTGGTTCTTTGAGAAGATCAATTGATAAATCTGTAGCTACACATTGAAGTGAAAGAGAGAGAAAACCCAAATTACTAAAATTGTGATGTAAAGGGAATATCATGATGGACACTACTGAAGTACAGAAGAAAGTAAAATTATTTTAAAAATGCATACTTCAATGAAATAGAAAATTTTGAAGACCTTGACAAATTTCTAGAGACAAATAAACTACCCAAACTGAATCAAGAGGACATTCACAATGTAAACAAACCAATAAAAACAATTAAATTGAAGATGCTATCAAAATTCTACAAACCAAGAGAAGCCATGTACCAGAGATGAATTTTCAGCTGAGTTCCACAATGCCTTCAAAGAAGAATTAACACCAATATTCCTGAAATTATACCATTACATAGAAGAGAACCCTTCCTAACTCATTCTATGAGTATTGTGCTGATACAAAAAAAAAAATAAAAAAATAAACAGAAAATGACACATGAAGGAGTGAAAACTACAGATCAATATCCTTGATGAACCAGACCCAAAAATTATTTTAAAAACATTCTGTCAAATCACATACAAAAACACATTAAAAATATGGTGCTCCACAATTCAATGGGGTTCCTCCCAGAGATGCAAGGTTAGTTCAACATATGGAAATCAATAAACATAAT
This sequence comes from Sciurus vulgaris, assembly GCF_902686455.1. Classification (NCBI taxonomy): domain Eukaryota; kingdom Metazoa; phylum Chordata; class Mammalia; order Rodentia; family Sciuridae; genus Sciurus; species Sciurus vulgaris. Next base: position 6,617,894 of record NW_027632409.1, read on the forward strand.
CACATCAATAGACTTAAAGTTGAGAATCATATGGTCGTCTCAATAGATGGAGAAAATACATTTGACAAAATGCAGATCCACTCATGTTTAAAACACTAGAAGAACAAGGGATAGTAGGAACATAGCTCAACATTGTGAAAATCTTCCATGCTAAGTCAAAGGATAACATCATTCTAAATAGAGAAAAAATGAACCCTTCCCCATAAAAACTGGAAGATGAAATGAATGACCTGTTTCACTTCTTTTTGACATAGTCTTTGAAATTTTAGCCAGAGCAATTGGACAGATGAAAGAAATTAAAGGGATATGAATAGGAAAATAATAATGTAACATATCATTATTCTCCAAAGACATAATTCTACACTTAAAAGACCCAAAACTCCATCAGAAAGTTTCTACACCTAATAAAGAAATTCAGAAAAATAGCATGGTATAAAACCAATACCACAAATCAAATGCATTTCTATACATCAGTGATGAATCAATTGGAGGAGAAATTATTTAAATTAGTCCATTCACAATAACTTCAAAAAAATGGGAATCAACCTAGTGAAAGAGGGGATAGACCTCTACTATGGAAACTACAGAATCCTACATAAGAGAATGGAGGAAATCCTTAGAAGATTGAAAGATCTCCTATGCTCTTGAATAGGCAGAATTAAATATTGTCAAAGTGATCATACTACCAAGACTTACAGATTTAATGTGATTCCTACTAAAATACCAATGACATTCTTCACAGAACTGAAAAAAGCAATTGTGAAATTTATTTGCAAAACAAGAGACCCAGAATAGCCAAAGTGATATATACTAAGAATAGTAAAGAAGGACTGATCACAATGCAGACCTAGAGAGTAATGGTAACTACCGCTTGCCACTGACGAGTGGGACAAATGAAACATACACCTCAGAAGTTCATGAAGCAGCTTCCTCTTTATTCGGATAACACCCTCAATATATAATCAGTCTCTTGCATAAGCAATTGTAATCAGATATGTCTATCCAATCATATTAAAGGTCAAGCAATCATGAGCTCAAGCATACATGTAAGATATATCTGTCCACTCACTAAACTAATTATCATAGAACCAATGGTAAATACTTCCTGTTTTTCTCAAGGCGCATTCAGCACGCCCTTTGTCTCTCTGCCAGTTGCCAACTTAGATGCATGTGGTGTAACCCTGGGCCCTGGGTCTTGCCCGCCACATCTCCCCCTTTCTGTTTATAAAAGAGAATGTGTCTGTCTTAGGTTGTCCATGGTAGAGCAACATCCTTACCCGTCATCAAACAATGAGGCTCTATCCCTCATTTCCTGTCTTAGGTGGGTATGAGCTCCCCATGAATCATACAGGCTTCCCAGTCCCCTCCTCTCTTCTCACTCTTCTTTCTCATACTTCCCAAACTCTGCCTCTGATTTACTGATTCATTTCTTTTATATGGAATTCACCTCCTCTTGACTCAAGACTCCTCAATAAAGCTGGAATTAGTTGAAAAGTCTGCTTCCTGTTGACTGCATGAAACCAGGCTCCCCTGATACCTTCTCAGCTGCACTTTTGTGGAATCTTATCTCTGTTCTTTTACGAATGTAGATTATTTGAGCTTGCATCTCTTCTCTCTAGAATCTCCCCCTAGAAGGGTTTGTCTACTAACATGGTTTGAAGTACTCCCTCCAAACTGATGAATCCCACATCTGCTTATTGAGTCCAGGCTTTCCTGTGAGCTCTATACCTGAGTGTATGTAAATGTCCAGTTAATCTTTCTGCCTAGGGATTTCATACATGTCTCAAAGTCTCTCAGATCCACTTGATACCCTCCAAGTACTTCAGTAACCTGGAAACTTGCAGAAATGCCATTGGCACATTGAGGAATCTCCACTGTCAAAACATGATGAGTTTATAATTCCCCTTCCTGACCTGATGCATGGTGGTAAGTGGAATGCCTGAAAGCTTCATTGAAAAGCAGATGCTGGATGCTGGGTAATCAGGCAGGTTTCTAAGTTCTTGTATTACTGCTTGACTAGTTAAGAATTTTACCTTGGCAAATAGAAACTGCCATAGAGGGTGGGTATTTAGGGTTGCCTAGGAATAATTAAAAATGAATATTAACTGTTTTAAGTGCCAAAACTTTGGCTGGTTGTGTTTTAAAAACCCAGGATAGAGTGTTATGGTGAGTTTTTTTTTTTTTTTTTTTTTGTAAAGTGATGTATTGTCCCCCTAAATTTAGATTTTTCCCATGGGATTTATTTAAAGTAGGGTCATGCCTGGATATGGAAAGGACAATATAGGCATTTGGTTTAAGAATGACTTGACATTTTTATTTCCTGAAGAGTCCTTGAAAAGAGCTAAGCTCTGTTTGTTTGTTGTTCTTGTCTATTAGAGGCTATGGCTATGAGAATGTGGATGGTTCCATGAGAGGAGAAGAGAGACACCAGAGTATAAAGAACTTTGGACAGCAGCCCATTTTTATTTTTCTCCTAAGTACCAGGGCAGAAAAGCCACATAATATTGATGAAAGCATACAAAAAAGGACTGGTGTAGTACTTTTACATCCCAACCACTGGTGCATTTTTTCATAATTCTCTGAAAGGTGAGGTTATTACCAAGGAGTATAATAAAAGGAGAGAATCAAGGCAGTTGACATAGCATAGTACTTGACTTCTACTTTGGAGCTCTTTTCTGTCCAACCAATCTAAGCTGTAATGTCACAAAGAAATAGAGGCTGGAACCTGAGCTTATTAGAAAGTAATTCTGATCTGCTTTGACCTGTAAATTTTTTGTGTGTGATTTTGAGGAAGTTTTATTTATGTTCAGTGGAGGCAGCTCTCCTTCCCAGCTGTGAATTTGGAAAATAAGATAATCTTGTTTCTAGTTGCCCCTCCTCCATGAGTACCCCTGGAATAGTGTTGTAAAGTTTAACAAACATTTTGTTATTAAAATGTGATCATAGTGAAACTGCCAGCTATTTGTAATTATTATTAAATTTTCTATATGACTTAAATCATAAATATCATATGACATCTGATGTGCTTTGTCAGTTATGGGGTGCTCTCATATACTATTAAATAACTTGAAATCAGTTATGGGAGATGGAATTTTCCTTACATCCTGAATCAAAAAGACCTTAAATCAATTTTGAATTCATAATCTGAGTCTCATTTTCCTATTTTCATAGACATTAATTCATTTTGAATACATTTAGGAATACAAAAATGATGTGTGTCCTTGATGAGAGATTAATATATTTATAAAAAGAAAGTTCAGACTTATTTTTAAAGCATTTATTAAGTGCTTTGTTCTATATGGGTATATAAAAGAAGTGTTAGATATAATCCTTGAGTATAAGGAGATTATTTCTCCTGCGTTTGTCTTTCTGTCTAATAAACTCAATAATAAGATATAATCAGACGCCTTTGGCCTCAGTCTCTTCCAAGGTCATGTTCCACACACCCTGCTCAGAGCCATTCATTCAGTTGTCTCATGGTTTGTTTTAGGGGAAACTTGAAGGATCTGGTCAACTGCATCATCAGGTTGGGAGAGGAATTCCATTTATGTTATTTATATTTAGAGAGAATATATTTGAATCATCTAAAATTAGAAAGAAACCTCTGCTTTTCCATTAATCTCCCTGGAGGCCTTAGTAGATTATCTAGGATCTGAAGCAGTCCTGGATATTAACCTTTCCAAACACTGTTGTCATATTTGTTATCACGTTTTTGCTATAGTTCTGCAACATTTTCATCTAATGGGTTTCCAACTTTCAAGAGGTGAGTTTATTACCACATTTTGCCAGCAGGTGGCAGTGATAGCTTATGACTATGTTCCAAACAACTAAATACAGCTTAAAATATTCCCCTTAGTGAAGAAGGGTTGCACTAGCCAACTTCAACCCAAGAGGATGATAATTTTTATGGGACACATTTTTAAGTAAAACAATATGCCTAGGTAGTAGTAGGATATAGTGGATAAAAAGTTTCTGAAGCCAAGTACAGTAGTGCATGCCTACAGTCCCAGTTACTCAGGAGGCTGAGGCAGAAGGATGGTGTGAGCCCAGGAGTTCAAGGCCAGTGAGGGCAACATGGCAGAATCCTGTCTCAAACCTAGGAGTAATAACCACAGATTCTTAAATATGGGCTGCAGTCCTGACTCTCGTCTTCTAGTGGTGCAACTTCAAATAAGTCCCTTAATCTAGCTGTGTTTCCATTTCGGTGTCTGCAAAATGAGAATTATACTGGAAAGGATGCAGAGTTGTGAGGGTTGAAAGTTAATTTATGTAAACCTTTTTCAACAATGCTTGGTGAATAGTAAAGTAGAAGTATAACTGTCATTATTAGATATAATTTAGCATCTATCAGTAATCAGTCATTATTATTTCTTTTTTCAAACTTTAATTTTATATGAAGGCTTTCAATGAGAACATTCCTGCCTGACTTTTATTGATATCCAGCTGGGAGTCAGTAGTCCTTAGGAAGAGGAACACTTCATTCAACTCTTGGAACAAGTGCTTTTAGGCTTGTTTCAGCAGTGAGCTGTAACAACCCTGGGAAGGATAGTCTGCTCTGTACTAGTTTTCACATTAATCAAAGAGAATGTTGTAATTTGCCTTCATAGTAGTCTAAATTCCTGTAACCCAAGGTACTTCCTTGACCCTTTTTCTGCACCACTGAATAAAGACAAAAAAGTTGTTGCATTGAGTGTTTCTGCCTTGAATTAATTTTATGACATTGTCTTTGATTAATGTAGAAACCAATTCAGGAAAACACGTTCATTTTCTCTAGTCAGAGACATGTGTCATCCCATCTTCTCATTAACAGATGTCAGGGTCCTCCTATCTTGCAGCTTGCAAGTGTGTTTAAGTGTTTTTCTTAATTAACATTGCAGACCACTCCTTTTTTCAAATATATATTTTAGTTGTAGATGAACACTACTTTATTCAGCTTTTTTGCCAGTGTGACTAAAAGACTTGACGTGAACAACTATAGAGGAGATAAGTTTATTTGAGGGCTTATTGTTTCAGAGGTCTTAGTCCATAGAAGGCTGGCTCCATTCCTTGGGGCTCAAGGTGAGGCTGAATATCATGATGAGAGAGTGTGGCAGAGGGAGGCAGCACACATCATGATCAGAAAGCAGAGAGAGACTCCACTTTCCATATATAAACTATATACCCCATATCTATGCCCCCAATGAGCAAGTTCCTTCAGTCACACCACACCTGTCTCTAATTACCAAACAGTTAATCCCATTAGGGATTTACTCACTTTTTAGGCCCAAAATCTATGATCCAATCATTTATCCTCCAAACCTTCTTGCATTTTCTCATATGTAAGCTTTTGGGGGACACCAAATCTAAACCATAACAGACAATATCTTTATTTTGTTTATTTTAATGAGGTGCTCAGGATTGATCCCAGTGCCTCAGACATGGTAGGTGAGCACTCTGTCACTGAGCCACAATGGCAGACCCCAGACCTCTCATTTTTGGAGCTGTTTTCTGAAAGAGCCTGTGTCCTTATTCACAGATTTTTCTAAGCAAAATCCAATCAAGGTTTTCAAACATGGTTTCACAGCATTATATTAAGTGTCCTTTTCTGCCCCTTACCTCTCATTCTGTTATGTTTGATAATTAATTTTCCCAGGTCAGGCAACATGAGGTGAGGTGGCACATTTGACCACTCCAGGGCTCCAGAGTTGGGGGCAGAGATGTCAGCCTGAAAGAGGAAACCACTCAGTTGGACTGATTTCAGGTGTTCAGTATGACCGAGTCTAGCCTTGTGTCTGTTTTCCAGTTTCTTATTTGTATGTTGCTGATCATGCTTCTTTTTTGTGTGGTTTTCAGTTGGAATTGGCATGAACTTAACAGCACCAGATACAGTTATTTTTGTTGACAGTGATTTTAATCCTCGATATGACTTACAAGAATGTAGTCCTGACAACAGTGTCATACTGGGAGTTGAGAACCACTGCCACTGTTTTTTTTTTGTTTGTTTGTTTGTTTGTTTTGTTTTTGTGGTACTGGGGACTGGGGATCAAACCCTGGGCTCTGTGCTTACAAAGTGATCACTTTACCAACTGAGCTATCTCCCCAGCCCACCACTGGGTTTTAACCCCATTTTGGCACTGACTTGCAGAGTCATGTTCAGTGAGTCACATGATCAATTCAGTCTCATTGTTAAAAAGTTAAATTGCAAAATGATTAGAAGAAACTTTTAGGCTTCAGTTAGAAACTAACTCAATTTTAAAATGGAGTTAAAGCTGGTATGGTGGCACATACCTGTAATCATAGTAACTTGGGAGGCTGAGGCAGGAGGATCGCAAATTCAAGGCCAGCCTTGGCAACTTACTAAAACCCTGTTGCAAAATAAAATATTTTGGAGCTGTGACTGTGGCTCATTGGGAGAGCACTTGCCTAGCATGTGTGAGGCAGTGAGTTGAATTCTTATCACTGCATATAAATAAATGAATAAAGGTCCATCAATGTCTATAAAAAATTCAAGTAAATAAATAAAAATAAAACATTTTTTTATAAAATGCTAGGGATATAGCTCATTGGTAATGCTCCCCTGGATTTGCTTCCCATACCATGAAAAGAAAATAAAAGGGGGTTAAGAGATTGTGGAACTACCCTTTGACCTCAGGATAACATGCCTGCCAGGGGTTGTCCTTGGCTATAAACGAAACTCGAGTTGTGGTCACTTCATCATTCTTTCCCTGACTCTTTTGGGAAAGGTTCAGAGAGAAGTTGAGGCCAGATCTCTCTAACAAGTGCTCAGGTCAAAATGAGCAATGTCCTTTGAATTGTTTTCTTAATATGGTCTTTGGTTCTGCTTCCTATTTGCTGTATTTTTCTGGCATGCTTTTCCCCCAGCTTTGCAGACTCATACCACACTGCTCTCCCTTGACTTACATACAGGGCTGTGAAAGTTTTTGACTGATTGGTCAAGACACTGTGGAAGAATTAGTTTATAGGAAAGCAGCTTCCAAACTGCAGCTCACCAACATAATCATAGGAGGCAATTTTACTCTTGGAGCCCAGAAATCTTTGGCTGATGCTGACCTCTAGGTAAAATATGTTGTTCTTTTATTTCAAGTCCCATGATTTATAATCAGTACTCTCTGTGGATGTGAATGCAAATAAAAAGTACCAGCAATAACCACCCTTTGTCTCCAGTTACACATTAGTTTTTTAGCCTAATTCAAACCCACACAGTACCTACTACATGAAAGGTGCCATAGAAGATAAATGAGTGTGGTACTTAAAGGCAGAAGAAATAGAATAAAGAGAATGGGCTTTAAACAGTCAAATTTGGATTCAGATTATACTTTATCACTTACTGGATGTATGATTTTGAGCAGGTAACATAATAATGGATGTAATCTCTTTGGGGTTTCTTTTTTATTGTAAAAAAAATGGAATACATGTTCTTTCTCTGTTTGTGCATGGCGTAAAGGCATACCATTTGTGTAATCATGATTATACATAGGGTATTGTTGTTTGATTCATTCTGTTATTTTTTTCCCTTCCCCGCACCCCTCCCATCTCTCTTTTCCCTCTATACAGACCTTCCTTCCTCCATTCTTGCCCCCCTCCCTAACCCTAACTCTAACCCTAACACTAACCCCTCTCTCCCCCCATTATGTGTCCTCATCCACTTATTACTGATATCATTCGACATTTGGTTTTTTGAGATTGGCTTACCTCACTTAGCATGATATGCTCCAATTTCATCCATTTGCCTGCAAATGCCATAATTTTATCATTCTTTATGGCTGAGTAATATTCCTTTGTGTATATATACCACAGATTCTTCATCCATTCATTAATTGAAGGACATCTAGGTTGGTTCCACAATCTGGCTATGGTGAATTGAGCAGCTATGAACATTGATGTGGCTGTATCTCTGTAGTATGCTGATTTTAAGTGCTTTGGGTATAGGCCAAGGAGTGGGATATCTGGGTCAAATGGTGGTTCCATTTCCAAGTTTTCTAAGGAATCTCCACAATGCTTTCCAGAGTGGCTGCACTAATTTGCAAACCCACCAGCAATGTAGGAGTGTACTTTTCTCCCCACATCCTCGCCAACACCTGTTGTTGCTTGTATTCTTGATAATCGCAATTCTAATTAGGGTGAGATGGAATCTTAGGGTGGTTTTGATTTGCATTTCTCTTATTACTAAAGATGATGAACATTTTTCCATATGTTTGTTGATTGCTTGGAGATCTTCTTCTGTGAAGTCTGTATTCATTTCCATAGCCCATTTGTTGATTGGATTATTTGCACTCTTGGTGTAGAGTTTTTTGAGTTCTTTATAGATTCTGGAGATTAGTGCTCTATCTGAAGTATGATTGGCAAAGATTTTCTCCCACTCTGTAGGCTCTTTCTTCGCATTGTTGATAGTTTCCATTGCTGAGAGAAAACTTTTTCATTTGAATCTATCCCAGTTATTGATTCTTGCTTTTATTTCTTGTGCTATGGGAGTCCCGTTGAGGAAGTCTGGTCCTAAGCCAACATGTTGAAGATCTGGACCTACTTTTTCTTCTATAATCTGCAGGGTCTCTGGTCTGATTCTGAGGTTCTTAATCCATTTTGAGTATAGTTTTGTGCATGGTGAGATATATGGGTTTAGTTATATTCTGTTGCATATGATTTTCAATTCTCCCAGCACCATTTGTTGAAGAGGCTATCTTTTCTCCAATGCATATTTTTGGCACCTTTGTCTAGAATGAGAAAATTGTATTTATTTGGGTTTGTGGCCGTGTCCTCTATTCTGGACCATTGATCTACCTGTCTATTTTGGTACCAATACCATGCTGTTTTTGTTACTATTGCTTTGTAGTAGAGTTGAAGATCTGGTATTGTGATACCCCCTGCTTCACTCTTCCTTCTAAGGATTGCTTTAACTATTCTGGGTTTCCAATTCTTTCAGATGAATTTCATAATTGCTTGCTCTATTTCTGTAAGGAACATCATTGGAATTTTAATTGGAATTGCAGTGAATCTGTATAGCACTTTAGGTAGTATGGCCATTTTGACAATATTAATTCTTCCTATCCAAGAACAAGGGAGATCTTTCCATCTTCTAAGGTTTTCTTTAATTTCTTTCATTAGTGTACTGTAGTTCTCATTGTAGAGGTCTTTCACCTCTTCTGTGAGATTGATTGCCAAGTATATTATTTTTTTCGAGGCTATTGTGAATGGGGTAGATTTCCTGATTGTTCTTTCCAAAGATTTATCGCTTATGTATAAAAATGCATTAGATTTATGTGCACTGATCTTATATCCAGCTACTTCACTGAATTCACTTATGAGTTCTAAAAGTTTTTTGGTGGAATTTCCTGGTTCCTCTAAGTATATAATCATATCATCAGCAAATAGGGAAAGTTTGAGTTCCTCTTTTCCTATTTGTATCCCTTTAATTTTTTTGGTCTGTCTAATTGTTCTGGCTAGAGTTTCAAGGACAGTATTGAATAGAAGTGGTGAAAGAGGGCATCCCTGCCTTGTTCCAGTTTTTAGGGGGAATGCTTTCAGTACTTCACCAATCAGAATGATATTAGCCATGGGCTTAGCATAAATGGCCTTTACAATGATAAGGAATATTCCCACTATCCCTATGTTTTCTAGTGTTTTGAGCATGAAGGGGTGCTGTATTTTATCAAATGCTTTTTCTTCACCTATTGAAATAATCATGTGATTCTTGACTTTAAGTCTATTGAAATGGTGAATTACATTTATTGATTTCCTGATGTTGTACCAACCTTTCATCCCTGGGATGAAACCCACATGATCAGGGTGCACTATCTTTTTAATATGTTTTTGTATGCGATTTGCTAAAATTTTGTTGAGAATTTTTGCGTCGATATTCATTAAGGATATTGGTCTGAAATTTTATTTCTTCGATGTGTCTCTGTCTGGTGTAGGTATAAGGGTGATATTGGCTTCATAGAATGAGTTTGGGAGGGTTCCCTCCTCTTCTATTTTATGGAATACTTTGAGAAGTATTGGAATGAGCTCTTCTTTAAAGGTTTTGTAGAACTCTGCTGAGAACCCATCTGGTCCCGGACTTTTCTTTGTTGGTAGGCTTTTGATGACCTCTTCTATTTCAGTACTTGAAATTGGTCTATTTAAATTGTGTATGTCCTCCTCGTTCAGTTTAGGCAATTCATATGTCTCTAGAAACCTGTTGTTGCTTTCAAAATTTTCTATTTTTTTGGATATAGATTTTCAAAATAGCTTCTAATTATGTTTTCTATTTCAACGTGTCTGTTGTGATATTTCCTTGTTCATTCAGACTTTTAGTGATTTGGGTTTTCTCTCGTCTTCTTTTTGTTAGTGTGGCTACAGGTTCATCAATTTTGTTTATTTTTTCGAAGAACCAACTATTTATTTTGTCAATTTTTTGTATTGTTTCTTTCATTTCAATTTCGTTGATTTCAGCACTGAGTTTAACTATTTCCTGTCTTCTACTACTTTTGGTGCTGGACTGTTCTTCTTTTTCTAGAGCTTTGAGCTGTAGTGTTAAGTCGTTTATTTGTTGAGTTTTACTTCTTTTATTAAATGTGCTCCATGAAATAAATTTCACTCTTAGTACTGCTTTCTTAGTGTCCCAGAGATTTTGATATGATGTTTCTTTGTTCTCATTTACCTCTAAGAATTTTTTAATTTACTTCCTAATATCTTCTGTTATCCATTCATCATATAACAGCATATTATTTAATCTCCAGATGTTGGAATAGTTTCTGTGTTTTACTCTTTCATTTATTTCTAACTTCAATCCATTATGATCTGATAGAATACAAGGTAGTGTCTCTATCTTCTTGTATTTGCTAACATTAGCTTTGTGGCATAATATATGGTCCAATTTAGGGAAGGATCCATGTGCTGCTGAGAAGAAAGTGTATTCACTCTTGGTTGGATGGTATATTCTATAAATGTCCGTTAAGCCTAAATTATTGATTGTGTTATTGAGATCTATGGTTTCTTTGTTCAATTTTTGTCTGGAAGATCTGTCCAGTGGTGAGAGAGGCATATTAAAATCACCTAGTACTATTGTGTTATGGTCTATTTGGTTTCTGAAATTGAGAAGGATTTGTTTGACATACATGGATGAGCCACTGTTTGGGGCATAGATGTTTATGGTTGTTATATCTTGCTGACTTATGCTTCCCTTAAGCAGTAAGAAATGTCCTTCTTTATCCCTTCTGACCTACTTTGGCTTCAAGTCCATATTATCTGAAATGAGGATGGATACTCCAGCTTTTTGTTGAGTCCATGTGCATGGTATGTTTTTCCCCATCCTTTCACCTATGAGTATCTTGTTCTATGAGATGAGTCTCTTGCAGGCAACATATTGCTGGATCTTTTCTTTTAATCCAATCTTCCAGTCTATGGCTTTTGATTGATGAATTCAGGCCATTAATATTCAGGGTTCTTATTGAGATATGATTTGGTTTCCTTGTCATTTGGTTCATTTTTTAAATTTTATTCATTTATTTGTTTGACACAACTGAGTTCCTCATTTATTTGACAATTCCTTTAGGATAATTCGTCCCTTTACTGATTTGCTTCTTCGTTTTTCTTCTCTTCCTCATGGAATATTTTGCTGAGAATGTTCTGTAATGCTGGATTTCTTTTTGTAAATTATTTTAGCTTTTGTTTATCATGGAAGAATTTTATTTTATCATCAAATTTGGTGGTAAGTTTTGCTGGGTATAAGATTCTTGGTTGGCATCCATTTTCTTTCAGGGCTTGAAAAATGTTGTTTCAGGCCTTTCTAGCTTTTAGGGTCTGGATTGAAAAATCTGCTGATATCCGTATTGGTTTCCCCCTGAATGCAATTTGGTTCTTTTCTCTCACAGCCTTTAAAATTCTGTCTTTATTTTGTATGTTAGGTATTGTCATTATAATGTGCCTTGGTGTGGATCTGTTGTAATTTTGTGTATTTGGAGTCCTATAAGCCTCTTGAACTTGATTTTCCATTGCATTCTTCAGATTTGGGAAATTTTCTGATATTATTTCATTGAAGAGATTGTTCATTCCTTTGGTTTGTTTCTCTAAGCCTTCCTCAATTACAATAATTCTTAAATTTGGCCTTTCATAATATCCCATAATTCTTGTAGATTCTGTTCATGATTTCTTACCATCTTCTCTGTTTGTTCAACTGTTTTTCAAGGTTAAATATTTTGTCTTCAATGTCTGAGGTTCTATCTTCCAGGTGTTCTGTCCTATTGGATATGCTTTCTATGGAGTTCTTAATTTGGTTTATTGTTTCCTTCATGTCAAGGATTTCTGTTTGTTTTTTGTTCAATATCTCTAACTCTTAATTGAAATGATGTTTTGCTTCCTGTATTTGCTCTTTTTTTTCCAAGACTTTTTTTAATTAAAAATCATAAATTGACATAGGACAATGTTGTTTGAATCATTCTGTTATTTTTCCCTTCCCTCCCTCCCCTCCCACCCCTCTTTTCCCTCTGTACAGTCTTTTCTTCCTCCATTCTTACCACCCTCCTTATCCCTAACCCTAAACCTAACCCTAACCCTAAAACTAACCCCTCCTACCTCCCCTCATATGTCCTCATCCGCTTATCAGCGAGATAATTCGTCCTCTAGTTTTTTGAGATTGGCTTATCTCACTTAGCCTGATATCCTCCAATTTCATCCATTTGCCTACAAATGCCATAATTTTGTCATTCCTCATGGCGGAGTAATTTTGATTTGTGTATATATATGCCACATTTTCTTTATCCATTCATCAACTGAAGGGCATCTAGGTTGGTTCCACAATCTGGCTATAGTAAATTGAGCAGCTATGAACATTGATGTGGCTATATCTCTGTAGTATGCTGATTTTAAGTCCTTTGGGTATAGCCCAAGGAGTGGGATATCTGGGTCAAATGGTGGTTCCATTCCAAGTTTTCTGAGGAATCTCCATACTGCTTTCCAGAGTGGGTGCACTAATTTGCAACCCCCCCAGCAATGTATGAGTGCACCTTTTTCCCCACATCCCTGCCAATGCCTATTGTTGCTTTTGTTCTTGATAATCGCCATTCTAATTGGGGTGAGATGAAATCTTAGGGTAGTTTTGATTTGCATTTCTCTTATTACTAGAGATGTTGAACATTTTTTCATATATCTGTTGATCTCTTGCACATCTTCTTCTGTGAAGTGTCTGTTCATTTCCTTACCCCATTTGTTGATTGGATTATTTGTATCCTTGGTGTAGAGTTTTCTGAGTTCTTTATAGATTTGGGATATTAGCGCTCTATCTGAAGTATGAGTGGCAAATATATTCTCCCACTCTGTAGGCTCTCTCTTCACATTACTGATAGTTTCCTTTGCTGAGAGAAATCTTTTTAGTTTGAATCTATCCCAGTTGTTGATTTTTGCTTTTATTTCTTCTGCTATGGGAATCCTGTTAAGGAAGTCTGCTCCTAGGCCAACAAGTTGAAGGTTTGGACCTACTTTTGCTTCTATAAGATGTAGAGTCTCTGGTCTGATTTCGAGGTCCTTGATCCATTGTGAGTGGAGTTTTGTGCAGGGTGAGAGATAGGGGTTTAATTGCATTCTGTTGCATATGGTTTTCCAGTTTTCCCAGCACCATTTGCTGGAGAGGCTATCTTTTCTCTATTGCATATTTTTGGCCCCTTTGTCTAGTATGAGAAATTTGTATTTATTTCGGTTTGTGTCCGTGTCCTCTATTCTGTACCATTGATCTACCTGTCTATTTTGGTACGAATACCATGCCGTTTTTGTTACTATTGCTTTGTAATAGGATTGAAGATCTGGCATTGCAATACCCCCTGCTTTGCTCGTTCTACTGAGGATTGCTGTAGCTATTCTGGGTTTCTTATTCTTCCAGATGAATTTCATAAATGCTTGCTCTATTTCTGTAAGGTACATCATTGGGATTTTAATTGGAATTGCATTGAATGTATATAGCACTTTTGGTAGTATGGCCATTTTGACAATATTAATTCTTCCTATCCATGAGCATGGGAGATCTTTTCATCTTCTAAACTTTCTTTAATTTCTTTCCTTAGTGTTCTGTAGTTCTCATTGTAGATGTCTTTCACCTCTTTTGTGAGATTGATTGCCAAGTATTTTATTTTTTTTTTGATGCTATTGTGAATGTGGTAGTTTCCTACTTTCTCTTTCTGAAGATTCATCACTTATGTATAAAATAGCATTGGATTTATGAGCATTGATCTTGTAACCTGCTACTTTACTGAATGCACTTATGAGTTCTAAGAGTTTTCTGGTGAAATTTCCAGGTTCCTCTAAATATATAATCATGTCATCAGTGAACATGGATAGTTTGAGTTCCGTTTTTCCAATTAGTGTCACTTTAATTTCTTTGGTCTGTCTAATTGCTCTGGCTAGAGTCTCAAGAATAATGTTGAATAGAAGTAGTGAAAGAGGGCATCCCTGCCTTGTTCCAGATTTTGGGGGGAATGCTTTCAGTACTTCACCATTTAGAATGATATTGGCCATGGGCTTTGCATAGATGGCCTTCACAATGTTAAGTAATGATCCCACTACCCCAATTTTTTATAGTGTCTTGAGCACTATAAAAATGCTGTATTTTATGGAATGCTTTTTCTGCATCTATTGAAATAATCATGTGATTCTTAACTTTTAGTCTGCTGATATGGTGAATGACATTTATTGATTTCTGGATGTTGAACCAACCTTGCATCCCTGGGATAAAACCCACTTGATCGTGGTACACTATCTTTTTAGTATATTTTTGTATGTGATTTGCTAAAATTTGGTTGAGAATTTTTGCGTTGATGTTCATTAAGGATATTGGTCTGAAATTTTCTTTCCTCAATGTATCTCTGTCTGATTTAGGTATCAGAGTGATGTTGGCTTCATAGAATGAGTTTGGGAGGGTTCCCTCCTCTTCTATTTTATGGAATACTTTGAGAAGTATTGGAATGAGCTCTTCTTTAAAGGTTTTGTAGAACTCGGCTGAGAACCCATCTGGTCCTGTACTTTTCTTTGATGGTAGACTTTTGATGACCTCTTCTATTTCATTGCTTGAAATTGATTTATTTAAGTTTTGTATATCCTCCTCGTTCAGCTTAGGTAATTCATATGTCTCTTGAAACTTGTTGATGTCCTCAAGGCTTTCTGTTTTGTTGGAGTATAGATTTTTAAACTAGCTTCTAATTATGTTTTTAATTTCACTTGTGTTTGTTGTGATATTTCCTTGTTCATTCCGAATTTTAGTAATTTGACTTTTCTCCCTCTTTCTCTTTGTTAACGTGGCTAAAGGTTTATCAATTTTGTTTATTTTTTCAAAGAACCAACTATTTATTTTGTTAATTTTTCAGATTGTTTTTTTGGTTCAATTTCATTGTTTTCTTCTCTGATTTTAACTATTTCTTGTCTTCTACTACTTTTGTTGTTGGTCTGCTCTTCTTTTTCTAGGGCTTTGAGCTGTAATGTTAAGTCATTTATTTATTGATTTTTACTTCTTTTGTTGAATGTGCCCAATGAAATTAATCTTCCTCTAACTACTGCTTTCATAGTGTCCCAAAGATTTTGATATGATGTGTCTTTGTTCTCATTTAATTCTAAGAATTTTTTAATTTCCCTCCTGATGTCTTCTGTTATCCATTCATCGTATAATAGTGTATTATTTAATCTCCAAGTATTGGAGAAGTTTCTGTTTTTTATTCTGTCATTTATTTCTAATTTCAGTCCATTATGATATGATAGAATACAAGGTAGTATCTCTATCTTCTTGTATTTGCTAACAGTAGCTTTGTTGCATAAAACATGGTCTATTGTAGAGAAGGATCCATGTGCTGCTGAGAAGAAATTGTATTCTTTCTTTGTTGGATGGTTTATTCTATATACTTCGGTTAAGTCTAAATTGTTGATTGTGCTATTGAGTTTTATGGTTTTTTTATTCAATTTTTGTTTGGACGATCTATCCATTGGTGAGAGAGGTGTGTTAAAATCAACTAGTATTATTGTGTTGTGGTCTATTTGATTTCTGGTACTGAGAAGGACTGTTTGATGTACATGGATGAGCCAATGTTTGGGGCATAGATATTTTTTATTGTTATGTCTTGCTGATTTATGCTTCCCTTAAGCAGTATATAATGTCCTTTTTTATCCCTTCTGACTAGTTTTGGCTTGAAGTCCACATTATCTGAAATGAGGAAGGATACTCCAGCTTTTTTGCTCTGTGCATGTGCATGGTATGTTTTTCCCATCCTTTCACCTTTAGTCTATGGTATCTCGTTCTATGAGATTGGTCTCTTGCAGGCAGTATATTGTTGGATTTTTCTTTTTAATCCAATCTGCCATTCTATGTCTTTTGATTGATGAGTTCAGGCCATTAACATTCACGTTTATTATTGTGATATGATTTGTATTCCTAGTCATTGGACTCATTTTTGTTTTTTGACATGATTTGGTTTCTCCTTTATTTGGCTATTCCTTTAGGCTAGTTCCTTCCGTTGCTGATTTACACCGTTGTTTTTCATCTCTCCCTCATGGAATATTTTGCTGAGAATGTTCTGTAATGCTGGCATTCTTTTTGTAAATTCCTTTAGCTTTTGTTTATCAAGGAAGGATCTTATCTCATCATCAAATCTGAAAGTAAGTTTTGCTGTTTTGTTGTCAGAGTTCACTGCTCCAGCTGGGGGAGGGGTGTCTCACCAGGCAGCTCTACTGCACAAAGTTCCCTGCATTCCGGGACTACCACCCCATCCGGGATGCCTCCCCAATGGGAGATACCCGGCTGCTTTGAGTTGGTCCCAAGTCTCTCAATATCTCCTTTTTTGAATCCTGAGTCCTGGAGCAAAATGAAATGCAGTCACCCTCTAGTCTGCCATCTTGAAAACCTCTCTTTGGGGTTTCTGAAAATGAGTATGCCACTAGTTCTCTCAGAGAGAATTTATTTGTTTGTTTGTTTTTTTGTTTTGTTTTTGGTTTTTAAAGAAGAACTTGACTTAATCAATAATGATTTACTCCATACCTCCTCTTTAATCCCAGACCTTACAGTGAGTGACTTACAGTACTCATTCTATACCCAGAGGAGGATGAAGAAGACTGGGAACTCAAAATTATACCATAGGATATATGGATGAAAGACTAGAGTTAATTTGCTTGAGGAAACAAAAATTAGATAGGAGTCAAATGCTGACTTGGAAGATTCTGTAGAGAGCTCTCTTTTGGAAAAAGGCTTAGAGTTATTCCATAGCAGCAGCTTTTGAGCTAAAATTAGAACCCATATTATAATGTACCCTAGGTTCTTTTGAGGAATTAGATACAGAGGATCAACCCCTAGGATTTTGGAATAATTCAGGCATGAAGTGAGTAAGAAGTAGCAGACAAGGGCAGTAGCTATGGGAAGGTCTGCTGTAGGAAACATTGCAGAGAAGAAACTACAGGAGTTTATTTTTTTTTTTTTGAGGCAGGGAGTGAGATAGATAGCAAATTCAAAGATGATTTTAAGGCTTTAAGCCTGAATGATGAGAATAGAAATTAGGAAGATAAGTGGTAAAGTGTTAGAAAGGTGAAAATAATGTAGGCTTTAGTCAACATGGTTTGTAGTAAAAATCAATGTAAATTATCATTAGAGGGACACTCTGAAAAGGAAGGGATTTTATTTACAAAAGCTCACAGGAAAAACCAGACTTTAAAAGACCAGCTATCAAAAAATTCAAGAAGTATGCAAAAGGGGAAAAATTACACAGTATTATAAGCAGAATTATCAAGTTTACAATAAGCCCAAGTGTGGGTTAAAAAATAGCAGTTTTCTCTCACACACACCTGCAACTTTGCACATCAGCATTGCAGACAGGGATCAGTGGTATTTTTTTTAGGGAATCATAGACTTGCAGGAAAAGTTTATAATTTTTTGGGTACTAGAACCTGAAAGAAGAACCCTAGGTTTTGTTTGTTTGCTTGGTTTTTGTTTACCTTAGGGAGTAACTGTGGAGTCTGGCTTTTTCTATATTTTTAGTGTTCTGCATACTCATCTGTCATGGTGGCAGGGCAGCTGTGCATTTTGTTTTCACACTATTGAAGGGGCAATTACAAATGTAAGGTGAAAGCTTGAGAGAGGGTTAGGTACATACTGTAGAGGTCTAAATACATTTCTTCACAAAGTCTTGAGAGATGAGTTTATTGTGGGCTGTTGTGAAGGTGAACATATTGGGAGTTAGAGGAGATGAGGTCTCAGATGCTCAAACTTTTCCCCAGTGGAGGGAACTCCAGGCATTTGATTAGGGGTTTCCCTGTGGTGTGGTCTACCAGCACATCATTGTGAAGTGCACAGGCACAACTCCCTGCTTTAGGTCAATATAGACTACTGGCTGTTGGAGAGAAACTTGGTGGGACTTTATGCCCAGGCCAGGGTCAAAAAAATCTCATTCTGTTTCTGTATGATTTTTTTTCTCCCCATCCAGAAAATGAGTTATTTATGGTTTCCAAGGACAAAGGTAATAACTCACTACCTTGTCTCAAAAGAAAGCAGGGCATTTTTAAAATTATTAAAGAATCTAATAATAAAAGATGTGGTTCTGGTTTGATAAATATAAGCAGTGTAGAGTGGTGAAGTCCTGAAAAAGGAAAACAGGTTCTTTATCCTGCAAGGAGAGGGACATATATAGATATAGTGAACATTTATTGAATGCTTACTGTGTGCTAAGCATTGTCTGAGGTGTACTTTTCCAGTTGTTCTATGAAGAAGAGTAATAGAAGAATGACATAGAAAATGTCTTTAAAATTTTTAAGAAATTTTCCAAAACATCATTCAGAGCCACTCTAATCCGAGCACTGTGTAACTTACAACAACACCCTCTTAATTACTATAATATATTATTTTTTATTTTTGAAAAAAGTAGTTCCTTAAAAACATACTGTGAGTGCTCAATAGCAAGGGAAGCCAGGAGATTTAAGTCCAAATGAGTGGAAGGGAGGATCCCAGTATGAACTGAGCTTCATCTTAAATACTTGGTTTTCTTCTGCTTTGGTTACTAAATGCCAAAGTCATTTGCCTTGGTTTATATATATGTATAATTATATTTTATGTTTATATATATATAAATATATATGTATACATATTAATGTAAGTAATCTATATATATACATATATATATTTAAGTATATGTCTCTCTGTGTGTGTATACACATATCTACTAAGGTTAAATATAAATATATCCAGGAATGTTCTTGCTTAGTTTTTAATCTCCAGTGTTTTTAAGCTATTCTTTAAGTTTTCCAGTTACAAAATAGACAATCTAGAGATAACTAACCAAAACTAAAAGGGCAAAATGCAAATGAGGGCCCATCATGTGGATCCAAATTGTTTCAGAATTTTTAAGTCATAGTGCTTAGGGAGGTGTAAAGTTGGAAGTAGCAAGTGAAAGCCAGGTAATACTATCAAAGCTTTCTGGGTGGTTCCTGTAGCCTTAGGAAATAGACAGAGTATCCCTTAGGGAGGAGTGAGAGGAAAGGGCAGGGTAGGGAGTGCACAGGACTATTCAGGGAGATTGAAATTAATAAAGAGCCTTTGGGCCTTGGTGAACAGGATTGTTATTGTTTTTCCAAGGTTAATTCCATAAAGTAGTGAGGTACGAAAGCAACTTGGCAAAGGAAAGGAGTCAGCTTATTGTGAAGTGAGGTACTGAGTGGCATCTTCTCTTTCTAAGAAGTTTGACAGTGGGAGAGGTAGGAAGGTAGCTAACAGAATCTCTGACTTCTATCAGGACTGCTGGAAGTACCTGTAAAAAACACTGGTGAGAGGTGTTATAGAAGATGCAGGAAATCATTTTATTCTTACCATCCCCCCCAAAATAAAAGAAATTGGTGGCTAAAAAATTTTTTTGCAGTTATAGATAATATCAAAATCAATAGCTCTGGTCATCATTTATCACCTTTCTGCTTATTCCTCATCTAATCCCAAAATAGCCTAATTGAAGTCATCTGCCATGGGAGAGAAGAAAGTTCACAAGGGAAGGAATGTGTTTGGTGTCACTTAGACACTCAGCAGATCACCACATCCTGATGTTTGTTTTCATGAGAACTAACTCAATTTTTTCTTTTCCCCATTCAAGTTGAGTGAAATACTTAAATTTGGCTTGGATAAACTGCTGTCTTCTACGGGGAGAACCATGGATGAGATAGACCTGGAGTCCCCCCTGGGAGAGACAAAAAATGGCCAGTGGGTTTCTGATGCCTTGCCTGCAGCTGGAGGAGGGAGCAGAGAGCAGGAAGAAGGAAGTGAGTTGGGGGTTAGGGTGAGCAAATGGCACAGTTAAATCAAACTAGGGCATGAGTGATATGCATTACCATAGGAAGTCCTGCATCCTACTCCCTGGGACCTCTTTTTCCTACCCAGCCCTATTGTCTTCTTGAGCACATTCTTTAGGCTTCTTGATCCAAGAAATTGAAAATATATCTGGCTGTTCCCATGTGGCTGAACTTTGAATCCACGTTTTAGACACCCAGATTTGAAGACATCACTGGACAACTCATTTTATCTTTAGAG
This sequence comes from Sciurus vulgaris, assembly GCF_902686455.1. NCBI lineage: Eukaryota > Metazoa > Chordata > Mammalia > Rodentia > Sciuridae > Sciurus > Sciurus vulgaris. Next base: position 6,638,397 of record NW_027632409.1, read on the forward strand.
ATGTCCTCTTTTATTATCCTTGGAAGATACACCATTACAGCAAAATTGTCTCTTTAAATTGAAAAGACAGGGATCCTAGGGCTCATGGTGCTCCCATTATTTGGTGTGTGGATCCCTTCAGTTCCCCCACATTGTGGTGCCCTGTGAGGACCATATGTCCTAGGCTTTTGGAGTATTGAGAGGGTTTCTATTCCTCTAGTCAGTCCCAGCTGGATACCTGTGTTTTTGTTCCACAGCTCTTCTTAATAGGTTTTCATTTCTCACAGTGTGAACATTTTAAAGCACCATTTCCTCATATAGCTTTTTAGAAATCCATTTATTGTCATATAGCTGTTTCAGGTGAGAGAAAAAAATAAATGTGTGTGGTTATATTTTTAAATTATATTTGATGACTTTATTATCCAGTTTACACCCTTTTCTGTAGTCATCTATATTAATTTAATTTTATTTGCTAGAACAAAATAAAATTACAGTGTTTTCAGAAAGATGATTGTATATCTTCACCTGCCTAAAAACAGGTATTTTTGCAGACACTCTAACTGCCAAAAAATTCTCCAGTTTCATTAAAATCTGGAATGTTGTCTTCAGTGACCATGTCTTGATTCTCTTTGTGGTAAATTGTTCCTCTGGCAGAATACAAATGAGGGTCTAGACCTGTGGGCTCTGACTGCCTATTAGAAAAAGACTAAAGACATGCAGCATCATTAAAAATAATGTAAATAAACATTAAAGATAGTAATTAGAGGGACTGGAGAGATAGCTCAGTCAGTAGAGTGCTTACCTTGTAAGCTCAAGGCACTGTGTTCGATCCCCAGCACCGAAAAAAAAAGATAGTAATTAGAGCAGCCCAATAAAATTTAAGTAAAAAGTAAGGTTGCTTTATCTTTAATGCTAAAGTTCTTTAAAAAGCACATTTACATAGTAAATTGAGAATTTCATGCAGTATGATGCTATATATGTTGATCATATTTGACACATCTCAGCTCTTTATATTTTCCACTTGTTGATAGAGTGTCTCACTTAAATCCCGCTGTTGATTTTATTGGCAAATGCCAATTAGTATTAAAGTTGGTCAGATTTGGGTAGAAGTTTGAAGCAATTGATCTCTTGAAAATGAAAATATTTTGCTTTCATACTCTCTAGAAAAAAATATACTTAGAGCTGATTTTATAATCCTGTGAAAATCATAATTTGGTAACATGTGCTATTACATACACTTAACTTTTTAATCATTATCTTACCTATCTGTGGTTACTTTTCTTCACTGTTTATCACTTGATTCATGATTTTGGCAGATCACCCAGCCTCATTAGGCCTTTGTGTCTTCATCTGTAAAATGGTTCTCTTAATGTCTTCTTTACTCTTTTACACAACTGCAAAAATCAAATGTGGTAATAGACGTGAAATTGCTCTGATAGTATAAAGTGCTACTTAAGAGTACTATATCAGCTGGGAGTGTCGCTCAGTGGTAGAACTCTTACCTACCATGTGTGAGTCCCTGGGTTTGATCCAAAAATTAAGGAAAGAAAAAAACATCATACTATTGTCCTTGTTGTTTTTGCCATAATTATTTGCAAGACTGTTTTCTCTCTACTTTTCTATATACCTTAATCTACTGAAAAGAACATACTGATCTTAGAATCAGAAAAACCTACCTTGTTCATTTTGTAGCAGAGAGAATTGAGGAATCCTTTAATCCCTGTGTGAATCTCAGTTTCCTCTTTCATAAGGGGGGTTAGTTATACCAGGATTGAGGTAAGAAACATGAAGATGCTTTGTGAGATCTACAGGGAATGTTATAAATCTAAGGAATTATTTTTTGTGATTTTTTTTATTTTCTCATAGATTTGCCCCTTTTTTAATATTATAGAAAAAGGGGATAAGAGTTGAGTATTAAAAGTGTGTTTGGACTAAAAGCATTGAGATTTTATTCGGGGATCTTAAAAGTCAGTGATATTTGTACTGGGAACACTTGTGGAATGAATGAATGATTTGAGACTCAGCAGTGTAGAGGGATCCAGCAGAGATTCCCACATCATGTAGGGTGGACAAAAAGGGTTTAAGCCAATTCTCTGTCCTTTGAAAAGTGAAAATGTATAGAACCCAAACTCATCAGTATTGGTGCAACAGGAAATGAAATGCCTTCATCACAGCTGGTCTTGACCCATTTAGAGTATGAGCTATTTTCTTATTTACCTAGTTATTGCTTCAAATAGCATTAACCTATTTTTCAATGTCTTAACATTTCTTGCTTTGTGTTTTATATTCTTAGAGGAACATGTATTTATTTGAAGTAAAGATTATTCTAAAGAGCTCAGTAAGGAAGACAAAAAATCCTTTGAACAAATGGTGAATCTTCAGAAAATTCTTTAAAAAAGAAAAAAGTTAAGAGGGCCGGTTACTCCAAAATAAAGACAGTGTAAGTGCCGTAAATTTGTGTGAGATTATAAATTCTTCCAAACACTCTTCCTATAAAAGAACCAAAAATGATCTCAGTATCATTTTTGTTCTCTTAGGATGATTTAAGAAATAAGCATCTCTTGAAATGTAACAAATTAACTGAACCCTAGTATAAAAGCTATGTAAAAATCTAGCATGAAAAACATTAATAAGGTGAGTATATTATACAATTTATTGCAGGTAAAAGCAGCCCTGTTCCTCATATAAGCCACCTCTAAAGGGATCACCATTTTAAATCAAAATATCATATCCTGTTGTTGATAATCATGATTCTGTTTCATTAAGATATGATGGCAATCACAAATGATATGTGTAATGTTCACAGTGTTTGGTGCTTAAAATGTAGTTTCTAAATGTTATCTATCATTAAGATAATCATGCTAAAATACTCTGTATTAAAGGAATTACACATTTATAGAAAGCTATGTGTTAAAATTGTTTTAAACTTTAAATGGTATCCTACAGTGTATACTTCCAACCAAGGAAAAAATTATCTATTTTGAATTACCTTATTGCTCATGCAATGAATCAAAATGACTGCACTATCCATGCCAATACTTTGGCTGAACTTAGAACACAGTGACCACCATGCCAATGAGATTCATAATATGAATAGTAAATTGAAGTATCTTGCTGCCAGTGCCCACCACACAGGGATGCGGTATTTTGTGAAAACCTAAGCATGTTGCCTCTGTAGAAAGTCTGCTTTGTGGATGAATGAAACTCATGGAGGAGCAGAAAATTCCTAACCTTCCTGACTTTGGATCTTGTCCTTCCTACAGGTTCTTAGCCCAGGCCTCTTGGAGGGATCTACCGAAAGGAAGAGAATTCTGAGCCTAGACAAGTTGGAGGAAAGACAGAAAAAAAAAGACAAGAAGCAGTAGCCAAGAGAAAGAGAATAATAGAGGAAAAGAATAGGGAAAAGGAAGAAGCTGAACATAAAAAAAATTATGTCTAGAGAGTATTGTTATTGCCAGTGACACAGATATTTTGGTCTCCTCCACTAGAATCACTTAAAAATTAAAAAAAAAACTATCAATCTGATAGTTCTTTTTGGTAACAGAATACTTTCTTTTCTTTTGGACTAGTGTTTGAACCCAGAGGCACTCTACCACTGATCTATTTCCCCAGTTCTTTTTATTTTTTATTTAGAACCAGGGACTCACTAAGTTGTTTAGCTGGCCTCCAACTTGTGTTCCTCCTGTCTCAGCTTCCTGAGTAGCTAGGATCACAAGTTAGCACCACCACACCCGGCTCCACAGAACACTTTTTAAAAATATTCAGCTTTAACATTTAGTCTACTTTAGTTAGAAGTCTTGAATGCCTAAAGCAGAGGAGATGCATTCTATTGAAACAAGAAATTTTAAAGGTTTTATTGTAGCTAATGAAGAATCATTTATTTGAAAAGTCACTTTTAGTCATATTCTTAAAAACAGGGACATTTGGTGGATGTTCATTATTGAAGTGTAGTCAGGAGACAGGCTAATCAGTAAAACTTGTTTACTTTCAAATGAGCAAAAATCTTTGCCAAGGTCCAGTCTTAGCAGCGGTCAGGGGTCTTAGGTGGATGAGAGGTGTTAGCATGTTGGAGAAACAGCACACAGAGATATCAAGTGTTCTGGGGCTGAATCTGAATCTTTACTTTTCTGCCAGCCTTTTTATAGACATTTTTCTTTAGTAATGATTATATCATTTTATGGTTAGTTTAAAATAAGAAAAACCTTCAAAAGTTCAATCTATACTTCTTCTCAAAGTACACATTCTCTGTGTATGAGAATCCAGACCAAAACAACCTTATTTCCCAGCTAGATTAAAACAACCTTGTCTCCCAGCTAAACTGAAACAAACTTGTCTCCCAGCTAAACTGAGGGCATCATAATCTGCCAGTCTTCAACCTTCAGAACAAACACATCACTAGATTTTCTGAGAAACCACCCCCACCATGAACTCCAGTGTTTAACAGTGAAAAGGTTTTACTAATATTAAAGGGCAAAGAAATCAATTTATAGTTAATATTTAGTCTATTCTAATTTTATATAATGGTGAACTACAATCTTATTCTGATTCTCAAAGAATTAGACTAAACATAGGAAAAGCACAAGTTATATTTATGACTAACCTAAATGTTTTTATTATGTAAAGTATCTCTAGAATCACCTACTAAAACTAGGAAAGCAACCAAGGCTAAACACTGCATCCAAGCTCTTTATCCATCTATTATTATACTAAAGCAATAAAAGTCTCTTTTAATCTCAAGCACAGTTACAATTGTTTATTTTCACATATTAATTTATGTGAAATTCTGCTAAATTTTCATTGTGCACTATTTTGTGTACCAATACAGTAAAATCTTCCTGATGTTTTCCAATAAGTTTCTAATGATATATTGATCATTAATATTAAAAAGCAACTACACATGGAGATATGCCACACCTATGGCCCCAAAGAGGGAGGACAGTCAACAGAACCATGTCAAGTGTTGAGTCCTCTATTCCAACAGAGCCATGTCAAATGTTGGAGTGTCAGTAAATAGATGTGGCAAAACTTCAGTCAGGGTGAGTTTCTAATTACATTTTACTTGGTGGTTATTTTTTGTGAATAGCAGTGAAAAATGTGCTCCAAAGAGAGATTAATTTTCTTTTCTCTCTGTCGAGTTAAAGGATGGCTTGGTAGGAGTCCAACTATTACCAGTCATTCTGCTTGCCCTCTGAGGTGAGCGAGTCTGAGGACCTTGAGGATGGGGAAGATAAGAGTGCTCCCTAATTGGGTTGCAATGACCCAGACTCAACCTCTATCAAGTATGTTAGTGGTAATGTCACACACCCTCAGGCAATGGCAGAGGGTGGTCTCATGGTGCACGGTATAGGTACGAGAAATGGTGCGGGACAGGGAATGTGCCTCAGTCCTTATGGTGCCAATAAATGGAGAAGATGAGTCTAAATCATGACTTAAGGGTGCTGGTCCCAGTGCAATATCATGTGGTCAAGAAAGCATGAATTGTAAAATCAGTAGATGTGCATTTGACTCTTGGCTCTTTGGTTTACATCATTGAGTTACCTACTTTCCCTAAGTGTGAGCTTCCTAATATATACTAATGGGATAATATCTGCTCTGTCCTCTGCATAAGTTTTTTTTTTTTTTTTAAGATGGTGAAATGAGGCTACATTTTAGAAGAAAAATGCATTCTCTGAGAAACTCCTTGTGTGTTCCCCTCACAACCTCTGCATGTTCTATATCCTCTGCCTGGATCCTTATTTTCTCTAGTCACATCAAGCATTATTTAAATGTCTGCCTCTCAGAAAGTTCTCCCCTGATCACCTCATATAGAACAGTTTACATGCCCCCTCTTTTACTCTTTGCCCTCTTTCTACCCTACTTACCTTTATCACCTCCTCATATGTTAACATGTATATTTATCTCCTTGAATTAGAAAATAAGCTTAATAGACTAGAATTGTGTATGTGTATGTGTGTCCACTGTAGTAGCTCCAGTACCTAGAATGATGTTTGATATGTAATACATGTAAACAAACATTTGTGGTATGAATGAATATAAATACAATGTGCTAACCTAGTATGTTAATGAAAGATTGAATGCATCCTTTAGTTTTCCTCTTCCTGACAAGTCAAATGGGAGTTGTATGATTTGATATTAACAGCACTTGCTCACTGTTATGTTCCCCCCACTCTCCACCCTTCCTTATTCACCTCCCCTAGAATTAGAGACCCACCAGAGATTTTTTTTCATTCATAACACTCATTTTTGAGATACCTTTCTGTTATGATGACCAGGTATATCTTTCAGAAAACCTAAATATATTTGAGAATTCAACTATGATTCTCTTAGGAGATCAAATATAGTTTTCCTTCTCTTTGAAAAATCATTCTTCTACAAGTCTATTTTGTGTGCTTTTGTTTCTCTAGATTGTGGGCTTGACTTTACCTTTTATAGATGAAAAATTTCTTTCTTCTGTCAGATGACTCTGGCAACTGGGGCAGAGGCGGCTTATTTACAGTTCTGGAAGAATTGTCAGCTGGGCCAAGTAAAGTATATAAGCTGGCAGGGGAAATGAAAGGTAAGAAGAAAAACAGAACAATGGAATAAGATAGGAACGGACACTTAAGATAATATCATGTGGGTTAACTAGCCTTGAAGGACTCATAAGAGCTGATTGTGATGTGAATTCTATCATCAGCTAGTTTTATGTGACTGTGACCTCCTTTCTCTCTGCCTGTTTTCTCATTTAAAGTTTGTAAATTTTCCTTCATTTGGAAAATATTTTTTTTTTCCTTTTAGACGTTGAGGTGATTTGCAACACTGAAAGTTTGCTCTCCCAAGATATTTATGTCTATTAGTATCTGTAAATTAAGATTTTGAATTGGAAAAAATGTAAATTACCTGTTCAAATAGCTCTATTAAAATACTTAAGATGGAAGTGATCTCTCTTATTGTAGAACAGTCCTCATGTTTGCTCTGGAACAGAAATCAGAGCACATGGCTGAGTTGCTTCTCCAGAATGGTATTGATGTCTCTGTTACAGATACCTTTGGGCAGATGGCATTAGCTTATGCTGCTGCTAGTGGTCATAGTGGGTAAGTGTTTACATTAAATTTCTAATCAACCTTGATTAGAGGCTCAAAATAATAACAGCTATTGCATTTCACACATGAGGTGAAATTTCATGGTACAGCTATGTATGAAACAATAGAGTAGTTCATCAGCCAGCAGTCCTGTAAGAGTCTAGATGATAAGTGGTAATGAGTGTGAGTTTTCTCCAAGGTTCCTTTCTTCCCTTTCCTCTCCTTTTCTTCCCTCATCTCCTTATACATGCTATTGAATTGCTGTACTACTGAAATGCATCACTAGCCAGTATCTTAGGGTTTTAGAGATTTTATCATCATGGTTCCCAGCCTTATCTCTGTCATTCCAAGTATTATTCCTGACCATAGGGTATAAATCATGTCACAATTTGATTTCCCTAATTAACTATTTAGGTCTTGAAATGCCTAGTTGAGCAGAAAATCTTTTTACTCTCCCTTGAAAATTAGCTTTTCCACCATCCTTTAATTTCTTGAGGACCTGAGGATTTTCTTAAAGTCTGAGAGGGGAGAGGACTTTTAAAATGCTTTGTTTCTGTCAAGTCTGTTGCTGCTGTGTTGTTCTGCAGTCTGGTGATGATTACCTTTGACTACAAAATGCTCTTATTGATTCCAGTCCCTAAGTATTCAAAGTAACACACCTTAGACTTAAAAGTTACAATATTATTTTATGTTAGGGTTCAACCCTTATTTTTGGAAGAAGTTCTTAATCGTAAGTAAAATAAATTGTGCAAGAAGAAAGAGCTATTGTTTACAGGGACATGACATTCTCTGAGTTCAATTTATTATTATTTAATATACTTATTGCCCTCAATGCATGATGATTGCATCTTACTTTTTTCTTTTTTAAATATATTTATTGTTATTTTTTGAATTTATTTTTATTGTAAACAAATGGGATACATGTTGTTTTTCTTTGTACATGGAGTAACAGCATATCATTTGCGTAATCATACATTTACATAAAGTAATGATGTTTGACACATTCTGTTATTTTTTACTTCCCCCCACCCCTCCCACCCATCTTTTCCCTCCATACAGTCCTTCCTTCCTCCATTCTGGCCCCCTCCATTATGTGTCATCATCCGCTTATCAGCAAAATCATTTTTCCTTGGTTTCTTGAGATTGGCTTATCTCACTTAGCATGATATTCCCCAATTTCATCCATTTGCCTGCAAATGCCATAATTTTATCATTCTTTATGGTGGAGTAATATTCCTTTGTATATATATACCACAGTTTCTTATCCATTCATCAATTGATAGACATCTAGGTTGGTTCCACAATCTGGCTATAGTGAACTGAGCAGCTATGAACATTGATGTGGCTGTATCCCTGTAGTATGTTGATTTTAAGTCCTTCAGGTATAGGCCAAGGAGTGGGATATCTGGGTCAAAAGGTGGTTCCATTCCAAATCTTCTAAGAAATCTCCACACTGCTTTTCAGAGTGCCTGCACTAATTTGCAGCCCCACCAGCAATGTATGAGTGTACCTGTCCAGAGCCGGCAGGTCATGCGCCCTGCCTTGCCTCAAGGTCACGAGCCTTGGCTCATGGTCACACCCCTTGCCTCACCTCATGCTGAGCTAAGATGGCGCCTGCCAAATTCTGGCGGGGAGTGCCATTACCTGTTTACACACCTGTCAGACTATACCAGGTGCATCAGACTAGATTGCCTGGTGCTTCATGATTGGACAATTACACTTCCTTTTTGGAGTTCTGGCGCGAGAATAGTCTTGCCTTCTCACGCTTTACTCTGATTGGTTTCTGTACTTTATATTAATGGTGTTTATTCCTCTAATAAATGAGACTTGATCAGGCTTTTGTCTTGTCTCCATTTCTCGTGTCTCTTGTCTCTTTCAATCCCAGCACCCCCCTCCAGGTACCCATTGATGTCCTGTGGGCCGGGGCATGTACCTTTCTCCCCATATCCTCACCAACACCTGTTGTTGCTTGTACTCTTGATAATTGCCATTCTAATTGGGGTGAGATGGAATCATAGGGTGGTTTTGATTTGCATTTCTCTTATTACTAGAGATGTTGAACATTTTTCCATATGTTTGTTGATTGCTTGTAGATCTTCTTCTGTGAAGCATCTGTTCATATCCTTAGCCCATTTGTTGATTGGGTGTTTTGTATTATTTATGTAGAGTTTTTTGAGTTCTTTATAGATTCTGGAGATTAGTGCTCTATCTGAAATATGAGTGGCAAAGATATTCTCCCACTCTGTAGGCTCTCTCTTCACATTACTGATAGTTTCCTTTGCTGAGAGAAAGCTTTTTAGTTTGAATCTATCCCAGTTGTTGATTCTTGCTTTTATTTCTTGTGCTATGGGAGTCCTGTTAAGGAAGTGTGATCCTAAGCCAACAAGTTGAATATTTGGACATATTTTTTCTTCTATAAGATTCAAGGTCTCTAGTCTGATTTCAAGGTCCTTGACCCATTGTGAGTTGAGTTTTGTGTAGGGTGAGATATAAGGGTTTATTTTCATTCTGTTGCATATGGATTTCTAGTTTTCCCAGCACCATTTGTTGAAGAAGCTACCTTTTCTCCATTGCATATTTTTGGCACCTTCGTCTTGTATAACAACGATATATTTATTTGGGTTTGTGTCTGTGTCCTCTATTCTGTACCATTGATCTACCTATCTATTTTGGTGCCAATATCATACAGTTTTTTTTTATTTTTTATTTTTATTTTTTATTGCTTTGTAGTATAGTTGAAGTTCTGGTATTGTGATACCCCCATTTCATTCTTCCTGCTAAGGATTGCTTTAGCTATTCTGGGTTTCTTATTCTTGCAGATGAATTTCATGATTGCTTGCTCTATTTCTGTAAGGTACATCATGGCGATTTTAATTGGAATTGCATTGAATCTGTATGGCACTTTTGGTAGTATGACCATTTTGACAATATTAATTCTGCCAGTCCAAGAACATGGGAGATCTTTCCATCTTCTAAGGTCTTTCTCAATTTCTTTCTTCAATGTTTTGTAGTTTTCATTGTAGAGATCTTTTACCTTTCTGGTTACATTGATTCCCAAGTATTTTTTTTTTGAGGCTATTACAAATGGAGTTGATTTTCTCATTTCCCTTTCAACTGTTTCATCGCTTGCATATAAAAATGCTTTAGATTTATGCATGTTGATTTTATAGCCTTCTATTTTGCTGAATTCATTGATGAGGTCTAGAAGTTTTCAGGAGGAGGTTTTTGGATCCTCTAAATATAGAATCATGTTATCAGCAAATAGTGACAGCTTAAGTTTTTCTTTCCCTCTTTGTATCCCTTTAATTTCTTTAGTCTGCCTAATTTCTTTGGCTAGAGTTTCGAGGACAATGTTGAATAGAAGTGGTGAAAGAGAACATCACTGTCTTGTTCCCGTTTTTAAAGGCAATGTTTTCAGTTTTTCTCCATTAAGAATGATGTTGGCCATAGTCTTAGAATAAATAGCCTTTACAAAGTTCAGGTCTGTTCCTACTATCCCTATTTTTTCTAGTGTTTTGAGCATGATGGGGTGTTTTATTGAATGCTTTTTCTGCATCAATTGATATAACCATATGATTCTTATCCTTAAATCTATTAATATGATGAATTATGTTTATTGATTTACAAATGTTAAAACATTCTTCCATTCCAGGGATGAACCCCACTTGATCGTGGTGTATGATTTTCTTAATATGTTTTTGGATACGGTGTGCCAATATTTTGTTAAGGACATTTGCATTCATATTCATCAAGAATATTGGTCTAAAATTTTCTTTTCTTGATGTGTCTTTGCCTTGTTTGGGTATGAGTGTGATATTAGCTTCATAGAAAGAGTTTGGTAGGGAACCCTCCTTTTCTATCTCCTGGAATACTTTGAGAAGTATTGGAATGAGTTCTTCTTTGAAGGACTTGTAGAAATCAGCTGAGAATCTGTCTGGTCCTGGGCTTTTCTTGGATGGTAGGTTTTTAATGGCTTCTTCTATTTCATTGCTTGATATTGATCTGTTTAAGTTGTGTATGTCCTCCGGGTTCAGTTTGGGAGGAGCATATGTCTGTAGAAATTTCTCAATGTCTTTGGTAGTTTCTATTTTGTTGGAATACAGATTTTCAAAGTAGCTTCTCCTTATGTTATGTATCTCAGTGATGTCTGTCATGATATTTCCTTTTACATCACAAATTTTAGTAATTTGATTTTTCTGTCCTTCTCTTTGTTAGTATGGCTCAGGGTTTGTCTATTTTGTTTACTTTTTCAAAGAACCAACTTTTTGTTTTGTCAATTTTTTGAATTGTTTCATTTGTTTCAATTTCATTCATTTCAGCTCTGATTTTAATTATTTCCTGTCTTCTACTACTTTTTCTGTTATTCTGTTCTTCTTTTTCTAGGGCTTTGAGCTGTAATGTTAGGTCATTTAGTTGTTGACTTTTCATTCTTTTCTGGAATGCGCTCCATGCAATGAATTTTCCTCTTAGTACCACTTTCATGGAGTCCCAGAGATTTTGATATGCTTATCATCATTCTCTTTGACCTCTAAGAATTTTTTTATCTCCTCCCTGATGTTTTCTGTTATCCTTATTTCATTCAATAGCATATTATTTAGTCTCCGTGTGTTGGAGTAATTTCTATATTTTTTTTTATTTTTTCATTGATTTCTACTCTCAGTTCATTTTTATGTGATAGAACACAAGGCAGTATCTCTAATTTTTGAATTTCCTAAGGGGTGCTTTGTGGCATAACATATGGTCTATTTTCAAGAAGGTTTCATGTGCTGCTGAGAAGAAAGTGTATCCACTTGTTGATGGATGGAATATTCTATATATGTCTATTAAGTCTAGGTTATTGATTGTTTCATTGAGTTCTATGGTTTCTTTGGTTATTTTTTGTTTGGAAGATCTGTCTAATGGTGAGAGCGGTGCATTAAAGTCACCCAGAATTATTGTGTTGTGGCCTATGTGATTCCTGAAATTGAGAAGGATTTGTTTGATGTACAGGAATACACCATTTTTTTGGGCATAAATATTTACTATGATTATGACTTCCTGATTTATGGTTCCCTTAAGCTGTATGAAATGTCCTTCTTTATCCCTTCTGACTATCTTTGGCTTGAAGTCCACATTATCTGATATAGGGATGGAAACCTCCACTTTTTTACTGAGTCCATGTGCATGATAATTTTTATCTCATCCTTTCACCTTTAGTTTGTGGATGTCTTTTTCTATGAGATGAGTCTCTTGCAGGCAACATATTGTTGGATCTTTCTTATTATTCCATTCTGCCAGTCTATGTCTTTTGATGTATGAGTTAAGGCCATTAACTTTCAGGGTTATTATTGAGATATGATTCCTATTTCCAGTCATTTGGCTTATTTTTTTAATTTGTCTTGGTTTCTTCTTTGAGTGATTTTTCTCTAAGGTAGTTCCTCCCTTTGCTGACCTTCATTGTTGTTTTTCATTTTCTCCTCATGGAATATTTTGTTGGGAACATTCTGTAGTGCAGGCTTTCTATTTGTAAATTCTTTTAACTTTTGTTTATCATGGATGGATTTTATTTCATCTTCAAATCTGAAGATTAGTTTTGCTGGGTATGGAATTCTTGGTTGGCAACCATGTTCTTTCAGAGTGTGAAATATGTTGCTACAGGCCCTTCTAGCTTTTAGAGTCTGGGTTGAGAAGTCTGCTGCTATCTATATTGGTCTGCCCCTATTTGTAATCTAAATCTTTTCTCTCGTGGCCTTCAAAATCCTATCTTTATTTTGAATATTAGACATTTTCATTATAATGTGCCTTGGTGTGTCTCTATTGTGATTTTGTGCATTTGGTTTCTGTAAACCTCTTGTATTTGATTTTCCATTTCATTCTTCAGGTTTGGGAAATATTCTGATAATATTTTATTGAATAGCTTGTTCATTCCTTTGGTTTGTTTCTCTGTGCCTTCCTCAATCCCAGTAATTCTTAAATTTGGTCTTTTCATGATGTCCCATAGTTCATGGAGATTCCGTTCATGATTTCTTACCATCTTCACTGTTTAGACAACTTTATTTTCAAGATTAAATATTTTGTCTTCATTGTCTGAGGTTCTTTCTTCCAAGTGGTCTAGTCTGTTGGTGATGCTTTCCATTGAGTTTTTTATTTTGTTTATTTTTTCCTTCATTTCAAGGATTTCCTTTTTTTTTTTTTTTTTTTTTGAGAATCTCTATCTCTTTTTTGAAATGGTCTTTGGCTTCCTGCAGGTTCTCTTTCAGTTTACTGGTATTATCATTTATTGCCTGCATTTGCTCTCTTATCTCATCCTTTGCTTCATGAATCATCTTAATCATGTAAAATCTGAAGTCTTTTTTCTGATATTTCTTCTAACATATTGCCATTGGATTGTATTAATATAGAATCTAGATTTGTTTGGATCATTTTCTTCCCTTGATTTTTCATGTTGTTCATGTATCTTCCCCTTTAGCAGTGCAAATCTGGGGTATTGGAGATTACCCCCTATAGGCTTATAGTGGCCCTATATGTTTCCAAAACCCTTTCTTTAAGGGGAGATCAATATTAGCAGTGCCCAATTCAGACACTATGCAATCCTAGACCAAATATCCCCTATGAAGACAATAACAAAATTGTCATAATAAACAGAATGAGTTCAAATATTATCTTCAGTATAAGAAACAGATTTGCAATAAAGTCTGCATTTTCTAATGGAGGACAAAGAGGATGCAGAGGGATGTAGGATGTAGCTGTTAATGTGATAAGAATAGAATATACAGAAGTTGTATATAATAGAAAGCGTGAGAGTGTATTCAAAAGAAATTGGATGTTAGCATGCAAAATGGGAGAAAGAGACTCTGAGGGAATATGTATACAAAGGGAAAAGAGAGCACGAAAAATAAAGAAAGAAAAACAAAATTGTTCAATATGAAGAAAAAGGAAAATCTACACTATAGCAGTCATATAGTATTCAAACCTCCCAGTCTTCAGTTGCCTGATGTATGACAGGTACCTGACAATGAGCTTCAAGCCTCCAGCAGGTGTCTCAGGATGGGATTTGCCCCACATAAAGATCAGACCTCTGGCTTTCAGGATTATCCAAGATGGCCTCTCTGGCTTCCAAATGTGTTGGCAATTGGGAGCTGCAGCTCGGGGTATGGACATGGTCAGCTGGAGATCCTGGAGGTGGGGTGCGGCTGGTCAGGCAGGGGTCCTGGAGTTCAGGTGTGTTTGGTCTGTTTGCGGGATCCTGGAGCCCAGGTGCAGTCTGTCTGGGGTCCTGGTGATAGGGCGCAGTCGGTTGGCCTGGGGTCCTGGCGGCAGGGAGCAGTCAGTTGATGTGAGGGTCCCAGACACAGGGAGTGATCGGTCAGGCTGAGGGATCCTGTAGATACTGTAGCAGTGCACTTCCAGGCAACAGAAGGCAGCTGGTGCTCCACTGGCAGTTGGTGATCGGTTTGCTGACTGTTGTTGAATGATTGGGAGGTGAACCTCATGCTTTGGATGATGTACAGATGTAAGGCAGGTAATGGATAGGCGAGAGGCAGGCAAATGGCGGATGATAGGTGCCTGACAGTGAGGAACCTGCAATCAAGAAAGGTGTCAATATACTGGTACACTGCAGGTGGTCACAGCAGACAAATGGGGTAGACAGCAGGGATTGATAAGCAGCAAAAACTGCTTCACCAGGAAACAGATATCCTCTGCTTGAAACTGGAGTTATGGAGCAACAAGGAATGCAGCCTCCCTCTAGTCCACAATCTTGGATCTCCACTTGTTTTCTTAATATAAGCTTATGAGTGCAGTGGCATGTGTGTGCTCACCACAGCTATTTGGGAGACTGCTTGAGAATTGCTTGAACTCAGGAGTTCCAGACCAGACCAGGCAACATTGTGAAATCTCATCTCAAAAGCAAAAGAAAATAGAACAATTTACAAATAACTATCAAGTTAACAAAATGTCTGGGCTCACAAATTTCAACTGCATATTATAAAGTCTGATATTGTGTTGTCTAAAACATTTTTATGTGTTGAATATGATTTTTATATCAATATTGAAACTCTAATTTAATTAATTTTTCATACATAGTCATAGGGAATTAATTCTTCAATATATGAAAGCAGAACCTAAAAATTCTGAAAATATCAACCTATGTAAGATTTCTGAAAGTGAATTTTTCTTGGTATTCATGGCTCAGATCAAAAAATAAATGTATGCTGGGTGCAGAGTCAGCAATCCTGTAATCTTGGCAGTTCAGGAAGCTGAGGCAGGATGATTGCAAGTTTAAAGCCTCAGCAACTTATTGAGGCCCTAAGTAACTCAGCAAGACACTACCTCAAAAATTAAAAAGGACTGGGGTATCTTTCAATGGTTCAGCTCCACTGAATTCAATTCCTGGTGTAAAATAATAAATAGGAATAAGAATGTTCTGATGGCAGAGGAGCAGTTTTTATATATATATATATATATATCATATATATATGATATATATACATATATATGTTACATTCATATTGTTCTTATTTACTTTCTTAGTAGTACAGAATTCATGATTATTTAAGCAACTAATTGTAGGAAATTTATAATCTGAAATGATATTGTCTAAAGAAATTTTATGATAATTTAATTTTGGTTCCTGAATTCTTATATTTTGTATAAATAAGAAAAGTATTTCCAAATTATTATGTTGTGTTTCCTCTATCTGGAGCTGTTGTGTGTCATAACAACATAAGAATATTCTCTGATAATTGTTCCTACTGCAATTAGTCTAGAAAAATTATGCTATTTGACATTTTCTTTATGCTCCTGAATCAGCTAATAATATTGCTTTCTGACCATTTGAAACTTTTAGTTAAAATTACAGTCATGGGACCAAGTGTTTACTTTTAGGTATCAAATTTTAGAGAAATTCTATGTTTCTTCCTAGCATTTCAAAACTACAAAGTATGGGACACAGGTATTCTTAATTCATTAATTGCCTTTCAGAAATATAATTAGTGTCTATTATAGAAAAATCTCCATATAGGGGCCCAGAGGAATACTCTGTAACAAAGAATCACAGTTGTACACATTTAATGTTTTGTATTTTCTATTGTTGATTAAATAAACATTTTCTTCTCTTCTTTAATAGTGGATGAAAATTCTACAGATGACCCTTTAAACAAGTATGATTTTATTTATTTTAAAAGATTGTAAGCTAACTGATTAGAAAATGAAAATAAAAGGAATAAAGATTTTTTTGAGTGTTCCAGTCTGGGATAGACAATTATTCCTAACACTTGTTTATTAAAGTCATCACACTGACTCTGTAAATGCCTGTGCTATCATAACCTGTTATTTACTAATTAATCAGCTATCATTAATAGAAGTTGACTCTTTGTCCCATGTTTCCATAATTAATAAGTGCCAGGCCTGCAGTTAGACTGTAAACTTGCCTGACTGACAACTCCATTGTATTCCTCCACTGTATAGGTCGATGCCAGTGCAGAACTAGAATCATGATGCAGGTCTATATAATTAATTCAGAAAGGCAAAATCAGTTGTATGTTAATTCTGATTCATTATTTATCT
The DNA here is from genome assembly GCF_902686455.1 of Sciurus vulgaris. Lineage (NCBI taxonomy): Eukaryota > Metazoa > Chordata > Mammalia > Rodentia > Sciuridae > Sciurus > Sciurus vulgaris. The sequence goes on from NW_027632409.1 coordinate 6,654,983, forward strand.
GAGCAGCCTGCTTATAGAGTTTTAGGAAAAATCTCACAGAGCTGTGGTCACATATTTTCTTTATAAACAAGATCAGACTAGTTCTGTAAAGGAATTATTTTACTTGAAGTCAAGAATAGCTTTGTGTAGACGATGTTATATTAGATATATTAACCCTCTGTATAGAGATATATCTACTTTGCAATTTTCCAGTTTGGTTTCCTTCAATACCCTACCCACATTTTTTTTTTTTCTGTTTTTAAGAGTTACATTTCCCTTCAGGGTACTATTTATATTTAGTTCTAAGAAGAAATTTTTTCCTTTATAGAGTTTTTTCTTTTTCTAGGATTAAAATATCTTCTTGAATTTTTATGTTTACTTTCTCTTATGCTCTCTTGTTGTTTCCTTTTTTATTCTCTCAATTGAATATTCTTTTCTTCTATTGACTGAATCAAAAGCTCAGAAAATTTAAGAATTTTAAGAAATTTTAACAACTAATCAATGTACCCACTAATCCTTCAATATGTTTTTGACATGCTGGCCAAATGATGGCCATGATGGTGAACCTGATCTTATAGATATTAAAGGGAATTTTCTGAGTGTTGAAAGGGGTAGCAATGAGATTTGAACTGAGGCTCCTCAATTCTAAACTCAGTGATTCTCCTGATTATCACTGAAGCTCTTAAATGTAGTGAATGTGTTTACAACAGACATTACAGTGTAGGAGTGACTGTGGAAAGCAACTGAAGTGGGTAAGGTGGGATTACTAAGTGAGCCCAGCAGTAGAGTATCAGAGTGAAACTAAACAAGGGAAGAGCAAGACTGAGGAGGAACATCACTGCATTGGATACAAATAAGGGTTATAAAAAATAGACCAAAACCTTGGGGTTTATGACCAGTTTGATTAACACAAAAAAGATATTCAGGACATAGGGTATGGGATGCTCGCTAGAAAGGCATATTAAAATAGAATTTGAAAGAAGTTCTGATAGTCCCTTTATACTCTTGTTTAATTGCAATAAGTGACAAAATTCAAGGTTCTGCTGAAAGATATTAAAATAATTTGAGGGGGTTTCAAGATGATGGACTAGAGGGTGGCTGCATTTAATGTTGCTCCAGGAATCAGGATTCAAAAGAGTTGATATTGAGAGACTTGGGACCAACTCAAAGCTGCTGGGTGAGTCTCTCCCATTGGGGAGGTGTCCTGGATGGGCTGGTAGTCCTGGAATGCAGGGAACTTTGTGAAGTAGAGTTTCCCAATGAGACACCCCTCCCCCCACTGGAGCAGTGAACTTGGACAACTGGGAGCATAGTAGAGGAGGCCGCTCAGCACAGCACTTGGAATAAAAGCAACCACTGGGGCTCCGGTCGGCTGCTCAGAGGAGGAGCTGCGTGGTGAGCTGTTTGGACTCATTTGGACTCAGAGCAACTGCTCCTAATCACCGGGGGGGGGCTGCCCAGAGTAGGAGATGGAGCACGGTGGGTCGCTTGGACTCGGAGTGACTGCACCAGAGTTCCGGGGAGTTGCCCAGAGGATGAGACAAGCGATGAGTTGTTTGGACTCAAAGTGATCACTCCTGAACACCAGGGGGCAGCCTGGAGGAGGAGCAGGGCGGGCCACTTGGTATCAGATAAGTAGCACCAGAGCTCTGGGCGGCTGCCTGGAGGAGGAGGCATGCGGTGGGTTGCTTGGACTCAGAGCCACTGATCCTGAACACCTAGGGGGGGGCCCGGAGGAGGAGGAGGAGGGTCACTTGGACTCAGAGTGACTGCACCAGAGCTATGGGTGGTTGGCAGGAGTAGGAGGCACACAGTCAATTGGTTGGACTCCTAGTGACCACACTGGAACACTGGGTGGCTGCCCAGAGGAAGAGGCGTGCGGCGGGTCACTGGGACTCGGAGCGACTGTATGGGGCTCCAGGTGGCTACTCAGAGGAGGGGCCGCATAGCCAGGTGATTAGGTGCAGAGCAGGGTCCCAGGACCTAGGAGGCTTCTTGGTGGAAGGGCCACACAGAGACACGCTTAGGGGCAGAGCAAAGGTTCCAGGAAAGTGGGCAGATTCTCTGAGGAGAGGCAGCCTAAGGAGACTCGTCTGCAAAGGGTGAGGTTCCCAGGCCCAGGAGGTAAGTCCGGAACCCTGGGAACATTGCAGAGGAAGGCAGCCCAGCCCAGGTGGTAGTTGTGGATTGAGGGGAACCTCTAGGATGGGAACTGACTAGCGAGACCTCCCCACCAGGTGAGTTTTCCCTGCCAGGAGAGGTTTTCCCACAAGGATGGTAAAACCAGAGACACAGGCCCAAAAAGGCCTTGCCTCAGCCTGCATCCTAGTTCCCCTTTGGATGACCACTGGTCAACAAGGGGAGGCACCTCTGCCCACTAGCAGGGAATATACCCCACCTGAAGGCCACCACCCCTAGAGAGGCAGCTTCCTTGTGGAGCACCACATTATCAACTTCCTCCAAGACTTCAGGGTACTGAAGGCTAAGAGGGGATATACTAGAAATCTTCAGGGATATTGTAAGACAGTAGAGGAAATCTGCAATATCTTAGTAGTCCACTGATACCTGAACAATATGAGAAAACAAGGGAAGAAAATGCCCCCCAAAATATAGATTTTGCAGCAATAAAATCCAATGACAGCATGGCAGAAGAAATGACAGAAAGAGAGATCAGAATGTACATAATTAAAATGACCAGGGAAGCAAACGATGAGATGAAAGAGCAAATGCAGGCATTGAATGATCGCACCAATCGACAGTTAAAAGAGAAAATACAGGAAGCAAAAGATCATTTCAATAAAGAGTTAGAGATATAGAAATAAAAACCAAACAGAAATCCTTGAAATAAAGGAAACAGTAAACAAAATTAAGAACTCCATAGAAAGCATAACCAATAGGATAGAACACCTGGAAGAGAGAACCTCAGATATTGAGCCAGAAAATTTGGATTCACCTATATGAAATGCTATTTCTTGGCTGATTTGATTAAAATATAAGCTGTTTTATAAAACTCTGCCTCAACTTTTTCAAACTATGAAATAGTTAATGAACTTTCCCATTTTGTTGGTGGACATTTAATTAATTAATTTATTTATCTATGTGTGGTATTGAGAATCTAAATGAGTGCCTCGTATGTAAGGCAACTGCTCTACACTGAGCTAAAACCCAGCCCCTCAATAAACCACTCTTAATTCTATTTCAGACTGAAAGACACTATATAGGCAGAACGTGAGAACAGTTTATTCTCAGAAACTGACTGCCTTGAAGGCTGAACTTGAATTCCAATTAATAGCTGTCATACTATTTTCTTTTTACCTGAAGTGGAACAGACCTTTGATAACCCAAGACAAGGTAGCAAGATGCAGACTGCCTTCTCTCTTGGTTATTTATGGATCAAAGACTAAGTAATCTAACTTGAAAATTGTGCTGTTGGTTTTTCAGCATGGATATCACCTACAGAAAATACCCCATTTTGCAGGGAGTGGTGATGACTGCCTCTAATCCCAGCAAATTGAGAAATTGAGGCAGGAGCATTTTAAGTTCAAAACCAATCTCAGCAAATTAGTGAGGCCCTCTACAACTTGACAACACCCAGTCTCAAAAGACAAAAGGGCTTGGGATAAGTCTCAGTTTTTAAGCATCCCAGGGTTTAGTACCCAGTACAAGAAAAGAAAGGAAAAACAAAAACAAAAACAAAAACAAAAATAACTCAGCACAAGCAAAGTCCTAAGCAACTCAAGGAGACCCTGTCTCTAAATAAAATATAAAATAAGACTGGGGATGTGGCTCAGTGGGTGAGTGCACCTGAGTTCAAACCCCAGGACAAATAGATATTTATCAAAATAGATAAATAAATAAACCTATTGCTTCCCTTTACCCACAAACAGTATATTGAATTTCATGAAACCTTAAAAAATTTTTAAACACTGAATGTTCAAGTATGTGTTGTTATTGGGAATACTATTGTCAGGCACACTGAAATATTATAAATCATAAAATACCTTTTTAACTGTGTAGGTCTCACTTTATTCAGCTCCACATGAACTAGGAAGCACTTAAGTTTACAGGCAATCAGATATTCAAGAGAAATTCTGCTACAAAAGCAGAATGCTGGTAATTGTGCCTGTGTTTCCCTAAATATTATTGAACTATCATTCTTCCTCTGGTATCCAACTCCCCAGTCTCTCACTTTCAGGACTCAGTGGCACTCTCCATCTTTAAATCTACATCCTATGAAGATGCAGATTCCTGACACAAGGTTACACTCAAAGGACCAAGAGTCAGAGCTCTGCCTGTTTTTGTTTCTGATTCTTGAAAATAAACAAAATGGGGTCTCAATCACAGGTCTTAGCATAAACATATTACCAACTACTAAACTGAAGCTCTTCAATGATTTGCACATCAGTTATCTTCATGATCTACCATGATCTACCACACATACACATGGGAAGGACATCAGTGAGTTGGGAAAAGAAGTGGAGGGGAATGGTCACCTGCTAGAGTCCATAGATCCATATATTCAACAGATTTTAGTCACCAGTGTTTTAGTCTCTAAAGCTACTCTCACATCTCTGTAAACTCAGGAAACTTTTCCCAGTGTCTCAAATTGTTTATTTTTATTTTTATTTTTATTTTTTATTTATTTTTTTCAAAAAATATTTTTATTGTAAACAAATGGGATACATGTTGTTTCTCTATTTGTACATGGCGTAAAGGCATACCATTAGTGTAATAAAGTTAACATAGGGTAATGTTGTTTGATTAATTTTGTTAATTTTCCCATCCCTCCACCCCTACCACCTCTCTTTTCCCTTTATACAGTCCTTTCTTCCTCCATTCTCGCCCCCTCCCTAACATTAACTCTAATCCTAACAATAACCCCTCCCCCCCGATTATGTGTCCTCATCCACTTATCAGCGAAATCATTCATCCTTTGGTTTTTTGAGATTGGTTTATCGCACTTAGCATGATATTCTCCAATTTCATCCATTTGCCTGCAAATGCCATAATTTTATCATTCTTTGGCGGAGTAATATTCCATTGTATATATATACCACAGATTCTTTATCCATTCATCAATTGAAGGACATCTAGGTTGGTTCCACAATCTGGCTATGGTGAATTGAGCAGCTATAAACATTGATGTGGCTGTATCTCAGTAGTATGCTGATTTTAAGTCCTTTGGGTATAGACTGAGGAGTGGGATAGCTGGGTCAAATGGTGGTTCCATTCCAAGTTTTCTAAGAAATCTCCACACGGCTTTCCAGAGTGGCTGCACTAATTTGAAGCCCCACCAGCAATGTATGAGTGTACCTTTTCCCCCACATACTCACCAACACCTATTGTTGCTTGTATTCTTGATAATTGCCATTCTAATTGGGGTGAGATGGAATCTTAGGGTGATTTTGATTTGCATTTCTCTTATTACTAGACATGTTGAACTTTTTTCCATATGTTTGTTGAGTGCTTGTAGATCTTCTTCTGTGAAGTGTCTGTTCATTTACTTAGCCCACTTGTTGATTGGGTTATTTGCATTCATGGTGTAGAATTTTTTGAGTTCTTTATAGATTCTGGAGTTTAGTGCTCTATCTGAAGTATGATTGGCAGAGATTTTCTCCCACTCTGTAGGCTCTTTCTTCACATTGCTGATAGTTTCCTTTGCTGAGAGAAAGCTTTTCAGTTTGAATCTATCCCAGTTATTGATTCTTGCTTTTATTTCTTGTGCTATGGGTGTCCTGTTGAGGATGTCTGATCCTAAACCGACATGTTGAAGATCTGGACCTATTTTTTCTTCTATAATCTGCAGGGTCTCTGGTATGATTGAGAGGTCCTTAATCCATTTTGAGTTTAGCTTCATGCACGATGAGTGATATGGGTTTAGTTTCATTCTGTTGCATTTGGATTTCCAGTTTTCCCAGCACCATTTGTTGAAGAGGCTACCATTTCTCCATTGTATATTTTTGGCCCCTTTGTCTAGTATGAGAAAATTGTATTTATTTGGGTTTGTGTCCATGTCCTCTATTCTGTACCATTGATCTACCTGTCTATTTTGGTACCAATACCATGCCGTTTTTGTTACTATTGCATTGTAGTAGAGTTGAAGATCTGGTATTGTAATACCTCCTGCTTTGCTCTTTCTGCTAACGATTGCTTCAGCTATTCTGGGTTTCTTACTCTTCCAGATGAATTTCATGATTGCTTGCTCTATTTCTGTAAGGTACATCATTGGGATTTAATTGGAATTGCATTGAATCTGTATAGTGCTTTTCATAGTATGGCCATTTTGACAATATTAATTCTGTCAGTCAAAGAACATTGGAGATCTTTCCATCTTCTAAGGTTTTCTTTAATTTCTTTCTTTAGTGTTCTGTAGTTCTCATTGTAGGGTTTTTCATCACTTTTGTGAGATTGATTTCCAAGTGTTTTATATATTTTGAGGCTATTGTGAGTGGGGTAGTTTTCCTAATTATTCTTTCCAAAGATTCATCACTTATGTATAAAAATGCATTAGATTTGTTTGCATTGATCTTATATCCCGCTACTTTACTGAATTCACTTATGAGTTCTGAAAGTTTTCTGGTAGAATTTCCTGGTTCCTCTAAGTATATAATCATATCATCAGCAAATAGGGATAGTTTGAGTCCTTCTTTTCCTATTCATATCCCTTTAATTTCTTTGGTCTGTCTAATTGTTCTGGCTAGAGTTTCAAGGATGATATTGAATAGAAGTGGTGAAAGAGGGCATCCCTGCCTTGTTCCAGTTTTTAGAAGGAATGATTTCAGTTTTTCACCATTTAGAATGATATTAACCATGGGCTTAGCATAGATGGCCTTTACAATGTTAAGGAATATTCCCACTATCCCTATTTTTTCTAGTTTTTTGAGCATGAAAGGATGCTGTATTTTATCAAATGCTCTTTCTTCATCTGTTGAAATAATCATGTGATTCTTGACTTAAAGCCTATTAATATGGTGAATTACATTTATTGATTTCCTGATGTTGAACCAACCTTGCATCCCTGGGATGAAACCCACTTGGTCATGGTGCACTAACTTTTTAATATGTTTCTATGTGATTTGCTAAAATTTTGTTGAGAATTTTTGGGTCGATATTCATTAAGGATATTGGCCTGAAAATTTCTTTCCTCGATGTGTCTCTGTCTGGTGTAGGTATCAGGGTGATATTGGCTTCATAGAATGAGTTTGGGAGGGTTCCCTCCTCTTCTATTTTATGGAATACTTTGAGAAGTATTGGAATGAGCTCTTCTTTAAAGGTTTTGTAAAACTCGGCTGAGAACCCATCTGGTCCTGGACTTTTCTTTGATGGTAGGCTTTTGATGACCTCTTCTATTTCATTACTTGAAATTGGTCTATTTAAATTGTGTATGTCCTCCTCGTTCAGTTTAGGCAATTCATATGTCTCTAGAAACATTTTGATGTCTTCAAAATTTTCTATTTTGTTGGAGTATAGATTTTCAAAATAGCTTCTAATTATATTTTGTATTTCAATCGTGTCTGTCGCGATATTTCCTTGTTTATTCCAAATTTTAGTGATTTGGGTTTTCTCTCGTCTTCTCTTTGTTAGTGTGGCTAAGGGTTTATCAATTTTATTTTTTTGAAGAACCAACTATTTATTTTGTCAATTTTTTGTATTGTTTCTTTTGTTTCAATTTCATTGATTTCAGCTCTGAGTTTAACTATTTCCTGTCTTCTACTACTTTTGGTGTTAGTCTGTTCTTCTTTTTCTAGGGCTTTGAGGTGTAGTGTTAGATCATTTATTTGTTGAGTTTTATTTCTTTTATTGAATGAGCTCCATGAAATAAATTTTCCTCTAAGTACTGCTTTCATAGTGTCCCAAAGATTTTGATATGATGTTTCTTTCTTCTCATTTACCTCTAAGAATTTTTTAATTTCCTTCCTAATATCTTCTGTTATCCATTCAACATATAATCGCATATTGTTTAATCTCCAGGTGTTGGAGTAATTTCTGTTTTTTACTCTTTCATTTATTTCTAACTTCAATGCATTATAATCTGATAGAATACAAGGTAGTGTCTGTATCTTCTTGTATTTGCTAACATTAGCTTTGTGGCATAATATATGGTCCAATTTAGGGAAGGATCCATGTGCTGCTGAGAAGAAAGTGTATTCACTCTTGGTTGGATGGTATATTCTATAAATGTCCGTTAAGCCTAAATTATTGATTGTGTTACTGAGATCTATGGTTTCTTTTTTCAATTTTTGTCTGGAAGATCTGTCCAGTGGTGAGAGAGGCATATTAAAATCACCTAGTACTATTGTGTTATGGTCTATTTGGTTTCTGAAATTGAGAAGGATTTGTTTGACATACATGGATGAGCCACTGTTTGGGGCATAGATGTTTATGGTTGTTATATCTTGCTGACTTATGCTTCCCTTAAGCAGTAAGAAATGTCCTTCTTTATCCCTTCTGACCTACTTTGGCTTCAAGTCCACATTATCTGAAATGAAGATGGATACTCCAGCTTTTTTGCTGAGTCCATGTGAATGGTATATTTTTCCCCATTCTTTCACCTTCAGTCTTTGGGTATCTTTTTCTATGAGGTGAGTATCTTGCAGGCAACATAATGTTGAATCATTCTTTTTAAACCAATCTTCCAGTCTATGTCTTTTGATTGATGAATTCAGGACATTAACATTCAGGGATATTATTGAAATATGAGTTGTATTCCCTGTCATTTGGTTCATTTTTTAAATTTTATGTATTAATTTTTTTTGACACGACTTGGTGACTTGGTTCTTCCCTTATTTGACAATACCTTTAGGATAATTCCTCCCTTTGCTGATTTGCTTCTTCGTTTTTCATCTCTTTCTCATAGAATATTTTGCTGAGAATGTTCTGTAATGTTGGCTTTCTTTTTGTAAATTCTTTTAGCTTTTGTTTATCATGGAAAGATTTTATTTCATTGTCAAATTTGAAGGTAAGTTTTGCTGAGTGTAAGATTCTTGGTTGGCATCCCTTTTGTTTCAGGGCTTGAAAAATGTTGTTTCAGGCCCTTCTAGCTTTTAGGGTCTGGATTGAAAAATCTGCTGATATCCGTATTGGTTTCCCCCTGAATGTAATTTGGTTCTTTTCTCTCACAGTCTTTAAAATTCTGTCTTTATTTTCTATGTTAGGTATTTTCATAATAACGTGCCTTGTTGTGGGTCTGTTTTAATTTTGTGTATTTGGAGTCCTATAAGCCTCTTGAACTTGATTTTCCATTTCATTCTGTCTCTCTCCAATAAGAGCACACGTAAAACTCTTCATTTAATTGAAGATAGGTGTCATGTGCAAATTAATAACCAATTCTAGAAGCAGAGACTCTCCATGACTATATGATGATGTTAGTTTCATTATTTTTTGTATCATAGTGTCTAAAAGTATCCAAGCCATTTTGTCACATTTGGAGATCCCAAAGTTTAGAAGTTATTTGCTTAGTTATGTAACTATTCACTTTATAGCTTTTGATTTTTTAATGAGCTTTTCAAAGTTAGTAAATATATTTTCATATTTTCTGGAGCACCTACAATAAGGTTTCAAATGTAAAAAACTTCTTAATTTCTTGAACATGAATAAATTTGTAGAAAAAATTGCTATACTTTGTTTTTATTATTATAGAAGCAAACACTGACACTAGGGAGCCACAAATCAGACCATTACCTGACAACTGTAATGCTGATCATACAATGAAAAAGGTGGTTGAAACCACTCTTGTAGAACGTTGCAGTATAAAGAACAATCCACATTTTCTCTTCACATTAGTTTGCCCAAAGGTAAAATTAAAAAATATATATTTTCTCTAGTTTTTACATTTCATCTCTCATCTGCACATAATGATACCAAACAACCTAAATATAAGTTTAAGACCTTTAATAACAAGAACAGCAACAGTTGTGGTTTATGTATAGAATCAACATTTGTAGAATATGGTGTAGTAAGTCATCACATAGCAAAAGAATCAGAATACAATGCTAAAGTATGGCTTGATTAATATAAGGAAAAGTTATACTTGGTCTTTGGTATGTTTTGGAGAGTTCCTTCTCTTTCTAGTTCCTCAGGGCTGAGTAATGAAGGACCATTGAATATTGTCAAAGACATTTCCTGCAGCTATTGAAATTATCTTATGATTTTGTCCTTGATTCTTTATCTGGAGTATTAGTTTTATTACTTTTCATATATTAAACCATTCTTGCATCCCTTGAATGAAGCCAGCTGGCTCATGGTGTATGGTGTGTGTGTGTGTGTGTGTGTGTGTGTGAGACCCCAGAGACTTAACCAAGGTGTACTCTACAACTGGCCACAACTCCAGCTCCTTTTGTTGTTCATTTTGAGCCCAGGTCTCTAAATTGACCAGGATGACTGAAACTACAAATCACCTGACACAACCTCCTGAATTTCTGTGAATGCAGTGCTTGTTGTTTGCATTGTGATGTTGAGTATATTTTGCAAGTATTTTATAAAGATTTTTAGACTGCCACCCTCAAGGATATTGCCCTGTAGTTTTATTTATTTATTTTTTCCTTGTTGTGTCCTTATTTTTCTTTTCAATCACGGTAATACTGACTTTGTAGAATTACTTTGGAAGTGTCTTTCCTTCTCTTTTACATATAATGGTGGGGCACTGTTATCAGTTGTTCTTTGACTATTTGATAAGATTCAGCCCTTTGTTCACCACTGGTCCTGGATGCTTTCTATTACCGCTTCAATATAATTGCCTGTTATTAGGTTGGATTTTTGGATTCCTTTGATATATATTTGAGTTATTTAGATTCATACCTACTACTTCATACATATATTCTATGATTTCCATTTTTTACCATGTCAGTCTTCATAATGTTTTTCTAGATGTTCCTGTTTGTTGAACAATAAGTTTCTTAGATAATTCCTAGTAGTGTTCTGGATTTCAGTGATGTTTGTCATAATATTTCTCTTTTGGTTTCTGGCTTTTCTTAAAATTATGCACAGACATTGTAATATTTATGAAGGGTGAATCACACTTCCACTCAACGTCTGTTTTCTCCTTCCTATGAATGAGGTGATCCCCTTCCATACCGAGTAAATGCAGGTCTTTGGCTAATGCCCCAGGGGAACCCAGGGGTTGCTTGGACAATTGGGGTACTCATTCTTCTCGCACTCGCATAACCACCAGATGCAGGGCCATCGCTGGGAAGTAGCCAGGAGCCCTGGCCCAGTGGAGTCTCAGAAACCCCTCTGAGTCCTGCTCACAGCTGGTAGGTGCTCAGAGAACTGAGGCAGCGGGGTGCCACCCCGGGAGCAGGGGCCCTTGGAGGCTAGTCCCTGGGGTCACCGCCTGCCCCTCTGGTGGCCTGACCTTGGTGCTTCTACCCGTGCCATTTCCTATGAGCAACAAGTGTCCGCCCTCGGCCCAGCCCAGCCCTCACCCGCACAGGCCATTCACAAACATGCACAGGGCCAGGTGGCAGGCGATGGTGGTTCTGGGCAGGTCCTGCAGCTCCACCTCCTCGAGGTTGATGAACCTCCATTTGCCGCCGCCCAGGAGAAGGGCGGGAAGGGCTGCAGTGTCATCCTGGCCACCCCAGCACCTCGGACACTTCCAGCGTCGCTCTGAGCCTGCGGCCACGAAGTCCTCCATCCGTGTGCTCACGCCCGCACGCCCCTGTGCTCCCAGCGAGCTGCGCCTGGCTTGCCAGCCCCAGTCTAGCGCTCTCCCCTCCTCGCTGCCGCCACGGACCCTGGTTAACCACCTCGGGATTTCGGGCTGTCCGCAGCCCGCGGTCTCCATAGTTCCCAGCTGCGCGGATTCCCAACGCCTGCGTCCAGCGCTAGAGGGGCAGAAAGCCTACCCGGAGCTCTGAGGGTTCTGCCTCTACTACTTCTTTTGCCCATTTTTTAATTGGATACTTTTGCTTCTATATATTGTTGAGTTTTGAGAGATCTTAATATATTCTACGTAATTATTCTTTATCAACTATATTGTTTGTAAATGTTTTCTCGAAATCTGTAGCTGTCTTTTTATTTTTTCACCAGTGTTTTGCAGAGCAAATGTGTTAAATTTTGATGTGGTACAATTTACCAGTTTTTTAAATGGGATTATATTTTGGTGTTAAGTTTAAGAATTATCTAATGTTAGATCCCAGAGATTTTCTCCTACTTTTATTCTAATCCCTTCATAGTTTGAGGTTTTTATATTTTAACTGTCATTATTTGGGGTTAATTTTTTATAGGCATGAAGTTTAGATCAAGGTTTATATTTTTTGCCTATGAAAGTTCCATTGCACTAGCACCATTTGTTGAAAAGGTGTCCTTCCTCAATTTAGGGACTGCTTTGTCAAAAATCAAGTGGTTGTATTCATGTGTGTCTGTTTCTGAGTTCTCTATTCAATGAGTCTATGTATCTGTCCCCCTAGCACCAAACTGTCTTGATTACTATAGCTACAGAGTAAGTTTTGAAATTGGTTTAAACAATCCTTGATATCTATTTTTCATTTTCAAAATTGTCTAGCCATTCTATTTCTTTTGTCGTTTCATTTAAATTTTAAAATAAGCCTGCCTGTTTGTTGTAGAAACATCTTGGCTAGGATTTGGATAGAAATTGCTTTAAAAGTATAGATCAATTTTAGGAGAATTGACAGCTCTTCTGTGTTGAGGCTTTTGATCTGTGAATATGGTAGTTCTTCATTTTCTTGGGTTAATTTCTTTCATCAACATTTTCTAATTAAAAGCATGCATATTATGTATGTGTTTTGCATTTGGTTTTTCTTGTTTTGCTACAGATTAAACCCAGGGACTTTAGCATGCGAGGCCAAGACTCTACTGCTGAGATTTACTCCCAACCCCTGTGTACATGTTTCTTAAATTTATGACTAAATATTTAAATTTATTTGAGGTAAGTATAAATGGCATCATCAAAATTTTTGCATGCTTATTTTTAGTATATAGAAATGCATTTTTATCTTGTGACCTTGTTCAATCCACTTATGAATTCCAGTGTTTTCATAGATTTTTCCATGTTCTATGAGGTAGTTATTTACAAATAGGGACAGTTTCATTTATAGTTTTATAATCAGCATGCTTTTTCTGTCTTCTGTTTTTAGTTTTCACTTTTTTTATTTACCTATTTGCCTGAGCTAAAACTTCCAACAGAATGTTGAAATTAAGTGTCAAGAGCAGACATCCTTGTCTTGTTCCTGCTCTTAGGTGGAAAGCATCCAAATTTCCACCATGGATTACCATGATTGTGATTTTAAAGCTGATGTTTGTTATATTCCTGTAGGTACTCTTTATCAAGTTGAAGTCACTGTCTTCTGTTGTTTACTTGCTGAGAGTTGGTGTGTGGGTTTTTTTGTGGATGTTCTGCATCAGTTGAAGGGATCATAGGTATTTTCATCTTTAGCCTGTTGATGAAGTAGATTACATTAATTGATTTTGAAATATCAAATCACTCTTACATGCTTTAAGTAAATTCCTCTCCTTTATGGTCTCTAATTTGTTTACAGTGTTGGATTGAATATGCTGATATTTTGCTGAAGATTTTTGTTTGGGTTTTTGTTTTTGTTTTTGTTTTTAGTTTTTGCAGTGCTGGAACCAAACCCAGGGCCTCACACAAGCCAGGCAAGTGCTTTACTACTGAGCTACATACCTGGAACAATATTTGCTGAAGATTTTTGTATGTAAGTTTTCTTTCTTTCTTCTCCCTACCCCCTGCATCTTTTTTTAGTTTGGGTTTCATGGTGATATCTCATGAATTGAGTTGGAAAGGGTGTTCTTCTATTTTCTGAAAGAGATTGTGCAAATCTAATATACATTCTTCAAATATTTGTTAAAATTTTCCAGTAAAGAGAAGTAAGCTGGAGATTTTGCTTTCAGAAGGCTTTTCATTACAAACTTCATTTGTTTCATTGTTATAGGCTTATTCAAGTTATCTATTTTATGTTGGTGGATTTAAACTATCTTAGTGATTTTTCATTTGTCATATTTGTGATCTAAATTATCAAATTTGTCAGTTTTTCATAGTATTATTGTCCTTTAAATGGATATAGGAGATGTAATATTTCCTGTCTTATTTCTGTTAGTCATTTATTTGTTCTATTTTATCTTACTTTATTTTACTATGACAAAAGCATGTATAAAAAGATTTATCAATTTTGTTTTCTTTTTTCTCCACAGAAATTTTTAGCTGTATTTTTTGTTTTCAAATTTATAGATTTCTGCTTTTATTTTATGACATCCTTCCTACTACTCATTTGGGTTGTTTTGTCATTCTTTTCTAGGTAGAAGCAGATTATTGAGACCCTCCTTCTTTCTTAATGTATTCATTTAGGACAATACATTTTCTTTTTGGCTCAGCATTGGTTGCATCCCATTAATTTGATTTGAGGTATTAATCATTTTAATTCAGGTTTGTTTTTTCATTTCCTTTGTGACTTCTTTAATCCATTCATTGTTTAGAAATGTGTTAATTTCTAAATGTTTGTAGGTTTTCCTCTTGTCTTTATTTCTGATTTGATTTCATTATGTTTACAAACATATTCTTTATGATTTTGAATTTGTTTACATTTGTTGAAGTTTGTTGTTTTCTGTCTGAGATTCTGGTTTATCTCAGTAAATGTTCCATGACAATTGATAAGAGCCTGTGTTCTGCTGTTGTTTGGAAGAGCATTCTATAAATATTAATTAGATTCTCTTGGTTGATAGTATTGTTTAATTCTTTTATCTTTGCTAACTTTTCCTCTCTTTTTTAAAAAAAATTATTTATTTTGATTCATTGTATATAAATGGGATACAACTTGTTTCTCTGGTTGTACATGAAGTAGAGTCATACCATTTGTGTAATCATACATACACATAGGATAATGATATTTGTCTCATTCTGTTATTTTTCCTTCCCACAACCCCTCCCACCCCTCTATTTTTCTATATACAATCCATCCTTCCTCCATTCTTGCCTCCCCCCCACCTCCCACTATGTATCATCATTAGCTTATCAGATAGATCATTCATCCTTTGTTTTATTGGGAATGGCTTATCTCACTTAGTACGATATTCTCCAACTTCATCCATTGGCCTGCAAATGCCATAATTTTATTCTTCTTTATGGCTGAGTAATATTCCTTTGTGTATATATACCATGGTTTCTTTATCCATTCATCAATTGAAGGGCATCTAGATTGATCTCACAATGTAGCTATTGTGAATTGAGCAGCTATGAACATTGATGTGACTGCATCACTGTAGTATGCTGATTTTAAGTACTTTGGGTATAAGCCAAGGAGTTGTATATCTGGGTCAAATGGTGGTTCCATTCCAAGTTTTCTAAGGAATCTCCACACTGCTCTCCAGAGTGACTGCACTAATTTGAAACCCCATCAGAAAAGTATGAGTGTACCTTTTTTCCCACATCCTTGACAAAACCTATTGCTATCCCACTCCTTGGCTTATACCCAAAGGTCTTAAAATCAGCATACTACAGTGAAGCAGCCACATAGATGTTCATAGCAGCTCAATTCACAATAGCTAGATTGTGGAGCCAACCTAGATGCCCTTCAATTGACAAATAATTTTTTTTTCTAGCAGGAAGATAAAGTTATAGAAAAAAAATTTAATGATCAATGTCACCTGCAGCCACATTCTGTCAAAAATGCTTCCAAGAATGAGCAGGATTGGTGACTCACTCTAGGGAGCCATTCAGCAGAGTTTCAAGACCAGAATGACAGGGCCTTGGAGGCCAACTCCAGGGAGACTCCAGGTGTAGGTATTGAGCTGGAGTCCAAGACAGTGTGTCCTTTGTTCTGGCAGGTGGAGGGCAGCTTTTATTTATTTTGATGAACAAGGGAAATGAAAGTGACATAAAAAGAACCCTTTTAAAGTGGATGATTCAGTAGTACTGAACACACTCCAGGGTTGTACAAACACAATTGACCCTAGAGTGTCTTTTGAATCACCCAAGAGGGAGACCTGCCTATGCAAGTAATTTTTCTGATGTCTCTTCCCTCTGGTCCCTGGGAATCAGGAATCTGCTGTGTCTCCATGGATTGCTCATGGAGCGATTTCATGGAATTTCACAACCTGTGGTATTGTGTGTCCAACTTTTTCACAGGGTATAATGTTTTTGAGGTTCACCTATGTTGTAGTATGCATGGCTAATCTAGCATTCAGTTTCAAGTACTTGTTGGAGAATCCACTTTCAATTCTTTTATTTATGTGCCTTGGAGTGAAATTGCTGGCTGATCGGTCATTGCCCATTTAACTTTTGGTGGTCCAAATTGTTTTCCTTGGTGACTTCCCCACTGTCCTTCCTGCACTGGATATACAAAGCTTCCAGTTTTTCCATGTCCTCACCAACCCTGAGTGTTCTTTGTTTTCCTGGTTATGTCCATCTCGGGTTGTGTGAAGTAGCAGCTTTCCACCCCTGGACTAAAGGATGTTGAGCATCTTCTCCTGTGCCGATTGACCAATGTCTACCTTGTTGAGAGAAGGTCATTCATGACCCATTGTTAATGGGATTGTGTGTCTTTGGGCTGTTTCTGGTTCCAGGCTGCTCAGACCTCATTACTGTTTGGCTGTGAGTTTTGTGGTGAAGAAGCCACATGCCAAGAACTGTCCAGATCATTTTTGGACACAACAGAGTTAGGAGGTGAAAGGAGGATGCTCAAGTGAGTCTAGAGAAGGTCTTTCTTTCTTTTTCTTTAGGTACCAGGAATTGAACCCAAAGGTGATTTACCACTGATCCACATCCCCAGCCCCCCCTTTTTTATTTTGAGACACGGTCTCACTAAGTTTCAGAGGGCCTTACTTAGTTGCTGAGGCTGGCCTTGAACTTGAAATCATCCTGCCTAATTCTCCTGCTCACTGGGATTATAGGCTGCACCACTTTGACCCATGTGTCTATGGAACTTCTAACAGAGAACCTGGGCTACAGTCACAAGGAAGTTCAGAAGATTTCCCTCTCTCAGCACACAGGAAAGACATGTGCTGCTCTTGTTTGAAAAAAAAACTCTTATTCTAGCACACCAGCAGTCTCTGTGATGAGCACATTCCCCACCCTTAGCCCTTTTAATCACTTACAACACTGTTTCACTTGTGGAAACAATGTGTGTTGGTCTTTCTCTGCTATAATTACCCCTTTGATAAAACCATGTGTGAAGTCATTCATGACCTGCTGGGTGTCATCTACCTGGTTAATTTATGTACCATGTGCTACATTATTGTTTCATTTTCATTTTAGACTTTGCTTCATCTCTTCTTACAGTCATATGACACAGCACCACTCAGAGAGACTGTGAATGGGAACAGAATCAGGATTCCAAATTTCTCTCCTTCTTTCATCTTCTCTGTCATCCCATGAGTCAATCACACCAGGAGACCATGAACTTTGGTACCGGGGACACCCCTCAACACTTCCATGCAGTGTGTGTCTCATTCTGTCCTTGGCACCAGAGGGCCCCCTGGAGAACTAGGAGAAGGACCCTTCCTAACTGCCCTCAGGCAACCCACATGGGTTGAGGACCCCCAGTTCCAACCTTCCTGGGAGGACCATTCCAGGACTGTAGAGTCTGATCAGTTCTGCAGAGACCCTTTGGGGAATGTGGCAGTGTGTAGTTAGAAGGTCTTTGTCTAGGGAACCACAGGCTTGAAGTGAAGATTGAGGGTCCACTGCTTTGTCTCTGGATCCTTCCTGGGCTCAGTTTTTGGACTTTAGAGTGGGGATGACAGGAGTCCCCACTCGAAGGGTTTCTGTATCATATTGATTACCACCAGGCAGTGGAGGAGAGAGCTACTTAGATGCACCTTTGCCCTAATTTCCAGATGGGGACACCAAGGCCAAGGGACATGACATTACTAACATGGCCAGGTTCACCAAGCTAGCTGCTCCTGGGGGTGGGGAGCTAGAATTTGCAGCCTGCTTTGCTATTTCTCTCCTCTGTGTCCCCATCTCCCATGACACAAATAGTCATGCATGTCTCTTCATGCAAGCAGTAGCTGTGGCAATTGGGGCAAGGGGTCTGGCACATAGAAAAATCATGCTTACCCCTCTCCTTTCTTGCCCAGGATGCACCCTGGGCAGGTGCCTCCCCTGGAGACTGCAGTTCAGAAGGGTGAGATGGAATTCCATGAAGGATCTGCCTGGCCTTGCCAATGGCTTTCAAAATCTTTGGGGATCTGCAAAGCCCCTGAAGAATTTGGCTTTACACAGCCTTCCCCTTCATTTCTAAATCCAGTGGAAGATTAGGCAAAATGGAATATGTATGTTTCTGATTCAGTTACAGTTAACTCATCAAAATTTTCTTTTTATGAGGCATTTGATGTCCAGAGAGCTTATTTATTTATATGTTAATGGAACCAGGTCTCTTGTTGAAATGCTAATTGGGGTCTCACAAGTATGTCTTAAACATTTTTATAAAACTGGGTTTACTCTATATTGTATCCAGGACATTCTCAATTACTTTTCCCTCAATGTTGTTTAAACATGTGACCTACAAAAACTCCATTGCTGTGGTTGCCAAATTAATATTTTTATGTTCAATATTCCAGATTAATTCTGTTTATCTCTTCTTAAGCTTATCCTTGGGGGACATTTTATGACCTAATCCAGCCATTGGTTTAGCCATTCTGATTTGAATATTTTTCTTAAAATAGTCTCCTTTTCTTTATTCTTTTTAAATACCTTTATTTTATTTTTAGTAGTGCTGCAGACTGGACCTAGGACCACACTCATTCTAGGCAAGCACTCTACCACTGAGCCACAACCCCTGCCCCAAGAGTCTCCTTTTCAAAAACATGGTTCTGGACTGGGGAGATAGCTCAGTTGGTAGAGTGCTTGCCTTGCAAGCAAAAGGCCCTGGGTTCAATTCCAAGCACTGCAAAAAAAAAAAAAAAAAAAAAAAAAAAAAAAAAAAAAAGTTCTGTTTCAGTTATGAATCTCCTGAAGTCAGGTGTCAGCCTCCCTGGAAGTATAAACTCACTGGCACCATTATGTGTATGTTTGTGTCTCAGGTGTTCCATTTTCTCAGAACTTCAGGATCCCAGGCCATGGTATCAGTTGAAATACATTTATACTATTTCCTCTAATACAGTTTTCCATGCATTGGCCTGATTTAGCAGATCCTGGGTGAGCTGAGGGCAGGCCTCTGACATGGAGGTTAAGTATTCTTGGGTGGGTATTCTTACAATTTTAAAAAAGTGAATGGTCAGTGAATCTAGGGGTCCTGGGTGGCTTTGTTGCCTATAATTGGACTTGCCCAAAGCCTTTTTTTTCTCTTTTCCTTTGGAACTTATGGAATTAAAAATAAATCAGCTCTGGGGGAAAATTTGGTTAAAGAATTTTTATTTTTAGGTTTCTGCCTTCAACATGTCTTTTTTTTGAAAAGTAAATACAATTTAATTCAACAGGAGAACATAGCAGTTTCCCCCATGGATGTACTTTCAAGTGTAAGGCTGATGACAGGGGAAGCTTTATTTCAGTTCAACCACATGGACTGTGGCACCCTGGCACAAAACCAACAGGCCCACCCCCTGTTAGCTCTTGGGAGACCAAGGCCAGATTACAAATGGAGGCCCATGTACCCTATGTCAGGCAATTTAGAAGTTAGAGAATAAGTTGGGAACCATCAATAAGAAGCATAAACAATAAGAAGCATAAATTAGCCTCTTCTTTGGATACAGTCACCTTCATCTTTACCTGGAAGACAAGGTTCTAATTTAGAATTCTTTTTTTTTTTTTAATGTCCTGGGAATTGAACCCAGGGTCTTGTGCATGCGAGGCAAGCACTCTACCAACTGAGCTATATTGTCACCCTCAAATTTAGAATTCTTAAAATTGAAGGATAATTAATTTAATTCTCTGTTGGATTATGTGGTCTAGGGACAACTCACCTTAGACCAGGCTTGCAGCCTTTCTCTGCCCACCTCTGTCTCCTGACTGTACCAGTGGAGGCCTCTCTTGTGTGCAAGCTGATGTATACAAGCTGTCCCTCAGCCCCTGCTTCAGCCTAGGGGGCACATACAGAGGCACATTCTGCCCTCAGTAGGCCCTGGAAGGGTTCTGGGTCCTGACTAGAAATGCATGCTCTAGAAGAAGGGTGTATTATTATGCTAACACCTTTGTAACAAAGTACTACAGAGTGCCTTAAACAACACAAACTCATTGTCTCATAGTTCTGAAGACTAAAATCCAAGGTCAAAGTATTAATAAAAGTTATTCCCGAGAGTTGTGAGGAAAAATCTATTCTGTGCTTCTTCTCTAGCTTCTGGTGGTTTGTCAGTAATCTTTGCATTTCTTTTCTTGTGGACAAATCACCTCCATCTCTGCCTTTATCTTTATGTGACATTTTCCAAGTGTGCATGTCTGTGTTATAATTTACCCTTTTATGGGGATGCCAGTCATATTGAATTGAGATCTCCCCTCATACTGGCCTGACTGTATCTGCAAAGATCCTGTTTCCAAATTAGATCACATTCCAAATAAGTACTAGAGATTAGGGCTTCAAGTGAATTGGGGAATACACAAATCAACTAATAAAAGAGGGTAAGTTTGGGTTGCCAAGGGTGAACTTATCTCCTTGGGCCTTATGACTGTTTCATTGCATAGGGAAAGTTGTGATTGAATGAGGTCCAGAGTGGGGCTTGCTAGAGCCTGGGATCAGTGACAGTGACCCCTCTAAAAGGACCACATTAATAAATTTTTTCATCAGTATCACCGAAGTCTTTGACATTGGTTGAACCAACAGTTTAAAGAACAATAGAAAGTAATAGAAAGACAATGATTATTAACATCCTTGGAGTCTTCCCAGTTGGCCAAATTAATTAAGAAAAGACTATGACCATTAACATCCTTGGAGTCTCCTCAGTTGGTCAAATTAATTAAGACTCTTCCCCATCCTCTGAAGAGTCTTTCCAGTATAGTTCATCTCATCAGTTCATTCCCTGTTTAACACTCATTTAATTCACTTAATAAATTATGAGTCACTGCCTAAACTGAAAGGAGGGCTGGTATTCAGCACCATGTTGGAGTGTGGAACTCTTCAACAAAGATGTGTTCGATATCCAGTCCTCTGACTTTTGTTGGTTGCATATTTCATGCATCAGTTTTGATTCTGAATAGTATAATTCTAGTGCTGAGGCCAGTCAGGCCTTTGATATTCTGAATCTGCATTTAAAAAATAATCCATGACAGGTAGGAGGGGTATTCAATTCTGTGACTAAAAACAATCTCCTGGGAGCCAAAGAAACACACAGATAATGTTTATTTTCCATGCTAAAAATTGATAGCCTGGTATTTTTAGTCATTCCACAAAATATAATGTCTGGACTCAAATTCAGTGGTGGGTGCCTGACTTTATGGGATCATATGAGACTGGCAGTGTGGGGAGGAGCTGGGGTCAGATGTTAGGGGAAAAAAACATTTCTAGGAGAGAAGTTGGGCCTTGCTACCACTTTAAGGTTTCCAACTAATGTGGGTATAGTTCAACTTCAAACATTTTTAGAGCTTAAAAAAACAAAAATGAACCAACCTCAAGGAATTATTGAGAGCATAAAGACCAGCAATTGTTATATTCAGGGCTGTAAAAATGAGTTATGAGTTACTTATTCCCCTCAGATGAGGGCAAAACATGGTCTGGAATCACAGCAAAATTAATTTGTTTGCTTGGGTATAAATTTAAAATGACCCACCTGATTTTCTTCTTCTTCTGTAATTTGCCAGAGTTAATTCAGTCCCAAGAGATTGATTTTTTACCACCTTGCTATAAAATCTGATTTGGTTTTATATAGTTCTTTTCCCCCTCACTAATGCCCAGGCTATCTGTATACTTTAAGACAACACCAGGGCTCTAGATCATGCTTTTGCCATGTTTCTTGTGTAGGCTTTCTGGTATTCTAGGGTGTGGGAAAGGAAAGCAGGTCTTCAGGGTATTTAAATAGTTTAAGAAATCTTTCCAAGTCAACATGTTCCTCTCTCTCTCTCTCTCTCTCTCTCTCTCTCTCTCTCTCTCTCTCTCTCTCTTATGCCTTCTATAAAATTCAAGTTTAAGGGATCATTTCTTTACCAGAGCTTGCATGTACTGAGTTACTGTTGGACTTGAGATCAGTAGTGAGTCTTCAAAAGGAATGGAAAGAAACATTAGTGAAAAAGTGCTGAGGGTTGAGTGTCAAACTTAAAAATAAAAATAGAATTCGAGTTATTACTGTGTTGTATGACAAAGTGATTTTCCATGTCTGATTACCCTAAGACCAGAAATAAGAGGGTCAGAGGTCTGTGTCCAAGTCACAGGACTGCACATGGGTTTCAGACTAATGCATCACACAGCAGAGACATCTAGAAGATGTTTAATGTGAACTTTAGGATGAGAAATGTTGATTTTCCTGTGTTTTGCAGAGGCATATGTCATCCAGTGCTCTGTACGAACATGTCGGGGTGTAGGACACAATGTCTTACCAAGATGTTGTCATTGTGTGTTGTGTTAGGCTGACTGATACATCTCTGCATGCTCTTTCAAGCTGCTTGGAAGTTCACTTGTGACCATGAGTGGGTTTAGTATCAGACTATATTTCTTATATTCAAATCAAGTCTTTGGTTGCATAGACATTCCATTATCCCAAATGTTAAAATTGGGTAATGTGAGAGAGGGGATCTAGGCTCAAAAACCACAGAACTGAAAATAAAAAGGAACAAAGAAAAAGAGATATTACAAGAAGATGATGTCCTTTAACTCCATCCCACATTAATTCCCTTATCTATAGTGAACTATTTTAGGTCTTTTTGATGGGTATCATAGACATTTTGAGGGACAGTAGTACTTAATTTCCAAACTCATTTTTTTTTCAAATGAGTAAAATTTTTACTTCATTTATTATTATATTTAAAAGTTTTTTCCACTTTTTTTACTGGTGCATTTTAGTCATACATAATGGAGGGATTCATTGCTACACATTCATAAATGCACACAATATAACAATATAATTTGGCTTGTATCAAATTAGTACATTTTATATTATGACCATCCTCAAATTAATGACCATAATTTTGGAGTCATTTCTTCTTCTAAAACTCAAAGTGCAATTTCTTTCCTTTGTGGCTTCAACAAATTAAGTTCTTGGGGACTTCCTCTTTTTCTCATGGGTTATATAGAATGGTTCTGTTTCATATTCACATTTAAAATTTTTCCTGGGGTCCTGTTGTTTACTCCTGGTTCATTTCATGATGGGAAGAGAACATTCATTCTCATTGCAACCTTGATTCTTCTAAGTTCTTGAGGTTCCCTTTTGAACCCATAGATGATCTTTCTTGGCAAACACTCCATGTGAACCTGGCTAAAATATGTGGTCTATGGTCAGTGCACAAAACAGCCTGTGCATGTTGATCAAATCCTGCCAATTATGGGGTTGTTCATTTTTACTTTGTTCTTACTGACTCCTGCCTGTTAGATCTGTTTATTTGATGGGTCAAGTATTGATACAAAGTGTCCAATGCCAAAATCTTCAGTGTTGGAGCCTCCAATTCTGATCATAGGTGTATCTCTTTCTCTGTTCAGATGGGTCATCTTTTGTCCTTGTGGTTTGAAGCTCAGTGGTTTGGTGTTTACCCAATTAAGACATCATTGGGGAGACATGCTTTTCTCACTGGGTCATGTCCCCCACTGATCCCAGTCATTTTCTTTGCTGTAAAGTCCACTAATCTGGCACTAACCTGACCACTGCTGTGTTACTAAATTCATGACATGACACAGCATGCCCCTCCTTTACTGCCAGTCCCCAGTTCACTGTGCTCGAGTGAGCTTCTCATATACAGCATGTAATAGGCTGATGGTTTTTAATCAGTTCTGTCATTGTCTCTCTCTTTCAAATGTTATATTTAGATCATTGACATCTTGACTAATTATTGCTATGGTAGGGTTCAGGGCAGTTGTTCTATTATTTATTTTCTATTTTTTTCCCTCTGGTTTCTTGCAATTCCACTTTGACTTTCTGGAGTAGTGGCTTGCATACTCTTCTCAGTGCTGCCTGGGTGCCAATGTGTGCACTCCCAGGCTGCCACAGCATGCTGTTATCAGTGTTTCAGCACTGAGATAAAGCACTGAGGCCTCCAATGAGGCCACTACCCTGCCAACTCCTGAAATGGAGTTGTCTTAAATTTGATATTGAACATCATATACTATTTGTGCTTCAGCTGTCTCATACCACTTAAGAACCTGAGTAGTGAGGAAGAGTTTATTCTATTTACACCCTTTTTGTTACCCATCTCAAAATTCTTTCATTTCTGGAATTTCAAGAACACTCATTTTTTTCTGCCTCCATAGTTACTTTGGAAGTGAGTTTCTGATGGATAACATATAATTTAATATATTCTGCCAATCTCTGTGTTTTTATTGGTGTATTTAGACCATTAACATTTAATGTAATTGATTATCAGGATTAAAGTTTATCATTTCATGGGGTATTTTGGGGGGCCTGTTTCTTCTGTTTTTAATTTTTCCTTTAGGATTTTTGTTTGTTTCATTGGTTTTGGGTCTTCCTGTGAGTTCCTTAGACCTTCTCTAGAGTTATGCTTTGACAATTTGTGTATTTTCCAGTGCATCTCCCTGTGCTTTTTCTCAGTTGCTGTTCTATGTAATCCCATCTACTCATGTCTCACCCCACTGTTTTGAGTGAGTTGCAGAGCTCTAAGCTCCAACATTATCCAGGATGCTGCCCCCCTGAGACCTGGGATATTCACTTAAGCCCTCTGTGCCTCACAACACTCTTGTATGTGACAGGGTCAGTAATGGCACTGGCCTCCTTGGGCATCTGCAATGAACAATGGACTTGCTGCCTAGGAAGTTTCTAGGACAGTGCCTGACACATAAGCCCTGGATAATCAGCACTTGCCCATGCACAGGTGAAGCACAGCAGGGTCAGGCCCTGGGGGAGTCTGACTGCTCTGCTCCCTCTCTGGACAAGAAAACCAGTGTTCCCATCTCCAGTCAAAGTGTGTAGTCATGTGGAGGTGTCCTATACATTGCAGGATGCTTAATAGCATCCCTTGTCCCTCACTCTAGGTGCCAGCCCCCTCCCCACCCACAACACTGAAAGATCTGATTCAAAACATCAATAGCAACCAGGTTGAAAGACACTGGTACAGGGATGGTGCAGATCCAAGAAAGTCCACAATGTTGTTAATGGCACCTACCATGTGCTGTGTGCTATGCAAGGTGTTGAGGACCATGCTGTGACCAACACAAACCCTGTCTCTAACTTCAGGAAGCCAAACTCCAATAGGGGTACCAGGTAATAAGTTGGGTGTAGCAGTGAGTGAAGCAGAAGAGAAAACCCAGTGAGTTCCTGGGTGTTCCTACTGCTTAGGTGGTGGCCAGGGCAGGCCTCAGAGCAGGTGGCATTTAGCCTAGACTTGACAGAGAAGAATGACTCCATCACAAAATTCCTGAGGAAAAACTCATAGTCAAAAAAGAATCAGAGCAAAGGCCCTGGGGCAGAAGTGAGTCCAGCAATAGAAAGAGGCCTGTGGTGGGGCTGGATAGGGGAAGCAGGAGAGGTGGGCCAGCGCCAGGTTACATTGCTTCAGGAGTTTGCACTCATTTTGTAAGCCATGAGAGGGAGGTGAGGGTTGGGTTGTGAGTTGGGCAAGTGGGGTACTGAAGTGCTCTCACCAGGTGAGAATTGTGTCTTGAATGTCCATGGCCTGGAAGTGAGGCCCCTCTGATTTGGGACCCCTCCAGCTCTGCTGCTTTCACCCTATTCCAGTCCCTTCTGACTGGTCCCACTTTAGGAAGACCCATCCAGTTGCCCTGGGGAGTTTTTAGGATGGGGCAGGGGTGGGAGGAAGTGGGGAGACCCCCAGCTGCATCACAGTCCCCAGAAGAGGATGCAGGCAGCATCCAGGAGGCCTTGCTGAGTGCCTGAGCTGGGATTCTGGGCAGTGGCTGAGCTTTCCCAAGGACATCAGAGACAGCCAGGCTCCTTCAAGGTCATGGCAACCATAAGGAAGCTCGGGTGCAAGATCCTTGGTCTCCTCCCAACAACTCTCTTTTTGTTTAAAATGAATAAGACCAAAAGTCTATTTCTGGACAGGACTTGCAGGCTAAATTCCCCAAGAAGTAGAAAATGGCCACAGAAAGAAAAGCAGAGAGTGAAATCAGAGCCCTGTGGGGTGGAGTTGTATCCCCCCACCAACATGGATCAGTTCTTCAGTGGAATGTGATAGTTTTTTTTTTCCCTAGACCCTCTAGCCCTTTAATTCTCTTTTTCTTTGGAATATCATCTTGCTTGCTTACAATTTAAATCTGACAAGAATCTTGTTTGTGATGGAATTTGCTGACACGGGACTTGGTCACACTTCCCCACTGGGAGGTAGAGAGAAGTGACAATCATCCATTAGGTTAG
Organism: Sciurus vulgaris; assembly: GCF_902686455.1. NCBI lineage: Eukaryota > Metazoa > Chordata > Mammalia > Rodentia > Sciuridae > Sciurus > Sciurus vulgaris. Next base: position 6,681,338 of record NW_027632409.1, read on the forward strand.
TGGTGACCTGTGTCCACTGTCAAAGGGCAGCAGGGTTTGGATGTTTGTGAATATTGTTGCTGGCAGCAAATGTAAAGATCTCCTAGCTGGGACTCTGAAATCAGCTCTTATGCCAGTATTGATCCCTAGTGAACCTGGAGCCATTTTGAATGCATTATTAAAATCATGAACCATAACTGTGCTGCCCACAGTACATGATTTGTACTAAAGCTCACAGTGGAGGTTGTGTGGAGGGTCACACATGTGGATACTCTCAGGTGGTTATCAAAAATAATTTGCAGCCAGGAAGTAATCAGCACTAGGGCTTGCACTGATGATTTGGTACTTAAGAGCAGGGCATCATTAGAATGGCCTCAGGGGGCAACTGATGGGCATTGACAACCCTGTATACCATTCCTGGAGTCCCATTTCTCAGCAGAGCTTCTCAAAGTGGCCTTGAGCTTGGAGAGGTCTGTGGGGGCCTTCTGATGTGGCCTCATGGAATATGGAGACTTCTGTGTTATCCTAAAGACCCAGGTGAAAGCTCTTCAAGAAGAGAAGGGATGTGACACTCTGACTCCAGGTGGAGGATTGATTATCAGGGCTCAGGGCAGAACCAGGGAGACCACAGAGGGTCATCCACAGAGGGAGCCACTGCAACAGTCAGATGAGTACACAGCTGCAGAGGATTAGGAAGGGGTTGGGGGTCCTTGGGGACACAGGTGGGGAACAGGAAGAAGTGTACTCCTGGAATATCACCTGGACCAGGCTGGTGACTGAGCACCAGCCTCTCTCTTGGGATCAATACATGTCTGCTTTAGGATCCAGGATTGAAATCAGCTGAATACTGAGCTTGGCTTATAGCTTTAAATTGATGACACATGGCAAAACAACAGAAAATGTTGGAATAATAAAAGGAACTGTGGGTGTGATGGGGACACAGTGGGCAGAAAGACCACTTGAGGTGGGAATCTACCCACATGTGTGTTTACTTGTTCTGCATACATGTGCAATGTACATTTCCATGTGTATATTGTGTGCATGAAATTTGTACCCAGAGCCAAAACCTCCAACCCATGCTATTTAACCACTTTCTGGGTCAACATTGAGTAGTTTCAGTTTCAAAGTTTATTATTCACTGCTCTCAACCCTGCTGTGGAGATGTCTGGATGCACGCATCATTGCATTCTGCATGCCTAGAGATGAATTGCAGGGAGTGACAGAGGAGTTCTCATGGTCACTGTGGCATCTGTCAGCTCCCACAGCAGCCCCCACTCTCAGGAAGTACTTGGCTGCCTGACGTTCTATGGAGGCCAGACTCCCCCTCTCTGAAGGTTGAAAAGGCCTTTGAAGGCAGCCAGACCTTTCAAAGATGGCAGATAAGGAGGAGGCTGGGCCTTTGAATCTCCGTGGTTAACCACAGGTCATCTATCCTTGTGCCCCCAAAGCTGAGCACATGTCCCTACTCCTCATGACAGCTGCTCACAGACATGGGGTCTGAAAAGTTTTCATCATCTACTGTTTTCTGCTCCTCCCCACAGCAGCTCTGACAGTTCTCTGAACTGGAGAGATCTTGCCTGAGATAATTTTGGGCTTCTTTCCAGCCCCAGGGCACAGAGTGGCCACCTGCCCTCACCTTGATGGGAAGATGAGCATGGGACAGAACAGAAAGATAGTTCTCCTGGTTCCCAGCTGTGAGGTGGGTGAAGGTGGCATTGGCCACCCCAGCAACTTCCCTTCTCTCCAGGGAGAGGAGCAGGTGACAAAGAGACCCTGTATGTATTGTGTACTTTGACCAGGAAGCCTGTGATGGGTGGATTTTTGAGAAACACTCTCTGGAGTCTCTGATTAATTCAATCAAAAAAAAAAAAAAAAAAAACCTCTGGTAAGCATCTTTGGGGCCAGGACTTGGTCATTCACGGACTTTGCCTGGAAGAGCAGCCAGTGCAGAGCAGAGTGGAGCAGAGGTCTCCAGCATCAGCCATGGTCACACTGTGTTTGCTGTAACCCAGGGCCTTCTGAACTGGGCCTTGCAATTTTATGCTAAGTAACAATGGGTTGTGAATAGAAAACCAGTATCCACTGATATAAACAGAAGGTCGTTGCAAAAACAATGACATAAAAATTGTTATTAGGCATCAGCAAGCCCCCTCCCCCCACAGTGGCCTTGTCAGTGGCCTTTGTCAGTGAAGAGGGGCGACTCCTGCGACTTTCCCCTCGACCTGGTCAGCAGGATGGTGACTGGAAGGTGAAAGAACTCTCTCAAGTGCAATGAACTTTAAATGCTGAGGCAGGAGATGAGGACCCGGGGCAATAGAGGCATGCCACAAAGGCCCCAGAAGGCCTGCAAGTTTGTCCTTACTTCTGAGATCAAAGCAGTTGCTGACATGTTCTAGGAGGTAAATAGCCTCTGCTTTCTGTCATCAAAGACTGACCCTGGCTGCAGGAGATGGGAAGGATGGCAGAAGCAAGTAGATGGGAAGTTCAGAGCAGACAGGCCCAGGGGCAGGGTAGACTTCAGAGGTCCAGCAGATGTGGTCCACCAGGCCAGGGCATGTTGAACAGCTCTAGGAATGCTGCTAGGCTCTGCCATGCTTAACAGAGACCCTGCTCCCAAGAACAATGTGCTATTGAGTCACAATAAAATAGTCATGAATTGACAATGTCTGGGTGGAGATTTTAGAGAGGAACTGACCTGTGATCTTCGAGTCCTAGTAATAACACCATGCTCAGTCCCTCCTGAGGCTCCTCACCACCTCCACTTTGTTGAGAGTGACCACAGTAGAGTTTTCTTCCAGAAGATTGTACAACTATCATTGGTAGAAGGCAAAGGACAAAACAATTTACAGCTTGATTTTTCATTCATTATCCTTTAATGAAGCTCAATGCTGCTGCCTCCACATCTGCCTAATTGATTTGGAGTTTACCTACCATACTTGAGCCTTGGATATTCATAGCTAAAGCCAAAACAGCAGACATTTGATTTGATCTCATACCATCCAGGGGTCAGGAGTGGTGTCCCTTTGCATCAGTGCAGAAATGTTTGGGAATCTGTTCCCGGAATCCAGTGTGATTCTTCTGCATTGTTATGGGGACAATAGTGAGCATGTATCAACCAAAAGGTCCCTGTGCTTGGATGTGGTTTGATTGCTGCTGTTTGTTCCCCAGGCCTTCCTATATACTGGGAGGGTCACATCTCTTACAGTAGTCCTTGCCCAGGCATTGATGGGGGCAGGTGGATCCCAAGCTGATCCCATGTCATCATTGATGTTCCAGGGACACTTGAAGTCAGGGGAGGGCTTCCAAGTAAATGTCAGTCCCAGGGAGACACCAGTGGCTTCAGACAGTGAAGGAGAGAGATGCTGCCCCTCTCTAGGCCCCAGCTCATGGCTCTTTGTCACCTGCTGGTCCAGGTCAAGGCCCACACCCTGGTGCCTGACACCACAGTGCTAGACCTGTGACTGCTTTCCTCCTGTGCACACCCCTGGGCTCATGTAACCCTAGACTCTGTATCACCCCAGACTTCCCTTCTTACAGGCCTATCCTCTGATCTCTAGAGCTCATGCCCAGTCAGTGTCTATAGGGGCTGGGGCTGGGCAGGTAAACAGTGGAAAAGTGGGTGGAGCTAAGATGATGTTGGACATGTGAGGACATCCCCAGTTTCATGAAGTTTCTCCCCCTTGACCTCCCCATGTGGAAAGGGGAAGGTAGGAGCAGGTCTTCTGATGCTGCAAGCAGAGCCAGATGCAAAGTCTTTCAATTAAAAATAAAAGTGGACTGCTCATTTTAAATGTTTCTTTTAATACATTGTGGGAAGATTCCAAAACAAACTCAGCTGTAACAGGATGTGGAAGTCAGCCTGGGTTACACTACACTCGGGAGCTGAGTCATTTAATACTCTACAAGGCTAACCCAAACTGAGTGCTTGCTGTATGCCTGGCATTGAACTACATGCAGACATCACACATGTCTCCCCAGTCCAACTTGAAGGATAACATGTGTCACCTCAAAACACATTGCTCACCCTCTTGTCTACTTGGAGTTAAGAGCACTTGAAAAACAGCAGGTGTGACAGAGTCACCTGATCCAGCTGTTTCTCCAAGCCTGAGAGGACATCACCACATGAAGGATGCCTTCCTGGTAGCAGAGGAGAAGTGACCATCTTTGCACCAAAGACTGGGAATTGAGACCAGGGCTGTTCAGTGCAGACCTAGCTAGGAAGACTCAGCATTTTTAGGGTCCCCACAGATGTGTTTGCTCTTTCCTGATGTACCCACTCTTTGACCAGCTCTGTACTCAGGTATTCAATGGTGACTTTGGGTCTTCACTACCTTATGAAGGCTCCAGTCCATGTAAAACTTGTTCATCTGTCTCTGTCAATTTAGTTCTCAGAATTAGCAACAAACAAACAAACAAACCCCTTAAGAGTGGAGATAAAATTTTGCCTCCCTGAC